>NW_020954567.1:25423157-25518733 GCF_900497805.2 Vombatus ursinus
TCTCTCTCTCTCTCTCTCTCTCTCTCTTTCTCTCTCCCTCTCCCTCCCTCCCTCCCTCCCCCTCTTTCTAAGAGGGAAGGCAGGAGAGAGAATTCCTTCTTTTAGAGATGAAATATTTGGTTCAGATGGAACCTGGAAGTGAAGCCATTAAGGCAAAGTAGAGATAAGAGTATTAGATTATTATTACAAGCCTGGTAGAAGAATCTGAATCCCAGATATCCCTTGTTTTGTTTTTGTTCTTAAGTGGACTGATAATAACCCTAGTCTGTGAGCAAACAAAGATTGATATTTTCCTTTCCCTTTTTTCCTGAATGGAGCCATTTAGACAGCTGAGTTTGAAAAGCAAGCCATATCCCATATGACAGACAAAGGAGTGAGTTGCTTAGAGAAAGGGAAAGCCTGTCCCTGAAGGGGAGTGAGCTGCTGAGGAAGTTCTACCTATGTGAAGAAGGGGAAGAGAGTTTCAAAATAGGTCCTCTGGTTCAGGGGATGATTGACAGCTCAGTCTGCCTTGCTCACCAGCACCACTTGGTCAGTAGTAATAATAATAATAGTAATAATAACAGTAATCAGTTTGATTCACAACAATCCTGTGACATGATATAGTATTGCTACACTAATTTTAGATATGAGAAAGTTAAGACTTAGGTTAAATCCCTTGGTTATAGACATATCAACAGTATATGTCAGAACCAGAATTTGAACCTATGTCAGTTAATCAGTCAATAAATGTTATTAGGTACCATGCAGAGTATTAAGTGTAGGGGATATAAAGAAAGGTGAAACACAATTCCTCTTCTCAAGGAGGTCTCAGTCTAATTGGGAAGACTACATTCAAATTTAGGGAAAAAATTCATTATGTTGTTTAGAAAAATTATTATGCTGTTTGAATACAACCTTATGTGATTAAAGGTCTATACCCACAATGTCACCTGACCCTAGCAGTCTCTAGGAATGCTGGAGATGGCTACAAAGAGTTTTGGGCTCCCCCAGATCGTGGATCCTCTCAAAGTATTCTTGTTTTGACCACATCCAGATCTTCTTTTGGGTCCATCCAAGCTTGTGCTTTGGGGTGCCTTGTGTTTTGGCTTTGCCCAAATTTTATGGAATGTTTACATTTACTGATATCCATCTCAATCTAGCTTTCTCAGGAAAATTGTTTAACATGAACATGTTTAATGTTAATGTAATTAATTAATGTAACTAAACATGAACATATTTAATATGAACATGTGGTTCATATATTGGTATCCTCTACATCATATATAATGTAACACTTCTAGGGTCTGGAAAAGAGGGACCCACATCTCTTTTCCAGCTCACTTTCCTCTACTAAATGATCAAAAATTTTTTCTAAAACTATTTCAGATTTTGAGGTTTGATCTTGTGGACAATACAAACAGCTACAATATGGTAAATATTTATTAAACACCTACTATGTTCCATCCACTGTGTAAAGCACTGGGAAGACAAAAAAGGGAAAGAAAGATGACCTCTGCCCTTAAGGAGCTTATAATCTAGTGGGAGAAAATATGTCTAAACAAGCTACATCCAGGACAAATTGGAGATAATCAGCACAGCATTAAATGATCATTCTAGATTTCCTGTAGAAGATGGGATTTTAGTTGGGACTTGAAGGAAGCCAGGGAAGCCAAGAGGTGGAGGTGAGGAGAGACAGAATTCCAGACAATAGAGGATAGCCAAAGAAAATGTCCACAGTTAGGAGTGGATTCTCCTGTGCAAGGAAGAGCAAGGAGGCCAGTGTCACTAGACTGCAGAGTATGTAGGAAGCTTAAGCTGTAAGAAGACTGGAAAGGTGGGGGGGCAGCAGGTTATGAAAGGTTTTGAACACCAAACAGAAGATTTTATATTTTATTCTGTACATGATAGAGAGCCACTGGAGTTTATTGAGTAGGAGGGTAACATGGTCACACCTGTGCTTTGGGAAGATCATTTTGTCAGCTGAGTTGATGATGGACTATAGTGGGATGAGACTTATGACGTGGAAACCAGCCATCAGAATAGTCCAGGCATGAGGTGATGAGGACCTGCACCAGAGTGGTGGCAATATCAGAGAAGAGAAAAGAGCATCTTCAAGAGATGTCATGAAGGTAGAAAGGACAGTACTTGGCAACTCGTTGGATGGGGGAGAGGGGTGGAAAGAGACTGAGGAGTCAAAGGATGACACTTATAGGTGGTGAGCATGGATGATTGGGAGGAAGGTAGTACCTTGGAGAGTAACTGGAAAGTTAAGAAGAGGAGAGGGTTTGGGGAAAAGACAGTGTCAATTTGGGGCATGTTGAGTTAACAGTATCTATGGGATAGCCAATTCAAGATACCAGTAGGTGATACAGAGATGGGAAGTCAGCAAGAGAGGTTAGGGTGGATGAGGAGATTCATCAGTATAGAGAAAATAAAGGAATCCATGTAAGCTGATGAAATCTCAAAAGAATAGAGAGAGAAAGTGGAAGAGGGTCCAGGGCAGAGGCCGTCCATCCTGGGTTAGCAGGATGTCAAGTCCAGAATTCTTTGCACTGCACTTCACTGACTCAATGAATGAATGAATGAGATAGACTTTGTGACATTTGGTAGCTCCCTCTTTCAAAATCCATAGGCAATTATTTTCAGGTGGAGAATATAGTCTCCACTTATATAGAATCAGTAAGCTCTCTGGGGCTTCAGGCTTGACCCGGGGACAGACTGTCCAGAGTGTAGCTGATTCTGGAGAGACCAGTGAAGGAAAGCAAGCAGGAAATATGAAGAAGCAGAACCTGTGTGTAAACAAAAGAAAGGAGTACAGGGTGTGGAGAGCAAAGGGCAAGGCCTGTCTAGCAGATCACACCTTGATGAAACCTGAACTAGGGCAGTGTTGATTTAAGATGCTAGTTGTCACAGTGTATAGAATGCTGGTCCAAGAGCCAGGCAGATGAGTTCAAATCTAGCCTCTGACACTTACTAGCTGTGAGATCCTGGACAAGTCATTTAACTTCTGTCTGCCTCATTTTCCTCAGTTGTAAAATGAAGATAGTAACAGTACCTACTACACAGGGTTGTTGTGAGAATTAAATGAGATTATATTTGTAAAGCACTTAGCACAGTGCCTGGCACATAAGCTGCATATATGTTATTCCCTTCTCTTTACCCCTCCCCATAAACCCTTCAAGGCATGGCCAAGGCAACTTTGTCTTTCTTGAGATCACTGAGTTTGTTTGTTTGTTTGTTTTTTATGCTAGAACTGAAGTCCAGAGAAGTCAACTAACTTGTCCATGGTCACACGGCTAGTATTAAGTACCTACTGTATGTAAAGGGAAACAACTCTGAAAAATTTTTCTTCAAAAAAAAAGGAGCATTTTGATCCTTTCGTTTTTATAACACAGTCATTTCCAGATATCAGATATATTCCTCTCTCTACTTTCATCTTTTAAAATATCTCTCCTCAAGTATGCTGCCTTTTACACATAGCAGGAACTCAAGAAGTATTTGGCAAATTTAATTTTTGAGTTGAACAGTGGAAGAGCATTACTTCTCACTCTTTTTTTTTCAAGTTAATTTTTTTTCAATCAGCAAAACTCTGCCTTCTCTTCCCTCCCCCCCACCAAGTCTTTCACCTTTTGATAGGAAATGGATACAATGTTTCATCATTAGTCCTTTGGAATTGTGGTTAATCATTACACAATCAGATTCGTAATTTTTCAGAGTTGTTTCCCTTTACAATATTATCATGGTATAAATTGTTCTATGTTTTTTAAAATAAGTTTTATTGATATCTTTTATATATATATATATATATCTCATTATAGCTTTCCCCATTGTTGCTATCAATATTTTGGTTTATATATGGAAACGTTCTTATCAATGGCCTCCTTGGGGTTTAAGCCAAGTGATGGGATCTCTGGGTTACACTTCACTTTTATTCAAAGGAGAGACTCAGGGAGGGAGAGTTTATTCCTTCTGTGTTAGAGGAAACAGTACTAACATTTTCCTCTGTGTGAAGTAAGATAATTATTGGGCCTCTGTCCACTAATATTCTACATATTACTTCAATCCCAGTTATTTGAGTATGTTTCTTATGACTCATCTATTTTGTGGGTTGCCATTGATCTGTCTATATGATCATCCATACTGGAAAAACAGAATAACTAAAAAAAATATTATCTAGACTACAATATGCAGTTGGATGGACAGCCTATCTAATTACTCCCTTTTAGAGGGGTCCAGGAGGTCAAAACTATTTTTGTAAAAATACTAATATGTTTTCATTTTGAACATTGTAAACACTAATAGAGACAGCCTACATAAGCAAAAGCTATTTTTTTTTCTTCGTGGTGGCAGTTGTCCTCAATAATTTTTAAGAATGGAAAAAGGTCCTGGGACCAAAAAATTTGAGAACTAGGAGATAAGATGAAATCTAGTTCCTTCTAGCTCTAAATAGAATTTATGGTCCTGTCCCAGTCTAGCACCAATGAGTGGTATTAGCTTAAGAAATTCGATAAGATCTTACTCAGAGGAATATATTCACGTAGGCATGCCTTCTAATTATCTTTAACTTCCTTTAGGATCTACATCAGAGAAACTTGTTAAATACAGGTGGTAATATCCTCAAAGACACTTAACAACCCTGGTAGTTTCCTTTGTAAAGTATATTTATAGAAAAGTGATATAGAGAGTACCTGGAAGAGAGAAGCCAAATGTACAAGAAACTAGGGCACATTCAAATAAGTATAAGGTTTGTTCTTACATTGTGTGGTCTCTCCATGGAGCAATGCATTAATTTGTAAGTTTATTCCAAGTTAGCCAATTGTTTGGAGTTAAAAAAAAAAGTTATGTCTTTGTGAGGCAATCTCAGATGTTTTTCTTAAAACGTTTTCTCCCAATAGCTGAAACCCCACACCCCCCAAACTACAATTCGTAGTACCTTCCCATAAGCAGGGTGTGGCAAGAGAGAATGAGAGTTCTAGGAGGGTATATGATCTGTAGCAAAGAAGTTTGGCCCAAATAGCCTGCCCCTTCTCCCATGGCTACAGTGGAAAGAGCCAGAAGACTTGACTTTGAATCTTGATTCTGTTTTTTATTACTGTGTGACCTTTGGTATAACACTTTGACTTTGAGCTCCAATTTCCTTATCTGTAAAATAGTCATAATAACCTTTTTTCTTTTAATTATAAAGTTTACAGATACCAGCAAATATAACATAACCACAAAGAACAGAAAAAAAGAATATATGAAAACATAAATTTCTATTGTACACAGCTTTTAAAACAAAAAAGCATATAGCATATATTACGTTGAACATGGTAGTAGCTAATGCTGCCATACTTGTCTGTGACCCATTCTGAACTTACTTCTGCATTCTTCTGTGTATTTCAAAAGTATTTTATTGCTGCTCCTTTCTTTTCTTCTTCTTCTTCTTTTTTTTTATTACATTATATCATTCCTTACCGCTTTTCTGAATAGATGTGTCCAGGATAAAATTTATATATGTGTATACATACATACATACATACATATATACAAATATACATGCATGACCAATTCAGATAAGTTCTGATCAGTTTAAACTGGTTTAATCTGGTTCTGACCAGTTCAAACCAGTTTAATCCAGTTCTAACCAGTTCAAAACTGGTTCTGATCAGTTGAAACAGGTGGTTCTTAGTAGGTTTCCATTACAAAATGATTAGACTTTACATACTTTTTTTTTAATCCTCACAACTTTTTGAAATAGGTTGTACAAATTATTATTTTATCTTCATCTTATTGTAATCTTTATATTACTACTGTTATTACTATCCTCATCTTAAAGAGAAGGAAACTCAGGTTACTTTACTTTCCCAAAGTCCTACAGATAATAAGAGGCATCCTGGATCCATTTTATTTCATTTTTTTTGTGGGTATATTTTGCTTTTACAATCACCTTCATTTCTGAATACATTCTTCCCCTTATCCTTAGCCATTGCCTTTCCCCTCAGCAAACCATCTTTTGTAACAAAGAATGTAAAAGAAAGAGGGGAAAATGTTCAGCAAAACTAACCAACACACCAACTGAGTCTGACGTTGTATGCACAACTATAATCCCCCACTTCAGGGAGAAATGGAGGGAGGTATTGCATACATTTTAAAGGATTTCTTTTGTTTTCTTTGTTTTTCAGTTGTTTGATTTCCATTTCGCCCACCACAGCTGCTTTAATTTCCTGTACTATATTCTTCACAAATGTCCAATCCATCAAAACTGGATAGGAAGCAGGAAGCGTCATTTTGTGGTTTTACTTTTCTTGGAAGGCAGAATGTTGTAGTGGAATGAGCGCTGGAACACCTGGGTTTGAATCAGCTTTATCCCATACTAGCTATGTGGCCTTGGGTAAGTAATTTCTTGTTTCTGAGCTACAGTAATCTCAAAATAGGGGTGTTCATACTTGCACCACCTGCCTCTCAAGGTTGTCTTGAAGGAAAGTGCTTTATAAACCATAAAGTGCTATTTAAATGAAAGCTGCTGTCATCATCATCATCATCATCATCACCATCATTATAGACAGGCTTTGTTCTCTAGAACCTTGATTAGAGTAATACTGTCTTGTAATTTTATGAGATGTCTGTCTCGTAGGTAATTCTGAGACAATGGCAACCTCTCAGGAAATCAGACGCTGTTGACCAATAAATGTAGGTTGTATTACCACATGCCAAGGATTAGTTAGACATCAAAGCACCTTCTCTGGATGCCTTACCCTGGGCTGTAGCTTAATAAGACATTAGTATCCTTTGACCCAGCAATACCACTTCTAGGTCTGTATCCCAAAGAGATCATAAAAAATGAGAAAAGTACCGACACGCACAAAAATATTTATAGCAGCTCTTTTTGTGGTGGCAAAGAATTGGAAGTTGAGGGGATGCCCATCAGTTGGGGATGGCTGAACAAGTTGTAGTATATGAATGCAATGGACTACTATTGTGCTGTAAGAAATGATGAGCAGGCAGACTTCAGAAAAACCTGGAAAGACATATATGAACTAATGCTGAGTGAAATGAGCAGAACCAGGAGAACACTGTAAACAGTAACAGCCACACTATGGAATGACCAACTTTGATAGATTTAGCTCTTCTCAGCAATGCAAAGATCTAAGAAAACTCTAGAAGACTCATGATGGAAAATGCTATTCACATGCAGAGAAATATCTATGGTGTCTAAATACAGATGGAAGCATACTATCTGTTCTCCTTTTCTTTTATTGTTTTGTTTTGTTTCTTCTTTTTTGTGGTTTCTGCCATTAGTTCTAATTCTTCTTTACATCATGACTAATGTGAAAATATGCTTAATATGAATGTATAAGTAGAACCTATATCAGATTACATGTCATCTTGGGGAGGGGGAGGAGAAGAAGGGGGAGAAAATTTAAAACTCAAAATCTTATGGAAGTGAATGTTGAAAACCAAAAATAAATAAATTATTAAAAGATTTAAAAAAGACATTAGCATAACATTATTTTCCCAACCTTTTCATATTTGTTTGCTTGTTGTCTTTCCCCCCTTGGGGGCAAGGACTATCTGTTGTCTCTTTTTGTATCCCCAGCACTTAGCACAGTGCCTAGCACTTAGTAGGTACTTACTAAATGTTTACTGACTGTCTGAAACTTCTCTAGGGCACGTGTTGACCTTGATTCAATTCAATTTAGTTCAACAAGTATTTATTTGTTAAGCACCTACTATGTCCTATGTTGCTAGGTGCTGAAAATACAAAGAAGAAGATGACAAATAGTTTCTGCCTTTAAGGAGTTTATATTCTCCTAGAGGGATACCACATACTTTCCATAGAACACTTCGAAGTCACCCACACTAATTATGGGGGTAAAATACCTATATCAGAACCTTGTGGCTTGAGGCCCAGTCTATGGGATTTAGGAGTCTTATAATTAATTACATAGGACCATAGCTTCAGAGTTGGAAGGAACCTCAGAGACCAGCTATTCCAACCCTCTAATTTTATAGCTGATGAAACAGAGGTTCAGGGAAGTTAATAACTTGTCAAAGGTGACAGGTAAAGCCCGCATAGGTGGGCTTTGAATTCAGGTCCTCTAATTTCTGAACTCGTACTATTTTCAATATACCATATTTGAAGAAATCTTAAGTTAAATTAAATACTTGGACTATGGATGGCCTGCCTTTGTCAACCTTGCTGTGCTACTAGCACATCTCTACCTGTTGGAATTCTTCCAGGGCTTATTGAAATTTTGGAGCAGTTATTAATGTACCATTGGGAGGTACTTCTGGTCACCCTGTATACTGGTAGAAGGATTGCTAATAGGTGTTCTCACAAAAGGAGCAATGGTTCATGATTAGATGAGTGATGTACCCTATTTGTATGCATGGTTGTGTTTGTAACCATGAATTTCACTTCAATGAGATGAGCAAAAGTAATGCATTTTCTATCCATTTTTTAAAATGACTCCCCTGCCCTGTAGACTTACATTTTGTTCTCATCATTTTCATTAGTTATTCTTTGGAGACAGTGTACCCAATAACTTTCTTTTGCTGGTCTCCTATAGCCAAAAAGTGGGTTTTGTACTCCTTGATAAGATAACAGCTATAGTCTCTAAGGATTATAGGCTCATAGAGTAAGAGCCAAAAGGGACTTTAGAGGTCATCTAGTCTGACTCCTCTTTTCTCTAAGAGACAAAAAATCCTTTAATATTAATACAGAGACTTGCTGGAGTCCAGCCACAGGAGAAGCAGAGAAGTAGAAGATGGTGAAACAAATTGCTGAACAGAGATTAGAGGGAGATCAAAACAACTTCTGACCCTGAACCCTTTGAAGAATTACTTATGAATCAACTGGGGTGTAATGAGACAGTATATTCTACCACTCTATGACTGTGATATTAGGAATCATCCATAGAGAGGCAACAAATAATAACTTCTCTCAATGGATTTTGGGAACAGCTGGTTCCCTTGGGAAGAGTAAATGTGTCTCAGACATTAACAGGATGGAAAATACCTAACACTTTCAACTGAGTGACATGAGCCTTCTTGGAGAATCTTAGTACTGCATTTATTATCTTTCTATTTTGTGCAGCAAATGTATTTTTGAGTGTAAAGTGAGTGTGTTTCCTTTGGATGAAGTAGAGAAGTAAGGAAGTAGGTTGAAGTAGGGAAGGAAAAGAGAATGTTAACACTGTAGTGAGATCCTGGACTTACTCTGGAAATGATACATGAACTATACCTGTTTTATGTGGAGATTTTCCTGAAGTAAATTATAGGTTGGGGTAAAATAATAATCCAAAGTTGTGATAGGTATATAAATTACTATATGTTATTGTAAAATTTGAAAACCCTACAATGAAGCTAGAAGAACCTACGTAGGGTAGTAGCAAGCAGTCGGGCCAGATCTCTTACCTATTTGGAGTTACAGTCCTTTGCACGTGGAGGGTGTCTAAATCTCACCACTCCTGCCAGACTGGTATTATTATACCTCTCTACTCTCCTTATGTATTTTTATACATGGGCATCAAAATCCTCATTTCAGATAGCTCAATTTTTGTGGTTTGTACAGTTTATAAAACATTTTCCTTACAATTCAAAGGATGAAAGAACTAAAGATTTAAGAACAAGAAGATGGTTATTAAGGTGACAAGGTATAGTGTTCATGAGGAAAGGATCTGGAAAAGAGGTTTGTGTTCAAGTGTGTGAAGGAAGAAAGTGGTAGATTCTTCATCAGAGGGGAAAAAAATCAAGAAGTAATCCTAAACACAAGAGTAATTGCTACAAGAGCATTTGTTTGGTCAGTCATAAGGCAATTTGCCCTGTGACTTATATATACTTCATCCAAGTTCAGGCTTCATTATTTGTCTTCTTGACTATTTCAAAAGCTCCCCAACCAGTCTACCCACTTTCAGTCTCTAATGTATCTTTAACTGTCTTTAATGAATCCTTCACATTTCTGGGAGACTAATTTTTGTTATGTATATATCTGATCCTGTCAATTGTCAGCTCAAAGTACTTTAATAGCTTCCTGTTACTTATTGAATGAAGTCCAAACTCCTCAGTCTGACATTCATAGCCCTCTGTAATTTGGTGCTGCCTTACTTTCCAGACTTATTTCATTCCACAGTGCCCCAATCTTGTACTTTGTGCTCCAGTCCAATTGGAACCACTGTTTCCCACACAAGTCCTATGATTTTGTATCTTTGTTCACACTGTGCCCTATATATGGATATGAAATGGCCTTTATCTTCCTTTTCTGAACTGACCCCAATCTCTACCTGTTGAAATTCTACTTTTCCTCAATGGGTATCCAGTCACAAATCCTCACAAGATCAAGGGCGATATTGTGTTTATCTTGTTATCTCTTTCCATGCTTAGCAGTGTGTTCAGCATATAATAAGTGGGTACTTAATGAATGGTTGCTGATTTGAACAGGCTTCTAAAGCAGACTATCCAGGCTCTATTCTTGTTCTGCTCTGACATACAAAGATAGCCTAGATGACATATCATAAGCCTTTCTTTTAAGATTCCACATTTCTATGAATTCTCTTTCCCCCGCCCCCAGATGGCTAAAATTAAATCTGTTACTTTTTGGGTAGTCTTTACCAATGAATAATTAAATAATTATCTTGCTTATGAAATAATTAAAAAAAGAAAGTATGCTAAACTGGGTAGAGGATCTGGAGACAGGAAAACCTTAGCTGAAGCCTTGCCTCAGCCATTTATTATCTTTGTAACCAAGGACAAATCACTTAGGCTCTCAGTGCCCCAGGCATCTCTCTAAGTTACAGATGAGTTATAAATCTGCCTTGGTAGAGGTGGTTTCCATGCCAGGCAGTTCTCTCTGACCTGGATCCATACTGTTTGACCCTCAGCAAGTCATTTGATCTCTTGGTAGCCCAGACAACACTCTAGGAATTATCTACCGAGTGAAAGACAGTACGTGGGGTTTCCCATACTGACAAAGACTTATGTGATACACTTTGCTTTAGAGTGCTTCAGTGAATCGTAAAATAAAATGTTTATTTTTAGCCTTTCCCTTTTGACATTCTGACTCTAACCTCTTAAGGAAAGTATTGTTTAAAGAATGGCAAAGCTTCCTCTATCTTGTAGCAAACGGGAATGTTAAAGGTTTATTCCAGCCATTTGATGACACCCTCCCAAAGAGAGAGAGATTGGGTCATTGGATCTTTGGATCAAAGGTAAAAGGAGAAGGAGGAAAGTCGAGACCATTAGAAAAATGGTAACGTACTCTTCTACAACACAAAATATCTAACCAAAAATAGGCCTGCTGTATCTTAAGGATCCCCTTGTAAATGTGACTGAGTGACTCATCTGGAGAGTCAATGATAATCTGTACCCAGGTTCCTGTCTTTAATCTTTAGCCCCACAACATTAAAAATAACAGCAATAATGCTTGATGAAGGTTCTGTCATTATGAGAGAGTCTATTTGCAAAGTTTTCGCTGTTGTTGTTGTTCAGTCACATCTGACTCTCTGTGACCCCATTTGGGGTTTTCTTGGCAAAGATACTGGAGTGATTTGCCATTTCTGTCTCCAGCTCATTTTACAGATGAGGAAACTGAGGTAAACAAGGCTAAGTGACTTGCCTAGGGGTCATACAGCTAGTTGCTGTCTAAGGCCAGATTTGAACCCAGATCTTCCTGAGTCTAGGCCCACTCTATCCACCATACCACCTAGCAACTCCTGCAAAGTTTAAGCAGGTCTTAAAGTAGACATTGAATCTGAGATCTGACTTTTCATCTTGATTCTATCACTTACCCACCAGAGATAGGGAATAGACCTATGATTTTCTTGATGTCTGCAACTCCTGCATGAGGAAACTCTTCTCTACCAATTCTCTGCAACTGAGAGTCTTAGAGGTTACCTAGAGCACTGAGAGGTTAAATACATTGCATCACCAGCATGAGTCAGAAGCAGTCTTTGAGACCAGTGGCTCTTCAAGAGGCCAAGGCTAGCTTTCTGTCCACTACTATACCATATGCTTAAGGAAATCACTGTGCCCCACGTTCTCATCTTTCCCAGAGGATAAGAACTTTATCTGCCAAAACTGCTCTCCCCAAAGTTACTAACAATCTCTTAATTGCCAGATCTAATAGCTTTTTCTTAGTCTTCATCCTTCTTGACTTCTCTGCAACCTTTGACATGGTCAATCACCCTCTTCCCTTTGATACTCTCTACTCTCTAGATTTTCATGACATTACTCTTTCCCGGTTCTCCTTTCACCTCTCTGACCTTTCCTCAGTCTCTTTTGCTGGATCTTCATCCAGCTCATGCCCACTAACCTTCAATGTTGCACAGGACCCTATCCTGGACTTTCTTCTCTTCTCTTTCTATACTATTTCAGTTGATGATTTTATCAGCTTCCATGGATCAAATTATCATCTCTAAGCTGATGATTCTTAAATGTACCCATCCAGCTCTAACCCCTCTGCTGACCTCCAGTCTGTTTCACATTGCCAACAGTGCCTATTGGACATCTTGAATTAGATGTATTTAATTTCATTTTTTCCCAATTACATAAAAAACAAGTTTAACATTCTCTTTTTTTCCCCCAAATTTTGAGTTCCAAATTGCCTCCCTCCCTCCCCTGCAGCCCTCATTGAGAAGGCAAGCAATTTGAAATAGGTTATACATGTGTAGTCATGCAAAAGACATTTCCATGTAAGTCATGCTGTGAAAGAAACACCAACAAAAAAAATCCCCAAGAAAAAAAAAAGTTAAAAAAATATCTTTTATCTGCATTTGGGATCTACCAGTTTTTTCTCTGGAGATGGACAGCACCTTTCATAAGTCCTTCAAAATCATCTTGGATCATTGTATTGCTGAGAATAGCTAAATTATTCACAGTAGATCATCATGCAATATTGCTATTATTATGTAAAAATGTTCTCCTAGTTCTGGTCATTTCACTTTGCATCAGTTCATGTAAGTCTTTCTAGTTTTTTCTGAGAATATTCAACTTGTCATTTCTTATAGCACAATTGAATTGGGTGTCTTAAACTCAATGTATCCAAAACTGAACCATTTTTTCCCTTCCCTCCCTTAAACTCTTCCCTCTTCCTAAGTTCCCTATTACTGTTGAGGGTTCCACCATCCTACCAGTCACCAAGGCTTGCTACCTAGGTGGAACCTTGAATTCTCACTTTCTCTTATCTTTCATATACAATCTGTTCAAGGACTGCTGATTTTACCTTTATAAAGGTATATACATCCCATATATATTTCTCATATATATCCCATTTTCTCCTTTGACACTGTCACCACTCTGGTGCAGCCTTTATCGCTCCTTGCCTGGACTCGCCTTCCTTAAGTTCATTCTGGTTGGGGTTGGAGAGGGCAAGGATAGAGGAGAGCATCAATATTTCTATTTTCTTTTTTTCTCCCTTGGACCTGAACATAGTTGTGTTAGTTGTTAATTCCCCTTTTCTTTTTGTCTCAGTGATTATTTTGGTTTCTGTTCCTTCCCAGACTTCCTAAGGGACTTGGGTTCCTACAGTTCCTTCACTCTTTTCCACCCCCTTCATCTTCTCTCCCACAGGGTAGGGGTGGAAGGGTGAGCAGGAGCTGGTGGTGGAGAAGATCAATGAAGAAACAACCAACTTAAAAAAAAGGTAGCCTGTTGATTGGTCTCCCTGCTTCATGTCTCTCCCCACTCCAGTCAGTCCTTTACTTAGCTGTGATCTTCCTAAAGTGCAAGTTTGACCATGTCACTTCCCCCTCCCCCCCTTACTCAACAAACTCCAGTGGCTTTCTATTATGTCCAGGATCAAATATAAAATCCTCTGTTTGGTGTTCAAAGTCCTTCATAAACTGCCTCTCCCTCACCTTTTCACCCTTCCTACACCTTATTCACCCCCACTTTTTGATTCAGTGACATTGACCTCCTTGCCGTTCTTGTGCAAGATTCTTGTGTATGTTCTTGTGCTCCTAACTCTGGACATTGTCATTGGCTGTGCCCAGTGCCTTGAATGCTCTCTCTCTCCATCTCTATTTCCTGGCTTCCTTCAAGTTCCAGATAAAATCTTACCTTTTATAGGAAACCATTCACAATTCTTCTTAATTCTAGTGCCATCTTTCTGTTGATTCTTTCCCATTTATTCCATATGTAGTTTATTTGTACAGGTATTTTTTACTTGTTGTCTCCCCTATCAGACTGTTAGTTTTTTTGAGAGCAGAGACTGTTCTTTTTTTTTTTTTAAATCCAACAGCTTTTCTTGGTATCCCCAGTCTTAGCATAGCGCCTGGCACCTAGTAGGCACTTAATAAATGTTTACTGACTGATGGATTGACTCATACTAATATTGTGAAGAATGAGATGGTAATGAGTGTGGGAGTGCTTGAAACTCTTTGTAAGAAAAGTATTATACAAATACATGCTTTATTATGTTCACATCTCCAGCTCCTAAAGGCATTGAAACTTTTAATGTTGAATTATATGCTTCTTTTGATCTCATCATTTTGATCTAGGGAATGTAAAGATACAAATGATAACCTGAGTTTTACTGAGGCTTCTTAATATAGTGGAGGATGTGGTATGTTTTTCTATTGTAATATTCTGCATGTGATATTCTGCATCTGTATTCACATTCCTTTAGGTGGCTCCAGGAAAGGTAACAATCTTTATAATGTTTTTATGGTTCTGAGAGAATGGATTCACTTGGAATGGAATGTAAGCAGGTGAAGAAGCCCACACAGTTTCTTTCCTAGAAATTGTCATAGAGAGGCATTATTTATTATTCTAGAAATTTAGGAGGATATTGGAGGGTAGTGGAAAGTGTGCTAACGCTGGAGTAAGGAGAAGTGTGAGGTTCAAATCCACCTCTAACACTCAATAGTTGTCTGACCATGACCAGAGTCAATGTATCTTTAGTTTCTTTGTATGTAAAATAGGGATAACAGTACTTTATAAGGTTTTAGTGAGGCCCAAGTGAGATAATATGTGTAAAGAAATTTATATACCTAAAAGTACTATGTAAATGTCAGTTATCCTAATCTATTCTTGGAAAATGTGGGCCAGAGGAGGGCCAGACAGAAAGACGCAAGTGAGAGATGAATATTCAAATAAACAGATATAAGGGCCAAAATTATTCAGTGTCAAAACGAGAATGCTATGCATGATTGTTGCTAAGTTAATCCACCAAATCCTTGTGATTATACCAACTCCTTTATTCTTTCCAAATGATTTTTTTCTCTGTTTTTGTTCTTGTCTTGTTTCTTATCCTGTGCTGGCTGAATGCCACTATGGTATTTTACATTTATTACATTTCTATCATTTGTCCAGAGCAAAGGTTATAGATCATAAACATCTTTAGCATTCAGTACTGCTATTAATCTGCTAATATCTGAACCTTTTGGACAAGGTTTCGTAATATATTTGTTGTTGTTTTATCATATATTAATAATAACATGTTAAGAGGCTTGAAATTCAATTGATTTAAAAAGTTACTTCTTATATTGGCCAGGGCTCCACAGTGAGCATGAACCTTAATAGCTAAGTGCAGTCAGACCATGAGACAGAGATTTCATAGGTAAAATTAGGTGACAAAGCTATTCGTAGGCTATTTTTTTCAAAGTACTTCCAAAATTTAGGGGATTTAAATTGGTTTCTTGGAAGGCTAACTTAAAGGAGGCCTGGGTCTAAACTGAAAACATATGCAGAGAAACACACTGAATTACTTTATGGCCTACCATATGACTCAATTTATTTAGATAAAGTAACTCACAAAGCAGTACTACACTTTGCAATTTGTCTTCAGAGCTAGTTTTGGGACATTTCCTGGTGCTTTAAAAGTTTATTGCAACATGGAGATTAAGATTGAATAAATACCAAGTCTACTCCCATCCTCTGTATCAACTCAGTCACTGTATCTTTCCATGTCTACTTCTAAAATGTTTCTTCTATTCATTTTCTTTTTTATTCACATAACCACAACTCCAGTTCAGATTCTCATTACACCTTCCTAGACTGTTACAGTAGCTTCCTAAATGATCTCTCTACATCATCTCACCCTATTCCAAACCATCTTTCATATACAGCTTCCAAAGTGATTTTCCTAAGGCACAGATCTGACAATATCATTTCTGTACTCAATAAATTCTAATATTGCCTTCCTGATCAAATTAAAACTCCTGTTTGACTTTTAAATCCTTCCACAACCTAGCCTCCCTCCCCGCCTTTCGAACTCTATTATACTTACTTTCCTCATGGTTCATGGTTCTCCCAAATTATCCTTCCTACACGACAATTCATCTCCCATCCCTGTGCCCTTTGCACTGGTTACTTGTGATGTTTGGAATGTACTCTTTCCTTATGTCCACCCCATAAAATTCTTTACTTTCTTCTCTAAGACTCCACTCCAGGACCACCTTCTCTATAAAGTAATGATCTTCTCAGGTAGTAGTCCCCTCTCTTTTTATTTTGTATTCACTTTGTATATATTATGTATACATACTTATATATGTACCTGTTGTTTCTCCTGTCCCTACCTTCTAGAACATAAGCTTTCTGAGGTCAAGGATTTTCATTTTTCTCTTCCTGTCTCTGGTGCTTAACGTTGTGCCTAGCACATAGTAGGCACTTAATAAATGCTAGTTGATTGATAAAGCCCTCTTTATGAAAAAGAAAATAATACTTCCTCAAATTACCTCCAAATATTTTGAAATAGATATCTTTCATAGATCTTATGACTTCTGTAAACCCAGGAGAAACACATATTTTCCAGTATTGGTTAGTAATTGGGGAAGTTTTTTGGGAGATTAAGAAACCTGCTCAGATTCTCCTCCTGGGCTGTTTCTCCCCTTATTGCTTTCCTCTTCTATCAGGTAATTTAAAAAGTATTGTTTGTTTCCTGGACAGCCAGAATTAGTTTCAACTTGATAATCTTAGGACTAGAGTTTCTCTTTTGTTCTTACTACTGTAAGATTTTTGTAGGGTAAATTGTTAATTTCCATTTTAATGGAAAATTTCTTCACAAAAGCCTAGATATTTCATCAGGATTTAGAGGTACCCCAGGTTTCTCAGATACTATGCCAATAGAACACAAATTCTGATAGGTCTTGCCAAATTGAGAAGACTTCAAGGATATTCTTGGAAATAGAAGATTCTGTTTGTCATCTGCAGACCAGCCTAGGTAAAAACGGACAGACTTATTTCAAGAAGGTCACTAGGTGATGAGAATTTTGGCTATAGTGAACCATAAAACAGATAAAAATACAAAACAGCACTCAGTCATCTGTAGCTCCCCTTTCTTTTTGTAATTGTAGCAGATACTCTTCCAATACCCTCCCCCTTTTCAGGTGTGACTCTATTTTATGTTTCTTTGTAGCCCTAGCACTTTGCACAGTGTCTGGCACACGTACTTAATAAATGTTTATTGACTGACTGACTATGCTATTCTTAAAGACTTGAGCATACTTAGATATTCTCTGCTTGCTTCCAACTGATAATGACAACCTTGACTTGATTTCCCCTGGTGGAAGCTAAACTGAACTTGATAGGTATACAAAAGAGGCAACCCACCCTTCAATGTTTTTCTTCCCTTTAAGCTTCAGCTCTTGAGGACTATTTGAATCTGTATTTGGGAGGGTCAGGTGGGGAGGTGGCAGAAGTTTTATCCCCTACCTGGCCTCATGGAATAGTGAGCACATGTCCTACCTCAGCAAACCTGTGCCTAGGATGGGGCTACCTCACTTTTCTTGTTTTTTCTTCCCTGATGAGGTGACTAAGCAGCAACCTGGAGATGGATGAGTCCAGATCTTGTGTATTTCAGAAGGTCATCAGGCCCTGGAAGGTCTAGGAAGCAGCTGCTGAAGTATCCACTGGAATAGTTGATCGCCATTGTAACAGAAGCAGCAGGAGTGGATTGGTGCCAATGGAAGAACTGGCATTATGGGGGGGCACCAGAAAAGAAGATAGAGCTTGGATTATGAGTATTATTTGATCAGACTGTGTTCAGCAGAGGTGAAAAAGGCTAATTAGCAGAACTGCTAAACTGTATGATATCTTAATGAGGTTTACTACAAGCCTCCCAGTAGATTGTAATCTGGTTATAAGTTGAGTTTTTGTATAATATTTAAATCATTCTGTGTCACATATTATGATTCTTTTATTTTTAGCTGTCCTTTTTCTGTGTGGGAATAAACCTGTTCCAAACCTGATTCATATTTTTCCATTGGTTATTTTTCACTGATTCCTCTTTTTTGATGTAAACCCTAGGTTAAAATTTAAAAATAAAATTGTCCCTAGAGTAAATTGGGTGAGAAGGGAAGAACCAAAGAATATGGAAAACTAAGAAGTCTACTTATCCAATTGAGAAGTCAGGTAATTCTAGAGCAACAAACCCAGGGAAACTGTGATGACAAATAAAATGTAAGAACTATGCCTGGTCATCAACCCCTGTGGCCAAATAGTACCTAGCTATCTACTGTACTAGATAGTGATGGAAGATTAGTGGAAGAGGGGAACAGAGGATTCTGAGAATCACAGTTTTAAGGTCATGTACAAACATTAATTAAATTATTAAAGATTAATGTGGTAGCTTGGACAGAGAGGATTCTGGGAAGATGGCAGAGTAAGGTAGGAAATTACCTGGCTCTTCCAAATTCTCCCACAAAAAATTTAAAATAATGCCTCAAAGTGAACTTTAGAGTAGCAGAAATAATTAAAAGTCAGGGTAAAGCAGTTGCCCAGCCTAAGACAACTTGGGGGGATGGTAGGAAAGACCTGACCTCCTGGAGTAGAGGTCTGGCCTGATTGAAGTGAAGATTCCTTTGGCCAGATACCACCAAATCAACAAACAAGCCCTAGGAGCAGCTGTGTAGATAGCAGACTCAGCTTTAGGAACTTTTGCCCTAGGGATAAGTGTTGGGGTTGGGAGGCTGATCGGGGGAGATTTCAGGACACTCAGTAGGCTGGTGTTGGATGCAAGGCCCAGGTATGCTGACCTAACATGGTCCCAGACTGTGGCTGTGAGTGAGAAGGAGTGAGCACATGCCATTGAGTGGGGTCACCTCTGCTAAGGATAGGGGCCCTGCTGGCTATGGTCACTTGCAGGAGAGTAGAGTCCCTGGTTTTCATTCCAGGACAAAGGGATGAGCTGAAGCTTGCAGCTGCTGGTGGGGCCACAGGGCATAAGGATATTTGTGGTGACAGCATTGCTGGAGGCCCTGGTCTTGGCTCAAGGGCAGAAAGGAGTACCTGAGGTCAGGAGGCCCCCATAGAGCTCAGCAAACAACAGCACAAAAACCTGAAGCCTGAGACATTAACCCCCATACCTCAGGACTAGAGCCCAAATCTAATATAAAGTAAACAGTAAGCAAAAGAGAAGTAACCTAACTATAGATAGCTACTATAGTGATAGAGAAGATCAGGGTTCAAACTCAGAACAAGATAGTGAAGTCAATACAGCTATTTCTAAAGCATCAAAGAAAAATGTAAAATGGTCACAAGACCAAAAAGTTCTTGGAATAACTTAAAAAGGACTTTAAGGGGCAGCTAGCTGGTGTAGTGGATAGAGCACCAGTCCTGGAGTCAGGATGACCTGATTTCAAATCTGTTCTCAGACACATAACACTTACTAGCTGTATGACTCTGGACAAGTCACTTAATCCCAGTTGCCTTGCCAAAAAATATGACTTCAAAAATCAAATAAGAGAGGTTAAGGAAAAGTTAGGAAAAAATTAAGAATAATGCAAGAAAATCAAGAAAATTATGAAAAGAAAGTCAATCAATTGGAAAAAGACATCCAAAAACTTACAGAAGAAAAGAATTCCTTAAAAATTAGAGTTGGTGAAGGACAAGCTAGTGACTTCATAAGACACCAAGAAACAATCAAACAAAATAAAATGAATGAAAAAATAGAAGAGAATGTGAAATATCTCATTACAAAAACAACTCACCTGGAAAAATGATTGAGGAGAGACAATATAAAAATTGTTGGACCACCTGAAAGTTATGATAAAGAAAGATCTAGAACTATATTTCAAGAAATTATTAAGGAAACTTGCCTTGAAGTTTTAGAACTAGAGGGCAAAATAGAAATCGAAAAAACCCACTGATCACCACCTGAGAGAAATCCCAAGATGAAGTCTCACAGGAACATTTTAGCTAAGTTTTGAAGTTCATAGGTCTAGGAGAAAATACTAAAAACAACTACAAAGAAACAATATAAATATTGTGGTGCTATAGGCAGGATAACACAAGATTTAGCAGCTTCCATGTTAAAAGACAGAAGGGCATGAAACACAATATTCTGAAGAGAAAAGGAGCTTGAGTTTGCAACCAAGAATAACTTACCCAGTAAAACTGAGTGTAATCCAGCAAGGAAAAAAATAGATACTTAATGAATTCATGGATATTCTTGAGAAAAGGCCAAAACTGAACAGATAATTTGCCCTACAAGAATCAAGAGAAACATAAAAAGGTAAAGATGAAAGAGATTCGATAAGGTCAAACTGTTTACTTATATGGGAAAATATTATCTGTAACTCTTAAGAATGTTATCATCACAAGGATAGTAGAAGGCTTGGGGTTGAGTTGAGTATGATGAGATGAGCCTAAAAAATAAAATTGGGTAGGGAGGGGTAAAATGGAGCAGTTATCTCATACAAACAAGGTGTGAATAAAAGAACTGTTACAGTGGAAGGCAGGAGGGGGTGGAGGACTGGTAGTGCTAAAATCTTATTTTCAAGGATCCACATGTACAAAAATATTTATAACAGCTTTTCTGTGGTGGCAAAGAATTGGAAATTAAGGGGATGCCCATCAATTGGGAAATGGCTGAACAAGTTGTGGTATATGAATGTAATGGAATACAATTGTGCTATAAGAAATGATGAGTAAACGGACTTCAGAAAAACCTGGAAAAACTTGTATGGACTGATGCTAAGTGAAGTGAGCAGAACCAGGAGAACATTGTACCCAGTAACAGCCATGTTGTGCAATGACTGACTTTGATAGACTTAACCCTTCTCAGCAATGCAAGGATCTAATACATCTCCAAAAGTCTCATAATGGAAAATGCTATCCACATCCAGAGAAAGTACTATGGAGTTTAAATGTAGATCAAAGCATACTATTTGCTCTTTTTCTTTTTCTTCTGATCTGTTTTGTTTCCTCTTTCTTGTGGTTCCTCCTATTGGTTCTAATTCTTCCTTACAACATGACTAATGTGAAAATATGTTTTATAGGAATGTATATGTAGAGCCTATATCAGATTGCACACCATCTTGGGGAGGGAGGAGGGAGGAGGAAGAAAAATTTAAAACTCAAAAGCATATGGAAGTGATTGTTAAAAACTAAAAATAAATTAATAAAAAAGATAAAATCTTATTTTCATCAGAACTGAGTTAAAAAGGGAACAACATATACATCTAGAAGGGTATAGAAGTCTTCTTAACTTCAGGAGAAATAGGAAAGCCAGGGTTTAGGGTAAGGAAGGGACTCTTAGAAGGGTGTACAGATTAAGAAATAGGAGAGCAAGGGGAGAAGACAAGGCAGGGGCTCTTACAAGGATGAGTAGATTATGGAATAGGAGGGCAAGAGGAGAGGATAAAGGAGGTACTCTTAAAAAGGGTGCAGATTAGAGAGGCAGTGATCAGAAGTAAATTAGATGTCTGAGGAGGGATAGGGTAAAAAGAGAGGGAGAGAAGGAAAAACAGTGTAGAAAATAGGATGGATGAAAATACACTAGTAGTAATTATAACTTTGAATGTGAATGGGATAAATTCCTCAAAATGGACATGGAAAATATAAAGGATTAAAAACCAGAATCTGACAATATATTTTTTACAAGAAACACTTTTTTTTTCAATCCATTTATTTATTTTTAGTTTTCAACATTTACTTCCACAAGATTTTGAGTTCCAAATTTCTCCCCACCCCTCCCCTCCCCCTCCCCCTGATAGCCTTCATTCTGATTCCCCCTTCACTCAGTCTGTTCTCCCTTCTATACTCCCTTCTCTTATCCCCTTCCCCTTCTGTTTTTCCTGTAGGGTAAGATAGATTTCTGTACCCCTTTGCCTGTGTATCTTACTTCCCAGTTGCATGTAGAAACAATTTCTAGAATTTGTTTCTAAAACTTTGAGTTCCAAATTCTCTCCCCTCTTCCCTTTTCACCCACCCTCATTGAGAAGGCAAGCAATTCAACATGGGCTATACATATACGGTCATGTAAAACACTTCCATAATAGTCATGTTGTGAAAGACTAACTATATTTCCCTCCATCCTATCCTGGTCCCCATTTATTCTATCCTGTCCTTTGTCCCTGTCCCTCTTCAAAAGTGTTTGCTTCTGATTATCCTCTCCCCCAATCTGCCCTCCTTTCTATCACCCCTCCCTCTCTTATCCCCTTCCCTGCCAAAGATAGATTTCCATACCCAGTTGGGTGTGTATGTTATTCCCTCCTTAAGCCAAATCCAATGATAGTAAAGTTCATTCATTCCTTCTCATCTCCCCCCTCTTCCCCTCCACTGTAAAAGTTTTTTTGCTTCTTTTATGTGAGATAATTTACTCCATTCTACCTCTCCCTTTCTTCTTCTCCCAGTACCTTCCTCTCTCACACCTTAATTTTCTTTTTTAGATATCATCCCTTTATATTCAACTCAACCTGTGCCCTCTGTCTATATATATTCCCTCCAACTATCCTAATACTGAGAAAGGTCTCATGAGTTACAAATATCATCTTTCCATGTAGGAATGTAAACAGTTCAACTTTAATAAGTCCCTTATGATTTCTCTTTCCTGTTTACTTTTTCATGCTTCTCTTGAGTCTTGTATTTGAAAGTCAGTTTTTCTATTTAGCTCTAGTTTCTCAAGAATGCATTAAATTCCTCTATGTCATTGAATGTCAATTTTTCCCCCTCATTGATTACACTTAGTTTTGCTAGGTAGGTGATTCTTGGTTTTAATCCTAGCTCCTTTGACCTCCAGAATATCATATTCCAAGCCCTCTGATCCCTTAACGTAGAAGCTGCTAAATCTTGTGTTATCCTGATTGTGTTTCCACAATACTTGAATTGTTTCTTCCTGGCTGCTTGCAATATTTTCTCCTTGACCTGGGAATGCTGGAATTTGGCTATAATATTCCTGGGAATTTTCCTTTGGATATCTCTTTCAAGAGGTGATTGGTGGATTCTTTCAATTTCTATTTTATCCTCTGGTTCTAGAATATCAGGGCAGTTTTCCTTGATAATTTCTTGAAAGATGAAAGAAACACTTTTAAAAAATGAGAGAAACACGTAGAATAAAAATAAAGGGCTGGAGTAGAATTTATTATGCTTCCTCTGATAAAAAAACATAGGAGTAGAAATTATGATATCAGACAAAGTTAAAGCTAAAATAGATTTAATTAAAAGAGATAAACAGGCAAACACATTATGTTAAAAGATACCATAGATAATGAATAAGTATCAATGCTAAACATACGTGTACCAAATGCTATAGCACCCAAATGTTTTTTTCAAGAAACACTTTTTATTAAATTTGTCATTCATCTAAATTTAAGCATTGTCTGGATTAAGATAGGTGTCAAAATTAACTAAGTCCTCTCATGCTCTCAGACTTGTCTTTCACATGAAATATTTTGAAGTAACATTTATAGGCATCTCAAACAAGGAAAATTTCACAATATAATAAAATACAGTTGTTCAGCTGAAGGTTAATATTTTACTTCATTCGAAAGAATAATAGTTACTTAATCTATTGGGGGAGCGCTCCTGGAGAATCATTTTCCTAAAATCACCCAGTCCTTCCCTTTTTTTGACAACTTACTCTCCTCAAGGGCTCTTTCCACAACTGAAGTAATCTAGAGGTCACACAGCTAGTAAGAATCTGAAGTCAGATTTGAACTCAGGATGATGAGTTTTCCTGACCCAAGGCCCAGTCCTCTATCCATTGCAGCAGGAAGGGAGAAGGCAATGATCTTAAGGAAACATGAGGTATAATTTGCATGTACCTAGTTATTTGCTTGTTGTCTCCTTTATTAGAATGTGAGCTCCACAAGGGCAGTGTCTGTGTTTTGTCTTTCTATGTACCCTCAATGCTTAGTATAATGCCAGACATAGAGTAAATGCTTATTACATGCTTTGTTGACTGACTTGTTGGCATCCAAGACCTTAGCTTTCCTTACATACTTTCCTCAAAGAAAGGGGTTAGGTCTAGGGATAGCATCCAAATTTTTAAAGGAAAAGCTAAACAGGTAGAATTGTAATAATGGGGGACTTTAATCTTCCCCTCTCAGAACTAAATAAATCTAACCAAAAATATATATAAGAAAGAAGACAAGGAGATGAATAGAATCTGAGATAAGCTAGATATGAGAGATATCTGGAGATAATTGAATGGGAATAGAAAGGAATATATTTTTTTCTCAGTGGCACATTATATCTTTAAAAAAATTGACCTCATGTTAGGGCATAAAAACTTTATAGTTAAATGCTAAAAAGCAAAAATATTAAGTGCATCCTTTTCAGATCATAATGTAATAAAAATCATATTTAATAAGGGGCCATGGAAACACGGATTAAAATTAATTGGATACTAAATAATCTAATTTTAAAGAATGAGTGGATTAAAGAACAAGTATTAAAGAGGATGATAATAATGAGACAACATACCAAAACCTATGGAATGCAGCAAAAGCAGAAATCAGAGGAAAATTTATCTATCAAATGCTTACATAAGTAAAATATAGAAGACAGATCAATGAATTGGGTATGCAAGTTTAAAAAAACCTAGAAAATGAACAAATTAAAAATGTCCAATTAAACACTGAATTGGAAATACTAAAAATTAAAGGTGAAATTAATAAAATTGAATGTAAGAAAATCATTGAATTAATAAACAAAAATAGGATTTGGTTTTATGAAAAAAGCAATAAAATAGATAAACCATTGTTAGTATGATTTTTAAAAAACAGTAGAAAAACAAATCACTAGTATAAAAATGAAAATCATTATTAAATCTTCACTAATGAAGATGAAATCAAAGCAATTATTAAAAGTTATTTTGCCCAATTATATGCCAATAAATTTCTTTTAACAGTAAACTGACATTGAAACATCATTTTTTTTTTTTGGTGAAGCAATCAGTTTTAAGTGACTTGCCCCAGGGTCCCACAGCTAGTAAATGTCAAGTGTCTGAGGCTAGACTTGAATTAGATCTTCCTGACTCCAGGGCCAGTGCTCTATCCACTGCACCATCTAGCTGCCCCTTAAACTGACATTCGTATAGGGCTGTAACATTTGCAAAGCACGTCACATGTAATAGTGTTACAAGGTGTCCCCAGTTCTGGTTGCTGTTTTATACCTTTTAGCAAGTTGAATAGGGGTTCAGAATGTCCTGCCCCTCCTGTGCTGATAAATTTAACAACTTAAGTGAAATGGAAGAATATTTACAAAAATATAAACTGCCTAGATGAACAGAATAGGAAATAAAATATCTAAATAAACCTATTTTAGAAAAAGATATTGAACTGGGCATAAATGAGTTTCTTAAATAAAAAGCATCAGGACCAGTTGCATTTATAAGTGAATTTGAAATAATAGGCAAAGAAGGAGTCCTACCAAACTCTTTTTTTGAAACAAATATGGTGCTTATACTTAAACTGGGAAGAGCAAAAGCACAGAAAGAAACTTACAGTACAATTTCACTAATGAATATGGATGCAAAATTCTAAATAAAATCCTACCTAGGAAACTCCAACAATATATCACAAAGATAATACATTGTGACCAATGGGGATTTATACCAGGAATGCAGAGATGGCTTAACATAAGGAAAGTTGTTAACATAATTGATTATATTAATAACAAAAATCATATGATTATATCAATAGATGCAGAAAAAACTTTTGACAAAATACAACATTCATTTCTGTTAAAAAAAACACTTGAAAACATAAGTATAAATGAATTTTTCCTTAAAATGATAAGAAGCATCTGCTTAAAATCATCAGCAAGCATAATTTGTGCTGGAGATAAGCTAGATACTTTTCCAGTAAGATCAGGAGTGAAATGAGGATGCCTATTATCTTCAATATTATTCAATATTGTATTAGATATGCTCACAATACCTATAAAAGAAGAAAAGAAATGTCAAGAATCAGAATGGATAATGAGGTAATGAAACCAGCTCTTTTTGCAGATAATATGATGGTATACTTGGAAAATCCTAGAAATTCAACTAAAAAGTTAGTTGAAACAATTAAAATCTTAGCACAATTGCAGGATATGAAATAAAGTCACAAAAATCATTAGCAATTCTATGTATCACCAACAAAACCCTGCAAGAAGAGATAGTAAGAGATACCCTATTTAAAATAACCACAGACAGCATACAGTACCTGGAAGTATACCCGCCAAGATGAACCCGGGAACATAATATGAACATAATTATGAAACACTTTTTATACGAATAAAGTCAGATTTATACAATTGGATAAATATTAATTGTTCGTGGGTTCATGGCCAATATAATAAAATGACAGTTCTACCAAAACTTATCTACTTATTCAATGTCATCCCAATTAAATTATCAAAAAATTATTTTATTGAGTCAGAAAAAAACAATAACAAAATTCATTTGGAAGAACAAAAGGTAAAGAATATAAAATGAATTAATGAAAAAAATATAAAAGAAAGAGGTTTAGTAGTACCAGATCTTAAACTGTTTTTAAAAGTGGTAATTATCAAAACTGTTTGGTAATGGCTAAGAAATAGAAAGGTAGACCAATGGAACAAAGTAGACATATAATACACAGTAAAAAATGTTCATAGTAACCTTGTATTTGACAAATGTAAAGATGTAAACTTTTGGGCTAAGAATTCATTACTGGGTAAAATTTATTGGGAAAATTGGAAAGCAGTCTGTCAGAAACTAGATCTAGACCAATATCTTACATCATTTACCAAGATAAGGTCAAAACGGATGCATGATCTAGATATAAAGGAAGATATAAGTAAATTAGAACATGGAACACATTACCTATCAGACATAAGGATAGAAGGATAATTTATGAATAAACAAGAGGCAGAGAGCATTGTGATATGTGAAATGGATAATTTTGGTTACGTTAAGTTAAAAAGGTTTTGTACAAATAAAACCAAGGTAGACAAGATTAGATGGAAAACAGAAAATTGGGGGGAGATGTTTATAGACAGTTTTTTGGATAAAGATCTTGTATCTCAAGTATAGAGAGAACTTTGTCACATTTATAAGAATAAGATTCATTCCTCACTTGATAAATGGTCTATGGGTATGAACAATCAGTTTTTTGATGAAAAAATTAAAACTATATATAGTCATACAAAAATGCTCTAAATGATTATTGTTTAGAGAAATGCAAATTAAAACAACTTTGAGATATCATCTCACACCTATCAGATTGGCTAAAACGATAGAAGGGGAAAATTACAAATGTTGGTGGGGATGGAAAAAATTGAGACATTAATACACTGTTGGTACAATTGTGAACTGATCAACCATTTTGTAGAGCAATCTGGTATTACAACCAAAGAGTTATAAAATTGTGTATATCTTTTGAACCAGCAATACCACTATTACATCTGTTTCCCAAGGTGATCAGGAAAAAACGAAAAGAGCCTGTATGTTCTAAAATATTTATAGCAGCTCTTTTTGTGGTGGCAAAGAACTGGAAGCTGAGGGGATGCCCATCAGCTGGGGAATGGCTGAAAATGTTGTGGTATATGATTGTGATGATATATGATTGTGATGGTATATGGTTCTGTAAATATACTACTGTGCTGTTAGAAATGATGAGCAAATCGATATTAGAAAAAAACATGGAAAGACTTGCATGAAATAATGAAGAGTGAAATGAGCAGAACCAAGAGAACGTCATATACAGTAACAACAATATTATTCAGAGAATAATTATGACCACCCAAGTTATTCTGAGTACTATAAATACTCAAATCAACTATAAAGGACCTATGAATGAAGATACTATTTACCTCCAGAGAAAGAATTGATAAATAGAAGTACACATAGTTTTACATATATTTATAAATCTGTGTCAAATGGTGGCCTTCTCCAGTTCTGGGTGGGGAGAGAGGGAGGCAGTTCAGAACTTAAAATGTAAAAAAAATTAAATTAAAAAAAGAAATCTAAAAAAACAAGCCAAACCAAAAACCAAACAAATATTTTCCTCTCTGATCTTATGGGGTTCATGATCATCCACTATTGTTTTTCCCATGAAACTAGAACATTTTTGGGACTTGTGAGACTCCAGTTTCAATGGCAACAGGAGTGTGTGTGTGTGTGTGTGTGTGTGTGTGTGTGGTGTATTAGACACACAGACACAGAGAGAGACACAGAGACAGCCATACAGAAAGACACACACACACACACACAGAGAAATATAAATTGCAGCTTTTCCAGATATTCCCCTTCAAGTTATAGCACAAGGTTTCTCCACATGTATACTCAGAGACAATTTCACAAAGTATTATTTATATGAAGGATTGAACTTTAAGAGAAATAGATTACCTGTTCAGAAATGAGATACCTGTGTTGATTTCAAGACCTCTAATTAATTTGGTGTATGGCGCTTGTTAATTTTCTGCTTTTGTTTTTTAAAGAACAAAATTCTTTAAACCATCAAACTGCATACTGAAAAAAAAAACACATATGGCTAAAAAAGATTTTTTTTTTCCTTTTTAGGCAATTGCGGTTAAGTGACTTGCCCAGGGTCACACAGCTAATAAGTGTCAAGTGTTTGGTCTGAGGTCGGATTTGAACTCAGGTCCTCCTGACTTCAGGGCTGGTGCTCTATCCACTGCGCTACCTAGTTGCACCTAAAAAATATTTTGAAAAAGAAATTAACCCTACCATGAGATAATAGAATTTTCCATATTTTGTTTTGCTGTCTTGAGAAATTTGCTACCAGTGGGTTCACCTGTACCAAATAGAAACAAAGGTTTCTTCCCACAGAAAAGCCTTGATAGGACAGGCCTGAACCAGCACAGGCGCTGTGAGCTGAGTAAATTTAGTAGAAATGCTGCAATTGCTAGGGAAGCAATAACACACAGTGGGATATACATTCATCAGTAAATATATTCACAGTCTGAGTAAGCCACATACCAGAAGTGTGTATACTTATAATAAGGATCTTGCAGTGTAATATTGTTTTCATAAAATGATCGCTTTAATTAAGGCAACATTTAACAGCTTATTTTCAGGTTTTAGGATTTGTGTTTCTCCTATTGAGACAAAGAGCCCCCTTAATGATACAGTCAGTCAATAAACATTTATTAAGTGACTGCTGTGTTCTAGGCACTGTGCTAAATGTTGGCATGTATTTTTACATCTACTTTTAAAATTTATTTTCACAACCAGTTCAGATTTGGATATGGAAAGGGGGTTGGAAGGTGATACGCAGACTATACAAGATTGTATCACATTTCTGATCTGTTTTCTATAGCCCTGAAAGTTTGTATGCTTTGGGGAATTTATTTTCCCTTTTTGAAATTTTTTTTAGTATAACAAACACTAATGTGCTATAATTATTTCTCAAAAATCACACTTCTGTTCTCAAGAAGGGTGATGAGGCAAAATATGAATGTGTTTTTACTTCTATCTGGCTTTTGATTTCTATTTCTCTCCCTTTCTCTTCCTTCCTTCTTTACTTCCCTTCCTTTCTCCCTTCCCCTTTCATTATTATGCTTTTTATATACCTGATTTTAAGTCTGTAAGTCTATGTCCTATTATGCTTCTCCACTCTTTCTCAGAATTTTTGGGATCCCTCTTTTTCCTTTCCTCTGATTTTCACATTCCCCATGCTGCCACAGAGCAAGAGCACATTCCTCCAGAATTTGTATTTTAATGACTGGAAATGGAAGATGCTCTGAACTGGATCCCTTCTAGTAATAAAGTAGGTGGTTCAGTGTCAAAATGATTCAAGCAATTCAATTGAACTCATATGTTGATCAGTAATGAAAGACAGTTGATGTTCTGTAAGCTTCTTGAGGGCAGAAATCAAGCTGTATTTACTTTGGTAGCTTCCTCAGCTTCTCATTCAATGCTTTACATGGTAGACATAAAATAATCATCTGAAAAACTGCAATGATTATTTGAGTATTTTAGAATTTCTTCTGCATCCTCAGCCTATACCTTTAATTCGTTAAGCCAGATTAACACCTCTCATTGCCTGGTCTCACAATGTTTTCTTTTATATATTTCACTTGGACTTTTTTCAATGCTTTATTGATAGTGTCTTTATTTCAGCAATGTGATACAGAGATTCTTTCAATAATTTGGCTTATATCTTTGACATGTTTTTGGAACTTGTCTGAAGGACAAAAATCCAAACTAGATTTGAGATACTTTGAGAATTGCTTCTAATCTATGTTTGGATGATGCTTGTACCTTTCTATTACGTGTCACTGGTAGCAACATGAATGAATGAATGAAAGAAAAAAAAATTTATCAAGTGTTTGTGCCAGGTACTACACTGGAATGCTATTGGCCTTGTGCTTTTGCTCTGCTTCTGGAAAGATGGTATATATCCCTTTCAGTCTTTTGTATCATTGCTTCTCAATAGGGGCATTGTAAAATGTGGTGCTTAAGATGACTTTGGTGTGTTATAACATCCTGGGCTTCTTCATATCTCTTTGCTTGTTTCTGATGGAGGATTAATGGGCAGAAGAAGGTCAAGGGTGGAATTGGTGGACACAGAAGCAGAGAGTAGAGGGAGAATGGGCACTGTATGTTGCAACATAAATGAATTAACGTGTGTGCATATATATGTATATGTATGTACACACACATTCCACAGAGACACAAAGAAGTAAGATTGCATTTTGAAAAGCTTGGAGGCACATTAGTAGGGATATTTTGTATATGAACTTTTAAAATGGAAGTATATTGCTACAGTATTCAGAAGTACTACTTTGATACTTCAATATTGTTACAATATCTAGAGGTATTACAATGTCTTCGAAATTTTATTTACATAAAGCAAACATTAAGCTGTGCACTCTGTTTACAAATAACAAAATTGTAGACGGGGTGTTGTTTGAGAACTATTTTGCTGATTTTAAAGCAGTGACCACTGTGGGAATAAATATGGAATTTTGTAATTTCAAAACAAATATGATGCATTTAATAAATATTTATATTATTTTAAATATTATTGGCATTTTGGGCTCTTTTTCACTATTATTAGATACATCTACTTCAGAATCTATAGACTTGCTGGCTGTATAGATAGAACATCGATTTTTAGTCTCAGGTGGTTTCCTAGTGAGTTAGGCAAAGACTACAGGTAGAATCTATCATTTTAGTGAAATGACAGCTCATTGTTCCCCAAAGCTTTTATTAGCCTTATTATTGTGACCAACATCTATAATAATTCGAGGAAATACCAACAACTATGAAAAAAGAAAAATGAAAGTTTCCCCTTCTAGTTAATGTCCCCAAAGTTTCCCCTTCTGGTTAATATCCCCAAAATGTCCCACAAAGTGTGATGAAGGCAGCTAGGTGGCATGGTAAATAGAGCACTGGGCTGGGAGTCAGAAAGACCTGAGATGAAATCCAGTCTCAGATACTTAACTAGCTATGTGACCCTGGGCAAGTCACTTAACATCTGTTTGCCTTAATCCACTGGAGAAGGAAATGGCAAGCCACTCCATTATCTTTGCCACTAAACCCCCATGGCATGCTATGGTCCATGGGGAAATGAAGAGTCAGACATGACTGAACTACAAAGTGTGATGCTTTCAACTGAAAATAAATCCTAGAAAATTAGGTGGATTCAAAATTACGCTGACTCTAATAATAGAGGCAGTGAGGTGGTATAGTAGATAGAGTGCTTGACTTGGAGATAGGAAGCCTGAGTTCACATCTGGTCTCAGACAATGTTGCTGGGCAAATCACATAACCTTGATCTGCCTCAGTTTCTTTATCTGTACAAAAGGAACAATAATAGCACCTACCTCTGAGGTTTGAAGTAAGTATAAAATGAGATATTTGTAAAGTGCTTTACAAACTTTAAGACACTATATAAAATGCTAGCTATTATTATTATTATTATTATTATTATTATTAAATTGTCAGTCAACTACCGTTCATTAAGGACCTACGATGTACTACTTACTATAGTGCTGTGTAGTTTCAATCTTTGTCATATCTGAAATATCATTTAGGGGAATCTTATGAGTTTTGGGGTCATTTTGCTTTGGACTTCTAAGTTCAGCTAAAATATTGTTTTTCAGTTCATCAAAACTGCTTTTGAAATTAAGATTCTTTGACATGAAAGGTAAGAATAACAAATTTATATAATGCTTTTAAGTTTGCAAAGGCTTTACATACTTGATTTCATTTGAATCTCTTAACAACCCTGTGAGGTAGTACTGTAGCTATTATCCTTCCCATTTTATGTAGGAGGAAATTGAGGGTGGCAGAGGTTTTGTGTCTCTTCTATGATCATTAACTGTCAGAGGTAGTCTTTGAGCCCTTGTCTTTCTGAATTCAAGTCTAGACAGAAAAGTCCTACACTGATGACAGAAAGGAGCACTTTGCCACACTGCAGCTCACAAGCACGAGCTGTTTCTATGGTTAGCTGGAATATTTTTCTCTCTGTGTATTTTGTCATTTCAGACCCCTAAGTAAATCAAGCACAACATACTGTGTATGTATTTAACTCTACAAAAACCTCCACTGAAGCTAAGGCTTCATTATGGCATGGAGAGAATCTGGGGTTTTGAAAGGCTCTACCAATTAATGGATCAAACAAGCATTTATTAATTGCTTACTATGTTCCAGGCATACTTCTAGACATTGAGCACACAAAGAAGTAAGCAAAACAGTCCCTGCCCTTGAGGTGTTTGCATTCCAATGGGATAAACAGCACTCAACTTTTTCTGGCACTTGCAGTCTGAGTCTCCAGAGAGACTGTCTAGTACCTTTAGGGTACTATAAAGTAACCCTGCGTGGACTAGGTTTCTGGAACTATTAATCATGAGCCCTAGCTGGTGAACTCTGCATTGATAATCAGCCAGCAGCTTCCATTAACTTTTAGGAAAGGATATTTACTAAGCAGTTATAGTTATAATAGTACAAAACATTTTTCCCATACCAGGGGCATACTCTCTGCTTGTAGTCAGTGTCCCTATGGAGAGTGGGCTCAATTGTGTAACAAAGTATTGGTTAGGCACGTCTGTAGCAAAGAGGTACCTCACAGCTCCTAGTTCCTGAATGTCCTTTTTTCTCATTGTAGAGCCCTCATGTGGTTTCCTCTCTAATAGACTTTGAAAATTATTGCCATTGTGGAGTCCATAGCTGGCGATTCTTTCTATCCAGAGGGGTCAAAATAATCCCTGAACTTGCTGCCATCCTCAGATGATTGTCTTTCTACATTTGTCTTCAGGTATTCATTCTATTGTTAGCTGCTACCTCTTCATTAGACTCTGCTACCAGCTCTTTTTTTGGGGGGGGATGAGTAGAGAAGAAAGAGAAACTTTCTCCTCACTCTCCCTCCCTGTACCCTCTTTTACTTGCTGACCAATTTTATCTTAGAGGCTTGGCAGGAGCTTCTCCATCCTATGCCTATACTGGCCTGCCACTAGATTTTACAATATAGGCCTGGAGGTTTTTCTGATCTTTTTTTAGCCAATTAAAAAAAGTATCAAATGATCAAAGTACTTTATTACTCTCAAACTCATTAAGGACTTAGTTGCACTTAGTTTATATCTTTACATACACACACACACGACAGTATTAGTGTGTTATGGTTTATGGAGTCATTAAGAGTAAGACACGACTGAATGCTTGAACAATAACAACAGTAATAACTCAGGGATAGATGCCCTTTCCTCCGGATCTAGTCTTCTAGTGGAAAAAGACAGTTTCCTTTATATAGATTTTGTGTAATATAGAGCAAAGGACAGAGCAGGGTAGATGACGTCATAGAATTAATGGCAACACGATTGGTTACAGAGCTGAGGCTCATGGAACAACATTGGAAGTTTGGTAATAGGGACAAGCAATGAACCCCTCACCCTGATTCTTCTTTCATGAGACTAAGAAGTGCTCTTTGTTGTGAGATAGTGCCCCAGAATTTTGGATAGCAAACCAGACATCCTTGAAGGATAGCTTGGTGGAATAAAGCTATCAGGCCCCACTCCCTTTCTTTTCACATCTGTTCTCCAAGGTCAGTTAAATTCCTTGAGCAGGAAAGCTGGATTTTTAAACTTAACCCATTACAGGCCATCTGAACTCTGAACTAAGTTCAGAGGCAAAGAATCATGACTTAAGCAGTTATGGGACAAAAGCAGTTATGGGAAAAAAGCAATTAAAGGACAAAATCAATCACTTGTAAATAGGATCAACAAGGAAATGAGACAGAATCAATCTTAATCTTCTTACATCCCTGGGAACATTTTAGATAATTATGAAAGAAGAAAAAATGTTTTTGAGATTTCAGAGAATTTATTATCTAGAGTATGGTCTGGGATAACAATTCTTTTCTTAATTCTATTACTGTCTTACAAGCCAGTACTTTAAATTTCTCTAGGTGTTAGTTTTCTTCATTCTAAGTTAGAGAGGCTGTGCTCATACTTCTCTTAAAGGATTTCAAATTCAAATTATTGAAAATTTTTTGTGAGCTTTGAACAGGAAGTGATGTATTGGCCCAAATAGATACATAAAGCAATATCCATAATAATAATATGACTTATAGATCCTGGTTCAGTGGAAACCTTCATCATTTCTTCTAATTGATGCCTATGTTTATCATAGAATCTAATTGATTCTATGTTTATCATTGCCTACATTGGTTAAAGAATATATTTCTTACTATATTAATTATAGCCAACTAAATGTAGTGAAGCTATAAACATCCCTTTGGAGACCCAGATCCTAAGAGATTGTAGCTCCCTGGTGGGAAGAAAGCTAAGCTGTGAAGTGAATACTTTGACTGACTATATTAGAAACCAATAGGAAAGGCCAAGCAAGACTGTCATCTATATTCCTCTTATCTTTTCCTTTAAACACAGATTGGAGATATCATAGTAAATAGAAAACATTTTCACTTAGAAAATAGCTTTTATCCCTTTGATTAAATCATATAAAAAAGGACAACCATCGGGAGTTCTACAGCTTGGATTTTTCATTTTAGTTATCATTCTAGCCAAACAGGCACTTTTCACATATTTCTTAACAATGCATTTAATTCTCACTGGAAGAGGTGACGTAAACAAAGAATGAAATTGTTGCTTTACATTGTAAGTTTCAGCTCTGCCTCAACTTGGTGTCTCTCTATTTCCCTGTATTTACATTCTTTTTCTCAGGCTTTTAAAATTGAGAATTTGACCCTGGTCACAGACTCTCCTTGACCAACTTTGCTTACCAGGACTTTGTTTTAACTTTTGATATGCTTTTGCTCTGGGGATGTTTAATAAATTGAAGATATATCTGTGGTGTCATAAACTGGTATTTATAGAATCTTCTTAGACTGAGAGAGCACATTGCTATTAGATTGAAATCCTTTCTTTGAAAGATCAGTATTTAAAAAAATAAAACAATTTAAGGCTTAAAATGAAAAAAAAATCATGCTTTTGGTAAATTTGTGTTTGGCAATTTAAGGGAACTCTTTAGTGTATTCATGCCATATTGCGATATAGATATGTTTCTTCATAATTTTTTAATTACACAAATCAATTTGCTTTTATTTAAAAATCAGTGTCTAAGTCAATGCTTTGTATGTGGTAGGTGCTTAATTTATACTTCTTATATTTATTAAATTAAAAGTCATTCAACCAAGACAAAAAAGTTGTACTGTTTCTTTGAAGAGGGACTTGCCGTGGGGTAGTCCTAAAGCTGAGCAGGTCCCATTGCATAATTTGAAGACCACTGCAGTGAAGTTCCTTAGCAATTATGGATGATAAAGTTCTCATTCCATGCTTAGGTTGGTAACTTGGATAGGGTTTCCTAAGCCCAGGGACCAGAAGTAGAAGAAAGGCAAGGACAAAGTCTGGAAAGGCATATGGATAGCTGTAGTCCAGGGTCAAGCTTCAGAGGTTTAGAACTGAGATAAATGAATATGGGTTTGATACTTTATTTGATTTGCTTGACTCAACTTCCTCTAGTTGTAAATGAATATTTTTATATCTTTTTGGGTGCTTCTGCTTTCCAACTTTGAGAGAGATGATGGATAATGCAAAGCCTTATCAGGTAGCTGAAGGGAGAAAAAGACTCTAGAAAGAAGCTGACATGAGAGGGAACTAGCAGTCTCTATTGTATCCTTATCCCCAGCTTGCTGCATTAGAGACTTCAGGGAGCTACTTTTGGGGTGAGATCTGGGACCTCTGGGTTGAACTGAGTTATTTCACTGGGAGTTCAATGGGAGAACTCCTTCATTCTATATTGTCTGGTATATATTTTCCTATGTATCCTTTCTCTGATCTCAGTTGTACTATCAACTTGAATAAGTGGGCTTCTTTGCTTAAAAACTGACTAACCTCTCTGAGGTCTAAATTTGCTGCAGCTGGCCAGGCAGAGTGGTACACACATAATCTCTGATGTTGGAGATTCTGAAGATGGCATATCTCTTGAGTTTGAGTGGAGTTTAGTCCACTGCACTATAGTGGACTAAAACCAAGGAGGTATCTACATTAAGTCCAGCACTAATAATGTGAGCCCTTTGTAATGGGAGGCCACCAGGTTGCCTAAGAAGGAATGAAGTGACACACTTCAGAAATGGATCAGTTAAAACTCTAGTGCTGATCAGTTGTGGGGTCAGGCCTGTGAATGCCTATTGCATTTCTAGTCTAGATGAGATGGGAAGACTCAGTTTCCTTTGTTATTGTTGTTCAGTCATTCAGTCATGTCTGACTCTTAAGGACCCCATGGACCATAGCATACCAGGCCCTTCTATCCTCCACTATCTTCCACTATCTCTCAAAGTCTGTCCAAATTCATGTTCATTGTTTCTATGACACTATCTATCCATCTCATACTTACTCAACCCCTTTTCCTTTGACCTACAATCTTTCTTAACATCAGGGTCTTTTCCAATGTGTCCCATCTTCTCATTATGTGGCCAAAGTATCTAAGATTCAGCTTCAGCGTTGGACCTTCCAGAGAATGGCCTGAATTAATTTCTTTAAGTTTTGAATGATTTGATCTCCTTGCTGTCCAAGGGACTCTCAAAAGTCTTCTCCAGCACCACAATTTGAAAGTCAATTTTGAGGTGTTCAGCTTTCCTTATAGTCCAACTCTCTATGCACTGCTACTGGAAAAAAACTATAGCTTTGACTATACAGACCTTTGTCAGCAAGGTGATGTCTCTACCTTTTAGTATGCCATCCAGATTTGCCATAGTTTTCCTTCCAAAGAACAAGCATCTTTTAACTTCATGGCTGCAGTGATTTTTGAGCCCAAGAATATAAAATCTGGCACTGCTTCATATTTCTTCTCCCTCTATTTGCCAGGAAATGATGGGACCAGTTGCTAAGATCTTAGTTGGTTTTTTTTTTGCCAACTTTTACACTCTCCTCTTTCACCCTCATCCAGAGGCTTCTTAATTCCTCTTCACTTTCTTCTGTTAGAGTGGTATTGTCTACATATTTGAGATTGTTGATATATCTCCAGGCAACCCTAATTCTAGTTTTTTATTCATCCAGCCTAGCATTTTGCATGACATACTTGGCATATAAGTTAGATAAATAAAGTGACAACATAAAGCATTGTTGTACTCCTTTTCCAGTCTTAAACTAATTAGTTGTTCCATGTTTGGTTCTGACTGTTACTTCTTGGACTGCATACAGATTCCTTTGGAGATACGTAAAATGATCTGGTACTCCCATTGTTTTGAGAACTTGCCACATTTTGTTGAGATCCACATAGTCAAAGGCTTTAGAGTAGTCAATGAAGCTGAAGTAGATGTTTTTCTGGAACTCTCTTGCTTTCTTCATAATCCAGTGAATGCTGGCAATTTGGCCTCTAGTTCCTCTGCCTCTTCAAAAACCAGCCTCCTCTTCTGGAAATTCTCAGTTCATACATTGCTGAAGACAAGCTTGCAGAATCTTAAGCATAATCTTACTGGTGTGTGAAATGAGCACAATTGCTTATTAATTGAAACATTCTTTGTCATTGCCCTTCTTTAGGATTGGGATGTAAAGTGATCTTTTCCAATCCAATGGCCACTGTAGTGTTTTCCAAATTTGCTGACATACTTAATGCGGCACTTTAACAGAATCATCTTTTAGTATTTTAAATAGCTCAGCCGAAATTCTGTCACCTCCAGTAGCCTTATTGTTAGCAATGCTTCTTGACTTCATTCTCTAGGATATTTGACTCTCGATCAGTAACCACACCATCATGGTTATCAGTGATGTTAAGCCCTTTCTTGTATAGTTCTTGTGTATTCTTGCCACTTTTTCTTAATCTCTTCTGCCTCTGTTAACTCCCTACCATTTTTCCTTCTCTCCCTAACCAAAAATAACTCTAGATGTATAGTCTTTGCCATTGCTTTCTGTATTTCTCTGTGTTGTTACTTTGCCCCAAAGATTCTGGTTGTTTCCACTTCATCAACCACTTCCTCCCGTTTGATCAGAATCAGATCCAGAATAATTTCTTCTATATTTGGCAAGATGAAATTAACAGGGAAGCAGTTCAAGAATTTACCAGATATTCTGGTTTTTAACAGAGATCTCTAGCATTTACCTTCATAATCAAAGCCCCCAATCACAACTATTTCCAATTTCATTGTCAGTATTGTGATCTGCATCAACAATCTTTCATTATTTCCTTTACCTGACACAGCAGACAAAAGTATAATCTCATAGTGAAATAACATTCATCCTGCCCTTTCCTCTTTTATTTAACTTATTCCTTTTGAATATTATATGTCCTTTCTATCTAATCTCTTGAACAAAGTATATACTCTTTAATTGCTACAATCAAGTTATAAACCCTATACCACTAGGTTACAATGGCACCTATGAAGTTATATTTACTTTTCAAGTTCTTTTATTTTCACTCTATGCCTTGCTGTAGACATCTAAGACTGAATATTTTTTCCATCCTTCTTTCCAATTGAACAATAAAAAAGCAGAAAATAAAAACCTATAACCAATATACATATTCTGTCAAAACAGATTATCACATTGGTATTATCCAAAAACATGTATGTCTTTCTGCATTCTAAGTCCATAGCTTCTCTGGCAGAAGAAAGTGGCACATCAAACTCAAATAGAAAGAGATCCCTTCTGGCCTCATAGTGACTGAGAAAACCACAAAAGTAACTTTATCTATTTTGTATTATATTTTTATTTATTTTGTTAAATATTTTCTGGTTACGTTTTGATATAGTTCACTTACTCAGGAATTTTGACTGGCCCACAGATCCTGAATTATCTTGATACCCCTACTCTAGTGTCCTGGTTTATCATTGTGTTGTAAGAGTGCTAAAGTCTTTCAGCATTTTTCTCTATAATATTGTTGTAATTTCTGCTCACTTCATTCTGTATCAGTTCATAGAATTCTTTCCAGTTTTCTCTGAAACTACGCATCTTATAATTTATTATTGTACAATATTATTCCTTTACATTCTTATATGCTAATGATTTAGCCATTCCTCAAGAAGAGGGTATCTTCTTAGTTTCCAGTTTGTGGCTATTATGAAAACAGTTGCTATACCTATTTTTGTAAATATGGGTCTTTTCCCTCTTTAGTTTCTTTGGGGATTATATGAGACTTATTTGCACAGGAAAATAGATTGGCCATGGGGGAAGGAAATACAGTACTGTCTGCAAGGGAACTGGAAAGAGAATTTGCATATCTAGCATGTGTCTGTGATATTAGTATGATTGCCAAATCCAATGGCCTTTTCCCTGGCCTTTATCCTTCTCAATCTCTTCACATCATTCAACACTATTAACCACATACTTCCTTTTTCTGTATGTTCCAGTTTCTGTTGACTTTTGAAATACCACATGCTCTTCCTCTCCACTTTAATTTATACTCTTCTATTTGCCAGCTCATTATTTTGTTTCCAATCCCTTAAGGTGAGTATTCCCTAAGGTCCTGTACATTGTCCTCCTTTCTTCTTTATCTACACTCTCTTTGTTGGTAATCTCACACCCTTGGCTTTAGCTATAGTCAGTCTGCATAAGTCTTCAGACCTTCCCTCTTTTCCAAGTTCTGGACCAATATCTCCAATTTCCATAGAACATTCTTATCTAGATGTCACACCAACATTTCAAATTCAACATTCCTTGAACTAGTCTTATTGTCTTTTATCTAAAACTAGATCCTCTTTCTGAAGTCACCATTCTTGATGGTAGTATCACCACACAGTTTCCCATGATTGAAACTTTGGGCTTGTCTTTTATCTTTTGCTGTTTCTCACATTTTATGTCCAATTAGTTAGGATGTTTTGTTCATAGAATAAGATAATCTCAGTGTTGCAAGGGACCTCCGAGGCCTTCTATTTCAACTCATAAAATGATCACTGAAAGGGCTAATTATAAAACCTTGAATGGGGTGGGGAAGGGAGATGACACACAAACAACTCTGTATAAACAAGATCTATACTGGATTATTTGAGATAATGTTAAGAGGAAGGTGTCGCATTAAGGGGGACCAGTAAAGGCTTCATGTAGAAGGTGGGATTTTAGCTGACACTTAAAGGAAGCCAGCAAAGTCAGAAGGTGGAGTTGAGAAGGGATGGCATTTCAGGCAAGGGGGCAGTCAATGAAAATGTACAGAGTAGAGATAGAGAGTTATACATATCTTCTCTCACCCAAGTTAATAATTATCTTTTAGATGCAAATAAAATGACAATGCAAATGATATTTTCTTTTTTGTCCACAAATGATGGGTAGCCTGTGTACCGCACTGACCTCCACAAAATAGCAGAAGAACCAGAATGTGTCACGAGTATATTGGACAGATCTTTTATGGAGGATCTGGGGAAAAAGAAGGATAAGAATCACAGAGGATAAGAAGGTGTGGGTGGCTTGCTAATATGGAGAGGGGGGACTGTATTGATAAGACCACAGCTCTTTCAAAATACTAAAGTATTTTCTTTCACAAAAATAACTATCAAATGTATTTTTAAGAAACTTAGTAAGTTATCACAAAGTGCTAAATTTTCCAGTTGGTTGTAAAAGATAAATGCTTTTTCCTCAGAACTCCAACTATGTAGTTTAAAACTTAGATAAATGCCCTTTTTTTCCTGAAGGATTCCCCCTCCCACCTCCACAACAGCTTATTATCTCTTTCTGTGAGTCAGTCCATGTTCTTTAGGGAAACATTAGCGAATACTTTATAATTGCTATGGTCTGATATCACCTCCATCACATGGATATGTTGACATTGTGATGTGGAATACAAAATCATTACTAAATGGTCACTGTCCTAAAGTAGCTCACAGTCTACTATGGAGAGATAATATGAAGAGCAGCATCAGAAACTCAAGGAGGGAGTGAATTGATGAAGGGGTGCTGGTAATGGTCAGGAAAGGCCTCATGTTGGAGGTGGTAATGGAGCTGGGTTTTGAAGGAAAATAGGCATTGCAAGAGGTGAAAGTGAGAAGAGAGTGCATTTCAATCATGTAGGATGTCCCATGGAAAGTCACAGACATGGGAAGGCTAGTTTCATTGAAACAGAGAGTGTGTGAACAACAATAATGTCTGATAAAGTTGGAAAAGAAGGTTGAAGCCAGGTTGTGAAGGACTTTAAATGCCAAATGGATGATTTGATTCTTGAGGTAATTGGAAGTTATTTGAGTTTATTTAATAGAGGAGTCACATGGTCAGACCTGAGCTTTAGGAAAATCATCGTGACAGGTGTATATAGGTTCGATTGGAGAGGAGAGAGATTTGAGGTAAAGTCCAGGTTAGAGGCTGTCCCCCTATGCTGAATGGTTCTTCCCTGCCCCCCACCTCTTTCCAGTTGTTGAATATTTCCACATCCTTTAAAGCTTATACCTCCTCCAGGAAACCTTTCCTCTTTCCTCTTTTCAGTAATAACTATTCTTCCCTCTGACTTCACACAACATTTTGTACCTTCCTTATACCTTTACCATATGCTATTTGAATGTAACACAGAACTCAAGTCTATTAGCATGAGACTCTATTGATGGAGAATGATTACTTGATGCTCTATGCCTACTCTGTGGGCAGAGTTGGTGAGTTTGGGGAGGATAGAGCCTATTTCTTATTTATGGATTCCAGCTTCAAGAGAGGAGATACTCAGGTCCAGGTTCTCTTCAAATTCTCCTACCTTTCTGGTAGGGATCAAAGTCTCTCTTGGAGAGGGGTTGGTGGAAGAGATTCTAGAGATGTCCATTAATACCTTCCTGTGAGCCACATCTAGACAGATCTTTGTGGTCACATACAACCTACAAAAGGCAACACAGAAACAAACCCTACATTTAAAAATGATGGTTCTCTATATGTGCATCATGCCCAACTACCAAACCCTAAATTCCATGAGGGCAAGGACTGTGTTATGGAATCAAAACCTTGTATTTTTCTCAGCATATAGTATAATGTGCTGCACATGACAGGCGATTAATAAATATATCTTGATTTGAATTAAGTCTATGAACATGTATGCTAGAATTACAAACAAATGTTTTTTTGAAGAAGTCCACCAACATATGGACATTTCCCCTCTTCAGTTGAAACATTTGTTTCATATTGGTGTGTTTCGTGAAATTTTTGTAATTTAGCTGTCATTTGATTTACCTAGTCATTCTACACTCTTTCTAGATCCATGAAGACAAACAAGCAAACATTGAGAGAGAAGAAATTTTTTCAAGTCAGTCTAGTATGAGTATGAGCTAAGATTGGGGAGAAAGAGTAAAAGAATTTAGGTAAAACAGAATTTTAGTGACTTCTTAATTTGTTTGAAACATGTAACACCACATACTGAGGAAGGAGAAATTATTTTGCAAAGAACGTTAAGTATAATGTGATTTTAAATAAAATCATTACTCCCTCAATTCTCATATTTCTCTTCTTGATAAACTTTGACCCAAATTCAAAGAATCAAAGAATTGCCTAGAAGAATTAACACAAATCCCAGAAGTAATATTTATTGAAAGAGACCCCTTCTAGAGTCCCTATAGTTACATGATCAATTTTTATTGAAGTACAGTGATTTGTTGCAGGCTCAGGTTGGATAGCCATAATTACATCTCTGTTGACTAAAATTAGCCTACATATTGCTACTCACTGCTTGTTGGGTCATTACTATGCTTTGGGAATTGAGGATGAAGTATGCCTCCTGTCTCCTCTGTGAGTAATCATGAAAAGTTGAAGAAAGTTAGTGTTAAAGGCTACAATAAATTGAAGCTTCAATATAATTATAATTCCATACGTCCTAAAGTAGCAGAAATTCTAACCATGACAGTAGTATTGCAACAAGAATGATAACAGAGATGATTAAAAACAATGATCAGGGGAATATTGACAGGAGAAGGGCTTTTAAGAGACTAGAGTGAGAGAGGGAAACTGCACTGGAGGGAAGGGAAATGAAAATTCTGGCATGCTAGTGGGATCAGGAGAAATCTAATTAAAATTAAGTAGCCATTTTCGTTCACTCTTAGCCATTCCAGGTGTCAGGGCTTTATGTGTGGCTCTTGTATTGGAGTAGAAGACTAGGGCTATCACTATGTCAGGGAACAGTGGGTTTTTCACTCAGATTTCTGCTTCCAAAACTGGAGGGTAATTTTCAAGGAGTAGGTTCAAGAGATAGCATTATGTAGTGGAAAGAACCTCGAATCCTGAATCAGAGAACCTGGGTCCATTCTCACCTGTGCGACATCTACTTGTGTGATCTTGGGTGATCACTTAACCTCAATTATTCTCAGTTTCTTCATCTGTGAAATAAAGGGGTTGGACTAGATGGTTTTTGAGATGAATTACTTACAGTTCTAAATCTGTGATCCTTTTAGCTCCCAGTCCTATGATCTTGTAACAATGTATTAAGCTTGACCTGATTAAAACTATTTATTAAAGTATGTTATTATTTATTTATATTTTAGTATATGATAATTTTATTATGATTATTTATTATTTTTAAGGTACACTGTTTAAAGTAGTTCCTCAAAATTAAATTGTCTTCAAGCCTTTGTCCTTGGGTCAGTTAGTTTGTGGTCTTTCAGGTAGCTCAGCTAGGTGCTAGAAGAAAGTATTAGGTGTTAAAGGAAGAATCTAGAGATCAAATTCACTCAGTATTCACAGACTGCCATTCTCCATTCAAAATGCATGACACACATTCTGTGCCAAGAGCCAGACCATCAGGGTGAGTCTCTCTATTTACCTTCATGTAAATAGATAGTACATTTTAAAATGACCTCCACTCTCCTTTTTTGTCTTTAAAAGGAAAATTGTCGCTTAGCAACCAGTCATTTTCTGCCTGGCTGATATGTAAAATGAAAAGCTAGGCAAATCAGAAGCGAATAATTTGGGCCTTTAGGAGTACCAGGTTATTCCTTAGAATAACTAAGATGACCCCCGTTGAGCTGGAGCATTCCTTATCACAATGTCAGCATATCCTTGTGATAGAGATATCAGACCTCAGCAATTACATGGTATTTACCAATGTTCCCTAAAGAACATATGCTGACTCTTAGTAAGCTGTTGTGGAAAAACAAATCTCTCAAGAATAAAAAGACATTTACTTAAGTACATGGTTAGTGTCCTAACAAGAAAACACTCTCCTTAAATGACTCAAGAGGAATAAAATTAAAATATATTCATTCTTGAATTGAGTTTCTGATAGTTTTTCATTGTGATATATATTAAGCCCCTTAAACACTTTTAAAGGGGCATTTTTTCAAAGAGAATATTTGAATATTTAAAGTTCTGTGATCTTAATATGTTCTGTTCTCTCCACCTTGGCAACCCATCCATGCCTTCTCAGCATATGTGATTCTAAATTCATGTCTATCCAAAAATGCTTTATAGAATTATGCAATATACTAGAGGCCTTGATCTGGTAATTTTGCTATTTCATGAAAACAAGCATAATAGATGAGTCTGGACACAGAGAAAATAGCATTTGCATTATTATTTTGCTTGCATCTAAATGAAGATTATTAACTTGGGTGAGAAAAGATGGTGCAGTGGAAAAGGGCAGAATTTGGATTCAGAAGATCTACATTCAATGCTGATTCTGCAACTTAGGACCTCTGTAACCTTGGTCAAGTCACTTCAGTTAGTCTGACTTCAGTTTCCTCATATGTAAAATGAGAGCATTGGATTAGATGACCTTTAGGGTCCTTTCCAACTCTAAATTTATGATCCTATGCTCCCTTGATTAAGATATAAAATGCCACTGCTAGGCAAAGAAGTTCAGGAATTCTGTTCATGGAGTTGTGGCATGTGGATTTGGAAGAAAGCACAATGTAATTGAATTTAGCTCCTACCAGGATGTAGAAGCAACTTAAATGAGTTCAACTAGTTCTTTTGATTGATGCTTTTTTAAGAAAAGGGTAAGCATATACAATGAGGGAGACTACACAGGTTCCTTTAGTAAATTTCTCCTGGGTTTCCCTTACTTGATTTTCAGAAATGTTCTTTGTCATTTAACTTAAACCATCCTTGTTATACTTGAAGTCCAATACTATTAGTTTTGTCTGTAGTGGCCAGAGAAAACAACTGACCAATCTTCCCTCTCCTGGAATAATCTTGTCCTTATTTTATTGGAGTTAAATGGAAAGAAAGTTCTCTTGTTTTACAAAAACCAAACAACTCTCACTCTTACTCCCTTAATCAAATAGTTGAATAGTACAAAATATTAAGTCAATTTGTCCCAGTGTACACTCCCAGAGAATAAGTCAAACAATTTCCAGTCAAGGTTCTTGAATAACATTTGGCTCACTGATATAAGAATGTGAATAGGGGTACCTTGGTGGCCTGAAAGAAGTCAGTGATTACTAGAATTTCCAGAGAGCAGATGATAACCTAGGATGCTGGTTTTCTGAACTATGTCACATCATTTGTTTGTTGAAATTCTGTAGAAAGGTAGCAACGGATTCTCAAGATAAGACATGTTCCCCAAGATGAAGGATTTAGAGAAATTTGGGAAGACTTCTATGAACTGATACAGAGTTATGTAAACAGAACCCGGACAACAATGAAGACAATGGCCAAAATAATGTAGAGGAAAATAACTTTGAAGGACTTCAAAATTCCCATCACTTCAGTGGCCAATTATGACCTCAGAGGACTAAAAGTGAAACATGCCTCCTATCTACGTGCAAAGAGGTGGTACTCTGTAGGAAAGGGATGAGGCATACATTGTCATTACATGACCAATGTGTTTATTTGCTTTGCTTAACTACCCAAGAGGAGGCTCTATGAGGGAGAAGATAATTGAAGAGTGACAGAAGTGCTAAAAAAGGAAATATCAATAAAACATTAAATAAAGTAGACAGGGAGCCCAATGACCTGACTAAATATGGAACAGGGCAAGAAAAGTGTCAGGCAAGAGGGGATGACAGCTCTTAGATAAAGCTCCTTCCCAGTTACAGTAGAAGCAATGAGGGATATTACAATCATCATATAATCTTCATTGATTAGTGGACAAAAGGAAAGAGAAAAGGGAAGTTTTGGGAACAGGGGATTGGAGACAAATTTTATTTATGTTAATTTTTAGCTTAAGGGCATCTCTGGTGCTAGGCTCATTCAATAATATCTATTGACTTGATGACTTTTGGGTTGATAGTATTTTCTCATTTAAAATACATGTGTCTACTGAACTAAATTTTAGCTTCTGTAAGACACTGAAAAATAGAGTTAGCATCCCTACTCTTAATCAATCAATAAAAATTTATTAAGCACCTTGTGTATTCCAGACACCATGTTAGCCACTAGGGGATACAGAGACAAAAACAAACAACACTTCCTGTCCCTAAATGAATGAACTCATATTCAGTGAGGGAGACAATCAATCGATCAATAAACTTCATTAAATGCTTGCTATGTTCCAGGCACTGTGCTAAGCTTTGGGGATACAAAAAGAGGCAACAGACATCCCTTCACCCAAGGAGCTTACAATCTAGTCATAACCATATCAATGAATCATGTAATAGAAGAGGCAGCACGGTAGGAGCACCAGATGCAAAGTCAGGATAACTTGTGTTCCAGTTGGCCACTAACTTGCTGTGTATGATCTTCAAGCAATATCAACCTTTCTGGGCTTCTATTTTCTCAGTTATAAAATTGGGGGCTTACATTAGATGGTTTTTTCAAAATCATTCAATGAATCCAGAAAGAAGAAATCAAATTGAAATTCTACAGAAGTCCAAGTGAAAAACTCTACTTGGAGGTAGTTGAAAGTTGAGAATAGGGGAGTATGACTCTTCTCAATTTTTCAGATTGAAAGTACATTTGAATAGTTAGCCATCAGTCATATAAATTCCATAACTGACTCAGAATAGAGTGAGCCATCATTTTGTATTAATATTGGATTTATGTCAAAGACCCAGGGTTCAAATCCTAGCTCTATTACTTGCCTTTGAGCAAGTCACTTAATCTTTAAGATCCTTTCCAGTTCTAAATCTATGATCCTATCCAGGCTTCAGTTTTCTAATCTGTATATACCATTCCCCTTGGCCTACTTTCCCTACTTGGGCTATGTATCCAAAGGGTAGCTGTTACCTTGGATTCTAGGTTAACCCAATGCATCTACACTGTGAATACAACAGCTCATAAGCCCCACTGGTGTACTTCTCATTATCAGCCAACAGATACAATTAGCTCTTAGAAAAGGCATTTGCTAAGATAGATGGCAGAGTAAAAATACTAGCTGTAACCCCTCTATCCAACCTCCATGAGAAGAGTGAGAATAATCTTAGAGTACAATGGTCATGAAACATACGTGTAGCAAACACATGTATCCAGATAACTTGCAGCTCTGGAACTGCCCTTTCTCTCCTCCTGAAGTTCTATTGTTGGTTCTATTCTCTTCTTGGTTACAAGGGCTCACACTCCTTGAAACTGTTTCCGTCTTCAGTTGACTATCTATCTTTATCTTTGTCTGTCTAGAGTGTGTGTGTCTTTGCTGCTTTCGGGATGCAATAACAGGGAGTTCCACTTCAAACCAACATGATTGATGAGGGTGGGGCTGGTGAGGAGAGAACCCCACTCTTCTCCCATAAGAGTAATTCCCTATCAGGGGTTAGGTTTCTTTTCTATTGCTTGCTCAAAATGATAAACTCTCAAACTGCTAGATGGGGTGTTATCCTTTGGGCAAGTTGCTGATAGATGTGAGAGAAGTCTCCTTTTCTCTCACCCTCAAGGATTTCCTCCACAAAGTTCTTCCCATGCTGTATACCTTGCTTGGAACCCTCACCAGAACTTAGTTACTTAAGGGCCTGCAAAGTCATGTTCATTTTTTGTGTCCAACTTTTGCTTGTCCTATGAGGTTGTTGCATTTAATTTATCAGAGAAATGGGTTCATACTTCATAAAGGGATCACTGGGTATGGTCACAGTTTTATAGTTAGTTTAATTCCTTAAAACCTCATTATCTCTGAATAAAACCTGTGACTACATCAACTGAATAGAGGTAGGGATGAAGGAGGACAGGAAATCGTATCCTTTTTCCCTTACATGTAAAATGAAGAGCTTAGACTAGGGGACCTACAAAGTCTCTTACAACTTTAAATACTATGTATGAGCCTATATAATGTAAAATAAAAATAATATAATATATAAATATATACACATACTATATATATGAGTATATATTCTATATATATATATATGTATACACATACATACATATATATACACACACACACACACACTCTATACTGAAACTGCTGATGTGGCCTGAGTTCTAGGAGAGTTTTCTGGAGCAGACCATGGTTTATGTGGTCTGAGAGTTTCGTGGACAACACCAGCACTGCCAGGAAAATTTTACATTGATATATGCTCCTCATGAGTGTTCCTGGTGAACCAGTGCCTCTGGTATCCAGATCCAATTCAATTCAACAATCATTTATTAAATGCCTTTGATGTGCAAGGCACTATTTTAGGTTCTGAGATTTGAAAGATTAAAAAGAGCAGCCTCTGCTTTTAAAAAGACTTTTCTATTGGGGCAAAGGAGAATGTTTAAAAAACTGCTTTAGGAAAATGTGAAAGTGTTTGCGTGAAGACCAGGGAAAGCTTTATAGAGGAGATGGCTACTGAATTGAGCTTTGGAGAAAGGGAAGAATTCTGACAAGCAGATATGAGGACTATGGTCTAGTTATGGGGGATTGCCTGAGTGAATATGAACAGGAGAGAAATGGAATACTGAGTTCAGAGAATAATTAGTAGCCCTGTTACGATTGAAATGTTAAGGACATGAAGGGGGAAATGGGAAATAATTCTGGAAAGAGAAGTTAGAACTAGATTGTGCAGAACCATAAATATCAGGCAAAAGAGTTTATATTTTCTTCTTGGAGAAAAAAAATGAATCATCAAAGGTTTTTAAGCAGGGGAAGCGACATGGTCAAATCTCTGCCTTTGGAAGATTATTTTGGCAGATGTATGGAGTACATGCTAGAGAGGGAAGACACCAGAAGTAGGAAAACCAGTTAGGAAGCTAGTTCATTAGCTTAAATGAGACATAACAAAAACTTGAACTAGGGGTGGTAGTGTAAGTAAGAAAGTAATACCAAAGAATTGGCAGGATGTAGCAACTGATTAGATATGGGCAATGAGGGCAAGGTAAGAATAGAGGGTGATGCCAGAATTTTGGATCTAGGTGGCTGAAATGATGATGGTACCATCAAGAGAAATAGGGAAGTTGGGAAGAAGTATGGGTTTAGAAAATAAGCAGATAAGTTAAGTCTTTGAAATATTGAGATTGGGGTGTGACACACATAGGTTGATATGTTGAAAAGGCATTTGGAAGAGTGAGATTGAAATTAAGGATATATGGATTTGGAATCCTTGCCTGTAAAGGTTGAACTCATGTGCATGTATGATAGAGCAACAAAGGAGAGAGTGTCAAAGAAGAAAAGGAAAAAAAGGCATGGAAGTTGGGAAAGAAACCTGCAAAGGAGATTGAGGAGTATTCAGAGAAATAGAAGAAATAAGAGAAAAGAATGTCATGGAAGTCTAGAAAAGAGGACATAATAATAATAATAGCTAATATTTATATAGCACTTCAAGGTTTATAAAGCACTTTATAAATATCATCTCATTTTATTCTCACAACAATCCTGGGAGGTAGATGCTATTATTACCTCCATTTAAATATGAGGAAACTGAGGCAGACAGAAGTTAAGCGACTTTCCCAGGGTCACACATCTAGTCAGTGTCTGAGGAAGGATTTGAACTCAGGTCTAGGATTCTAACTCCAGTCAGGTCCAGTGCTCAACCTACTGTGTCACATAACTAGGAGAAGAAGTGATTAATGGTGTTGTATGCTGCAGAAAGATCTGATAAAAGACTATTTGGTTTGCAGTTAAGAGGTTTCTGGTTTCAAAGATTTTATGTCAGATTTTTCTCCTCGTTTTGTTTGTTTATTTGGTTGTTTTATTCAATTCAACAAATATTTGTTGATGATTGAGTCTGTAATACATTATTTTTCTTTGTTTCATGGCTGAAACAAATAAAAGTCTTACTTTTGAGAAATCAGTTTTTACAGGTCAGAAGCTCAATTGCGAAGAGTTGAGGGATGAATGGGTGATTAAGGAAATAGAGGCAAGGAGTCTGGGATATCTTCTCGATGAGATTGGTAATGAAGGGGAGGCAAGATGAAATGTAATGACTTAAAAGGGATACCAGGGTCAAGAAAAGGTTTTTAAGAATAGGGGAAACCTAAGCGTATTTGTAGGCAAGCAGGGAAGGAGCTAGTTAATAGGGAGAGATTAAAGATGAAGGAGAAAATGGTTGAGTTCTTGAAGAATAAAAGAGAGGATGGGATTAAGGGTATATCACTTAATCAGTTGTGTATTTCTTAAGTGTTTACTACCTATATGCCAGGTACTGTCCCAGGTACAGGGGGTACAAAGACAAAAATTAAATAACTCTTGCCCTCAAAGAGCTTGTAGTCTATCAGAAGAGACAAAATGTGCATATATTTTATATGCACTTACATATGCATATATAAATACATGCACAAAATAAGCGCAATGTAATTATTAGGGTGGGGGGAAAGGTACTGGGACCTGGGAAAATCAGAAAAGGCTTAAAGTAGAAAGTGGGGCTTGAGCTGAGTTTTGAAGGAAATAGGGAGTACATTAGTTGGAAGTAAGGAAGGAGTACATTCTCAGCATAGGGGACAGCTAGCAGAATGGCACAGAGATGGGAGAAATGAGGTGTCTCAGAAGTCTTTCTGCCATTTTAAGCTAATTAAAATGGCAGTAAGACTTATGGGACATGCTATAGAGTGTCATTAATGAGGAATAGCAAGAGAAGGGGTTAGCTTTAGCATTAAATAGCCTTACCAAGAAGGATCATTTCATCCTTTCAGGCTAGAACAAGAGAGAAGACAAATGAAGATTTGGATAGGTTGTGAGGTATAGTGGAAGATTAGGGAATTTATAAATATATGACCACAATGGTCCTAGTAAAGTAGGGTATGATGTCAACTGCTAAGAGAGAGGTTGGGTAGGAACTCAAGATTTTATATTTCCTCATCCTACTTTACCTCCAGTCTGGAACTCACCACTTAGCTAATGTGGGAAAACAAAAAATAAAACAAAACAAACAACAACAACAACAACAAAACTCTAGCATTCTGTGGTAGTGGAGGAAACCAAAAATCTTGGTGGGGCTTAGTTGTTTTGAATTTGGGGAGAGAGGCGAAATGACTGCCTAAAAAAGGTTATTGTTCAAGTTCATCTATCTCTACCTTGATCTCCAAGCTTCCTACTCACTAAATAGTTAACTTCCTTATCAATGTTTAATTCTTGGGTAGGTCTGAACCTGATTAACCTAGGTCTTAAAAGAATTTTCTCTTCGTAGTAATAAGAGCTGGAAGATACCTTCGAGAACATTTAGTTCAACCTCATTTTACAGATGAGGAAATAGTATATTTGATGATGAGTGAAAGCCTTGGCATCTTTGCATTGGTTCATATGTTTATCTCTTTGAAGTATATTGGGTGAAAGTGACATCACGGAGACATTTGCTTGCAGTTTCAACTCCACTTCCCCTTGCCAGTGCTAAAATGTTCCATGATCTTAGACATTTAAAATTTGTTTTGGAGAAAAAAAAGGAGTCCACTTGACTCTGTGTATTGTTAAAGTTTTATAGCACAAAGGGACTTGTTATAAGAATGTGAGTAGGTTTGCAGGAAAATACTTTGTAAACTGCAAAGTGCTAAATAAATGTGAACTATGATCTCAATAATATTGATATGAAGTCATTTGCATGGTGTTTTATAGTTTTACAATGATTCATCACATACATTGGAATGGAAATGGGGAAAATAATTTTCTTGAAGTTAGAAAAAGAAAGGTTATTTCCTTTTTGTTCAAAAATCATGTGAAAAAAACCATCCACTGATTTTCATAGAATCATAGTCTCAGATATGGAAAGGACCTTTGGAAGTCATCTGGTCTAATCTCTACTGGAATGAGAATATCCACTATATCACCCTTGACAAGATGTCATACAAACTCACCTTAAAGACCACTGACTCTAGAGACGGAACATCCCACCTTCAGTTAGCTCTGATTAATGAGATATTTCTCTTTATCCCAAGCCTAAATTTGCCTACATTGGAACTTAAACCTGCTGCTTCTGCCTTCTGGAATTCAAGCAGGACAGTCTGATCATTCAATTATCATGTCCTCCCTAAGTCTTATCTTCTCAGGCCAAATATATCAAGTTTTTCCATTTGATTCTTATGTGGCATAATCTTGAGGCCCTTTACCATTTTGGTAGCCCTCCAAGAAAACCCTATGTTTTATCAATGTCCTTCTTAAACCATGGTGCCCAAAAGTGAACACAGTACTCCAGGTGAAGTATGAACAGGGCATGGAATGGTAGAATAATTACTTCCCCAATCCCAAACACTCTGCTTTGCTTAAAGTAGCCTAGCACTGCTTTAACTGTTCATTTTCTACTCTAACTTCATGTTTCTTTAGTCCTGGAAATTGTTCACCAGATGTTATTTGGCCTCCAAGTTTTTCTACTGCTTTTTCTATAGATCCCAACAAGATTATTGGATGATCTAGGAAGAAACAATTTAGGTCTTTTCTAGGAATGAATATGATTTGATATGATATGTGATATGATATGACACTGTTATACTATACTATGCTAATATATTATATCATATCATGTTATATCATATTATATCATATCATATCATATTATATTATATTATATTATATTATGTTATATTATGCTATGTTATATTATATTATGTTATATTATATTATATTATATTATATTATGTTATATTATATTATATTATATTATATTATATTATATTATATTTACCAAATAGATGCAATATCCTAGGCTAGCATCTCGGTCTGTTGATCCTGATTCTTTTTTTTTTAAAACAATTTAACAAAATTTTGTTGATGCCATTTGTTTTGACATTACAGTAATTTCTGGATCTATACTTCCCTTCCCCAGCCCCTATGAATTATACCTTTTATTTCTATTTTTTTTTAACAATTAAAGAGGTAAGCAAAAACAACTAACAGCATTATACCTGTCAGTGTATGTGAAACTCTACATCATAGTTCCTTACCTCTCTGTGAAAAGGAGGGAGCTGCATTTTGTCAACTTTTCTTGTGGGCTGATTGGTCATTGAGAAATGGGCCTTTGGCCATACTTGAGGGGAAGAGTGATTCAAAAGGCTCTTTCTGAAGATACAGAAGTGGACTATCCAAGCTCATCCCTCTTACATGTTGACGTGTGAGAGCAAGAAGCAGGAGGAGCAGCGAGAACTTTGGGGAATCATGAGCCAAGGTTGTGTGGATAGACAATGTGTGCATGGACCATGTCTGAGGCAGAACTCATGGTGTTAAAATCTGCTTGGGCTGAAGACTGAGGTCAAGTAAACTTCATTTTTCTCCCCTTTTCTTCTCTTTATAGAAAAGTGCACTTTCTTTGGACCCCATGCTTCCTTTAGGGCTTGGGAGGAATTTACCTTTTTTTATGTTTATTGTGTTTCTGAAGTTGGCAAATATGATAATTCAATAGAATTGCTAAATTGTGGATCCTCTTGCTTGAATACAGGATTGAGAGAGGCAATTGGAAAGGACCAGAAGGCAAGAGAAATGAATGTATCTATCAGAATACAATTTATGACTAGAGACTTATTCAAAGGAGCAAGTTATTGATTTATTTTAATTTCCCAGGGCAGAGAGTCTACATTTGGGGTGCAATTTCTGGGCATCAAAACAAATTAGTAACTGTGAGAAGCTAGTTGACTGGCAGTGAGTCAGGCATCTACTATTCTTCTCTCTAGGCCATGTGACCAGCTTGAAAGGAAACATTTCCCTGAAAGAGGAAGCCAGAGAGTGGCAAGAGAGAGATTTATGCCCCAAGAGCTAAGTGAGTCTCTGGATGGTCCTGCTCACAAAAAAGTTTGGGATGATAAAGTGATTAACATCTCCACTTATCAACCCAGCAAGCAGTATTGGAATTATAATTATATAGAATTTGGTTTAATTTATATCCTTTTTGTTATATTATTGTAATCATTTCCCCCTAGTTCAGCTCACTTTACTCTGCTCAGTTCATAACCTTTCCATGTTTCTCTGTATTCCACATATTTGGTGTTTCTTACAGCACAGAGCCTGATCCTTTCAGTGTTCTCAAGAACAAAGAAATGTGTACAATGCTCAACAAAGTGTGGGAGTCTCAGTAGTATAGGGAAATCTGAAAGTTAACCAGAAGGGTTGTCTTGAACAAAAAAAAAATGTGTCATTTTCAAAAGCTATCATAATCTTTTAAGAAAAAGTTGCTTATGTGTGAAAGCCAAAATTAAGGTTATTAACTTTCATTGTGTTGGTAGATTTGATAGATTTTTCTTTATTTTAGCTATTAAACTCTACTTTCCCCAGTCTTCACAAGGTTGGTATCAGAGAAGGCTTTTACATAAATTAAGATTCCTATGATGACTCTAATCCCTAGAAGGAAGGAAACAATTACTGTTTATGGCAATGGAAACAAACTAAAACAAAATGACAGGAGACACTTTGTTTGGGGATGGAGTTTGCATGGGTTATAGAATCATACAATAGCTTCCTTGAAGGATATTCAAATATTCATGGAAGAGGTTAATACCATTGATTTGCCTGAAAATATTCCCTAGTGAATAAATGCAGTCTATATGCTTATGTAATCTCTAACAAAGTGATATATTTCAGCAAAATTGCTATAGAAAATTCGTCCTTATTTGAAGGTAACCAGGTCACTATCAAGAATGAAGTTGGGATAATACTTGACTAGAGAGATCGAATCCAAGTTTAGGAAGGGAATCGACTGTATTATTGGACAGTGGAGCTAATGTGCTTAGGCAGATCCGTCTTAGGGAAAAAAAAACATCATATTTATACAATGCTTTACAAAGAACTTTAATATACACTATCTGAATTTTGTTGCTGTTCAGTTGTTTCAGTCACGTACAACTCTTTGTGAACCCATTTGATTTTTGTTTTTTGGCAAAGATACTGGAGTGGTTTGCTATTTCCTTCTCCAGCTTATTTAAAAAAAATACTTTATTTTCAACTTAAATACACAATAAAAAAGAAATATATTATAAACTTAAATATTAAAACTTAAATACAAAATAAGAAAAGAAAAAAAGCATTGTCATGTGCACAGCAGAACTTAAGAGAGGATTCAAAATATATAGTAATATCCACCTCATTTTACAGATGAAGAAATTGAGACAAACAGGGTTAAATGACTTGCCCAGGTTAAATGACTTGCCCAGGGTTGCACAGCTGGTGGGTGTCTGAGGATGCATTTGAACTCAAGTCTTCCTAATTCCAAGGCTGGTGCTCTATCCACTGCACTACCTAGCTGCCCACCCATTATCTGAATAAATACTAAAATATCTGTGTGTTAAGTAGGGCCAGTAATATGCTGGTTCTGATATAGACACTAAAATGAGATATCTTTGAAAAGAAATACACACACACATACACTTTTACATTGCCAATGCTAGTGGGATTTTGGATATTGTCCCAGAGGGATTAAAATATTATACATAAAAGATATACCAAAAGTCTTGGGGCAGTTTTAAGACTTAATAGCTTTAAAAAGTTTTTTTCGTAGAGTTCAGAAGTGCTATTTCGGAGGCAAGGCCAAGGGCTTTGCAGGGAGTGAGTGCTCTTGGGGTTTGGGGCTGTCTCCCTGGGAGGCTGGTTGGGGAGCCCTGTCCATTCCAGGGAGGAATATGGTCCTGGCCTGCTTCCCTCTTTTCAGAGTTCAAAGGCTGTTGCCATGACAATCCAGGCCAAGTTTGGTGGAGAACTGAGCCTGGAGTTTCAAATGGGCCATTTAACTTTGTGGCCCAGGAGGTAGCAGCAGGGGTAGAAGTGACTGAGGAGTTGGTCAGGGAGATTCCTGGTTCCCTGGACAAGCAAGTGCCAGATGCCAGGGTACAGGAGATCCTGGCAGATCCTGGCAGAAAAGTGTGGCCTTGGGTCCCCTTAAACAGATTTCCCATGAATCTTTTCATCATGGCAGGCAGCACCATCTCCATCTTCTCCACCATGATGGTGTGTGTAATGGCTTGGTGGCCCATTCCAGCACTTTTGGCTATTTCAGTCACTTTCAAGATACTAGGGAGTTCAAGTCAGAACTTCATCTGAAGCTTGGTCTATTTCACTGGGAACCTCATGGGGTTGGCTTTAGCTTTCTACAAGTGCCGGTCCATAGGGCTGCTGCCCACACATGCATCAGCTTGCTTGGCTTTCATTGAACCCTCAGAGAGAACGGAGTTCAGTGATGGTGGGCTCCTCTTAAGATCAGGGGAAAACATGAACCAGTACCCCTCTTACAGTTGGATCCCATTTGATTTTTCTCAGTTGTCCCTTCAGTAGCACCCCTGTCCATTCTCTTTTGCAAAGATCTTCTGTGCTGAAAAGATTAAAAAAGACTTTCTTCTTTCAAAGGTAAAAAGGAACAAAGCTTACAGGATCAGAGTTCCACAGAATACCACCACAGAAAGACTGCAGTGATATTCCTGGCTGAAAATAAGGTGAAAAAGTTTGTTTATGTTTCCAATATAGAGTCAAAACAAGAGTGGTTGCTTTAGCCTCTCCTCTCAATAATTTAAATTTCTTAGACTCATTCTTGGGAAAGAAAAAAAGTTTTAAAAAATAGATTTAATAACTTAAAACTACTAAAATTTTTGAGATTCTATATATATGTATATATACATGTACGTATACATGTGTATATATAATATACATATATATGTGTATATGTGTGTATATATATACTTGTGTGTGTGTGTGTGTGTGTGTGTGTGTGTGTATAAAAGTCTTTTAACCCCTCTGGAATACCACCTAAGATCCCATTAGTACTTGCTGGCAAACTAGCTCTCCTAAGTTGGCTGACTACTCTCAGCATCTAGGTATAATAACCTGGTGGGACTGTACTTCTAATATTTTTGTTTGTGATCCCCCACCATTGTGTTTCTCAGGAATCAGTAGACGCAATTAGTTTTTAGCAAAGGCATTTACTAAGATGGCATAGTAAGAACAGCTGGTATAAAACATTGCCCTCAAAATCCTGGGTGCACTTTCTCAAAAAAATAGGGTTCCCATGAGAAGAGAGGACTAAAAACTCAAAGTATATTGGTGGTGAGATGCCCATATAGGGAACACATATGGCAAAGGAGAGAATCACATCTCCTCGTGCTTGAAGTCCTTACTTTTTCTCCCTTGATAGAATCCTCATGCAGTTCCTCTTGGATAGAGTTCTGTGCTAGGTGGGCCAGTCAGGTGGGCTCCACTTCCTTTTTGATTCCATAGCTAGAATTTCTGTCTACTAGGAGATGTTATGTTTCTTGAAACTTCCTCTCTTCTAAGTTGACTGTGTTTCTACATCTGTCTCTTTGGTGTTTCTCTTTATTCATAGTTAGATGCTCACTGTCAGCTACTCCAGTCTCTCTAGTGTCTTGGTCAATAGGGAAGGGTGGAGAAGTATAACACTCCCTCTAGGCTCTTTCCCCCAACTTTTCTACCCTTTGGTGTAGGCACAGTGAAATGTTCTGTTTCCATAACTCCTGAACAATCCCAAACTTGGTATCTTCAACCAGTGAACTGTCACTGCTCCCAGTGTCTTGCTATTTTTATTTATAGACCTAGGAGATATGACTGATTTTCTCAGCTACTAACAAGATGTCTCCTGTGTGATGTTAATTACCAAAACACTATGATATTCTCAAACTGACTAAGGACTTATTTACACTTATGGTGAGGTTGTAGGAACGTTTCTTAACACCTAGTTTATATTTTGTGATTATGTTCTAGGCCTGTTAATTGATTGAACAGGTATTTAAGCCAGTTGAGATTAATTAGCTGGGAGGGAGTGAAATATGTGCATGTAAGGTATTTTATCCTCCAATAGGCACCTCATATTATGTTATATCTCTACATATCTCTATCTATCTTTATGTCTATATCTATATTCTTATCTATATCTATATCTACCTCCTCAAATGATTATACACTCATCTCTCTCTTTCTCTCTCTCTCTCTATATATATACATATACATATATGTATTTAAAAATATATATACTGTTTTCCTTTCAAAGATTATTCCTTTTAGGTATGTAGATTATATTCAGGGATTTTTTTTTGTTGCACTTATGGTTTCATTTGTAGATGGAATTCTGGGTAAAAAAATTTATTCTTCTGATGTAAGTAGTTCCTGATCAATTTGATAAATTCTCTCAGGCAACCTAATGCAATTACAGGGAATAGGCATTTTTTTTGGGGGGGGGGAGATACTGGATGCTCACCTGCCTTCTCATGGAGAGTAGGCATGCTCACTCTGACTTTGCTAATAGAACACAGCGATGCCAAGATGACTGGATACATGGGAATAAAGAGAACAGATTCTGCTAGAGGTACCAACAGTATCTGTGGTCTATAAAATCAATCAACCAAGAAGTATTTATTAGGTGCCTCCTATGTGCAGGCACTGTGCTAGTTGCTTCCAATACAAATACAAAAATGAAATGATCCTTGCTTTAAGAACCTTCTTTTCTTTTGGAGGAGATAACATATGGAGTACTAGAAAAAGCTCTGGTTCTAGAGTCAGAGGACCTAGGTCCGAATCTGGGCCCTGTCACGTCATACTTCTGAAATCTTAAGCAGGTCACTTAATATTGTTACACTTTATTTCCTTATCTTTAAAAGAAAGGGACTGAACTAGATGGCCCCCAAGCCCCATCTGGTTTTAATTCTACTATCTTATGTACACGTACAAGTTACAAATCAAGGTATAGTAAAAATCATGTATGTCCATCACCCCATAATGTTTAGTAAAACTGAAGCAATGATTACAGAAGCAAAAATGCTGTGAAAAAGGGGGCTAGTATTTCTGCTTGTTCTAATGCTATAATCGTAATATGTGGGAATAGGGATTAAAGAAATTTTATCCCAGACTGTTGTTGTTTAGTTAGTTATGTCCAACTCTTCATGATCCCTTTTGGAGTTTTATTGGCAAGGATACTGGAATGATTTGTCATTTCCTTCTCTAGCTCATGTTACAGATGAGGAAACTGAGGCAAATGGTGTTAAGTGATGTATCCAGAGTCACAGAACTAGTAAGTGTCTGAGGCCACATTTGAACTCAGGTCTTTCTGACTCCAGGCCCAGGGATTTATCCACTGAGCTACCTAGCTGTTTTTTTTTTTAATCCCAGCTATTCTAATTTGCTAGGACTAACTTGAGAGGGAATAGCCCCCAAAACGTCAGCCTTAAAATTATAATAATTCACTCCTTGGTTTTTGAGACCACCCATGACTGATGCATTGACAGATTCTGTTGGGGGCAGCTCCCTTTGATAAGTAGGCCTTATGGAAACAGTGATGCATGGAGAAGGAATGAGATGGAAAGGTAAACGTTCAGTATCTTTCTTAGTAACCCATTTTTGATGTCCATTTCATGAGCCCATTATATCTTAGGGCTCAGATGAGTGGTACAGTCATCTGGTTTCTGAAAACATCTCCTCTTGGGCATTCTGGAATGGCTCTGTTTTCAGAGCATCTCTGAAGAGGAGGGCATTCTCCCAGAAGATCTGCTTCTCTAGTTCAGGCTCCTTGTAGAAATTCTTACATAATTCTTCCAAAATTGACCCATTATAAGACTAAATATAATTTAGTACAATCTTGTAAAGTTTGCTTTTCTAATGCCTAGTTCATGTGGTAAATACCAGCTCAAACTAATGGTTCTAATCCTATTAACAACATAGTTATAAAAAGAATAAGGACTATTAGGTGGTGCAGTGGATAGAGCTCTGGGTCTTGAGTCAGAAGCACCTGAGTTCAAATCTGGTCTCAGACACTTACTAGCTATGTGACCCTGGGCAAGTCACTTCATCCTGTTTGCCTCAGTTTTTTACTCTGTAAAATTAGCTGGAGAAGGAAATGGCAAATTTCTTCAGTATCTTTTCCCCAAATGGAGTCATGAAGAGTGGAAAATTACTGGAAGGACTGAAAAAAAAAAGAATGTCAAATTAGGAACCCATAGTTCATTTGAAACTTCAGAGAATTTAAATTTTTTACATACCCCTTGTTGTTTCTATCTTTATCTAAACCTCATACCTGATACAGACACTGCCAACAACAGTCTGAAGGAAGAAGTTTAAAAAGAATCTAAGAGAATCTGACTTATAAAATGAGCCCTTTTGGTTAAAGATTTAATACTTTCCAAAGCAGACATGTAAAAGAGGGTTAAGAGTGCTTTTCTAAAACTTGGAAAGACTTATATGAATTGATGCTGAGTGAAGTGAGCAGAACCATGAGAATGTTATACACAGTAATAGTCACATTGTACGATGACTAACTTTCATAGACTTGGCTCTTTTCAGCAATGCAAGGATCTAAGACATCTCCAAAAGACTCGTGATGGAAAATGCTATCCACATCCAGAGAAAGAACTGTGCGGTCTGAACGCAGATTGAAGCATACTATTTGCTTTCTTTTTTTGTCGTTGTTTTCTTTTGTTTCTTCTTTCTCGGGGTTCCTCCCATTGGTCCTAATTCTTCTTTACAACATGACTAATGTGAAAATATGTTTAATATGAATGTTTATGTAGAGCCTATATCAGATTGGAGAGGGGTGGAGGGAGAGGGAGAAAATTTAAAACCCCAAAGTTTATGGAAGCGAATATTGAAAACTAAAAATAAATAAATTAATTTACAATAAAAAAAGACCAAAAAAGAGTGCCTTTCTAAATTGGTATCGACTCCATTATCATCTAACTTTTTAAAGACTGGCGTTCATTTATTTCATTCAGATTTAAGCTTCATAAGAGGAAAATGTCAATTTTACTATTTATAACTGCCTTGTGATATGTTATCAAATTGTTATGTTGATATATTAAAGAAATTTAAATAATGACTAAGAAATCAAAAACTAAACATTCTAGAGTACCAGCTTGTTCAGAGGATGAACAATACAATTTTATATGAATTCCTGAGCCAAATTTTTAGAACACTATTAGAACATGCTCAAGGCCTATATATCTCATTAGAATCACTTACATTTGATTTATATAATTGTCTGATCTCGTTGTTTTCTCAAAATTTTCCCCCACCCTAGGGGAATGAGATATCACCATATCAGCTTGAATGAAAACCTATTTTCATGCATGAACACACAATTCCTAAGGGAGTGACAAGCTCAAAAACTTTTTTATTCAGTTGATTAGGGAATTGATATTCCCTACTGGCATCTTAGTGTTTTTAATATGAGCCAGTAGTAACTCAAATGTCTTACTGGGTACTTGCTCTGACAGAGAAACTTGGTAGAAAAGGAGAAAAAAAGGAGTGACATAGTTACATCAGGGAGAAGATATTCCTCAATCTTTGTTTGACTTCAGGCACAAGTTACTTGACAACCAATAAAATTATAGAAGATAACAGGGCAGCTAGGTAGCACAGTGGATAGAGGTCAGGGCCTGAAGTCAAGAAAACCTGAGTTCAAATTCTGCCTCAGACACTTACTAGCTGTGTGACTTTGGACATCCCACTTTTGGAGCAGGGTGCACCTTTAAAGGTGATAGAAGTTAAATATTGCTGTGAATTTTGAGAAAACAAACACATACCAATGTGATGGGTGAGTTCATGCCACTGTGAGTTCTGGATGTCTGGGTATAACATAAGCATTAATGGTATGCAAATCTTGGATAAAGTGATAAACAGACTCACTGTCTGGAACTAGCTTAGGTTTCTTAACAGGGAGAATTGGTGTATTGCGAGATGACTCGCATGGTATAATAATACCTTGATCTCTTAGACAGTCAATGATGGGTGAAATGCTCTCAATAGCTTTTCTGGATAAGGGGTACTGAGAGACAGGCAGGGTAGGGCTTCCTCCAACTTTGATGGTAATTGGGATGGCTGATTTTAGGAGGTCTACATTCAAAGATGAAGAAACCCATAGGGAGTCAGGGATGTCAGATGGAATGTAAGAGCATCCCCATGTGCCCCCTAATCACTTTGGATGAAAACAGGGAATAAGGAGACAGAGTCCTAGGTAACTGTAAAGACAGAATACCATCAGGAGAAAAGGAAATAGTAGCTCTAAGTTTTCATAAGAGATCCTGTCCCAATAGATTCACAAGGGATTTAGGCATGAGGAGGGAGTGTTTGACAGAAAGGGGGCCAATGGATACACTGCAATGAGACTATCTGAGAACAATATGAGGCTTTCTTGAGACCCCCCAAATATTTAAAGATCTAATAGAGACACCATTGGAATAAGGTTTACTCATTAGAAATTAATTAGGAGCTCCAGCATCTAGCAAACAATCATTGATTTGTATCACCAACTTTTAAAGGTGACATAGGGTTCTCCAGTGTGGGGAAAGGAAGGAATCAGAATGACAGGAGCCAGGACATCAGGTTCAGGAAAAACAAAGGGGTCCTCGATGAAATTCATGGTCCCTCTCCCTCCCCCCATACATTCATGAATCATATTTTCCCTTGTAATCTTGAGGTTCACTTTTTCCTCCAATTTCTGAGGTCCCACGTTCTCTTTCTACAGTATTAGGCAATATGGTCCTTCTTGTGGCAATAAAAACATTCACTTGACTCACGAGTTTACAAAAAAACCTGCACAGGAACCAGAATGGTTTGTATTAGGTTAGTCTGTACTGGGGCAAAAACAGTTTGGTTTTTTTCCCCATAGGTTGCTGTTTTTCCTGCTTCTCTGTTTCCTTGTCCTGTCCTTCATAGACACACAGGTCAATGCCCTTAATCTGGCCTATAGGCATTATCATCCAGGGAATCTCTTACTTTTGTATCTTGGCCAAGGATTGACTAACAAAGTGTGTGCTAATGATACGTGTGTCTCATGGGTAATTGGATCTAATTCTGCATATAGTTTAGCACTTTTGCACAATTTATCATAAAACTGGTTAGGGTTCTCATTTTCTTCTTGTAATGGCTTTCGGAATTTGCTCCAATTTTCTGGTCTGGTGGTACAAGTTTCCCTACCAGCAATTAAGATATCTTTGTTTTGTACCAACCTAGTATAATAAGCCTGAATATTAGGATTCCAATGGGGGATCTTGTAGTGGCCAACTGGAAGACCTGAAGCATCTTGAGGGCTCCCTCCAAAACGGGCCAGTCTATTAGTTGTCTCTATGATTGTAGTTCTTTGTCTGGGGAGAGTAGAGTCTCTAAAAGGTTGGTGACATCTTCCCAGGTGGAATTATGCCCCCAAAATAGCCCCAAACTGAGTAATAGCCCCAGAGTCTTCATCAAATTTGGGGGTGTCCCTTCTCCATGTGCAGAGGTCAGAGGGGCTGAAAAGCTGATGGTATCTATGAATATGTTTCCCTTGGGTTCAAAATAAAGCCTTTCTTGAAGAAGGAAAATACTATCAGGCTGTCCCTCAGTTTCAGAGGGAATTAAATCTCCAGATGATTTAGGAGGAGAATAAGGGGAGGTGCAGAGGGCAGTGGAGAAGAAAGAGGAGGAGAAGAAGAGGGAGGAGGAGGAGGAGGAGGAGGAGGAGGTGGAGGAGGAGGAGGAGAGGAGCAGATGGAGAAAACCAGGCAGCAGTAATAGCAGTAGCCAAAAGAGTCTGCAAAGTAGTGGGAGAGGGCAAAGGAGTGGGAAGTGATAAAGGAGTAAGAGGAGATTCTGGCAAGGCACGTAGAGAGAAGTAGGGCAAGGGTCATCAGGTAACTCAGATTTTTTTTGTTAGTGCTGTCCAGCAAAACCAAAACTCCATCGGATCTGGATGTTTCTCTCCTATGGCTAGTCTTAAATCTTTCAATTTACACTGCTCAAAAGTACCAAATTAAGGTGAAAATAATTAGCTGAATTTTTAGCTGTCTTTGACCAAATTCCACATTATCTAATTGCACTCTTTTTTTTTGGTCATTCATGTTTTAACTGGAAGCTTTCCCTATTTCCAAACATTAAGGAGTTCTTCTTGTGGAGTTCCTTTTGACACACTATTATGAGATTTGCTATTATTAGATCTCATTATTCCAAATTGTTTCTTAGATTAAGCCAAAAACTTTGTAAGGTACAGAAATGCAGAATCACAAATAAACAGGCACAAGGGGATAGACTTTTGTAAGGCATCCTTCATGAGTCCTAGTCAAGACAACGAATGCAAGGATTTCTCACTGAATTTAGATAAGCCATTATTCTACTACAATTTTGGATCTTTAAGAAAGATAATGATCTCTGGGACTAATCTGCTATATGTCCCACTAAGGTTTTAATTTTTGGGAAGGTAGATGAAGGAAAGGTTTATGAAATATACCTTTGACTATCATGAAAGGAAAGAAGAGCCTTCCTTTCTCTCTTACTTCCCTCTTTCTCTTTCTTCCTTCCCTCCTTCCTTCCTTTCTTTCCTTCCCTCCTTCTTTCTGTTACCCCTTCCTTCTTCTATCCTTTCTTTTTTCTTCTCTTTCCCTGTTAAAACCCTGACAGATGTAAAGAAATGTACTATAGGTCCTAACCATGATCTGTGAGAAATAGCTCTTCAACATCACAGACAATAAGGTTTTTGCTCTCATTTCTTGGGTTATTTTCAATGGGAGGTTGTTTGTGATGTAACTGTTCCACTGCTATTCAGGCATATCACAGTCTCCTTTTAATGGCAAAGAAGCTCTTGAACACATTATAGACAATCTTTAAATGGAAGGGGTTTTTTTTTTGTCAATTAGATGGAATCATTTTAAATAATTTGTGTTAAGTACACATTAGAATATAACATAAAGGGCAATTATCATTATATTGACAAGGATAATTTCCATCCAGCAAAATCATTGTATTTGTCTTAAAATAGAGTTCTTATTATTGAGATGTGTTGGTAAAAGGAAATATATACTAGTTGTAGTGGAGGTCAGTCTAGAGAAGGGAAATAACTGGAATGAAGCTTTGGATCTACATCATAGTAACATAGGCTTTAGAACTTAGGCATTGACTGTGTACAGTCTCCTCATTTTACAGATAAGGCTACAGAGTCTCAAAGAGGATAAATCAGTCCCAGTTTCCATACTATTTTCCTTCTCTATAACTTTCTATAGCCTAGTACCAGGGACAGCCTTACTCTGGTATGTTGTGCTATTTGAGGGACACCAGAAGGGGATACTCCCTCCCAAGTGCCTGAGATGCCACCATCAACATTTTATCTTTCTGTGTTAGTCACTGTCATCTCTAACTCATAGTATTCTCAATTTAGAACTGGAACAGACCTTAGAGGTCACTGAGTGAAACCCTGCTTTTTTCAAACGAGATAATCAAGGCAGAGAAAGATAATGCTTATAGCTAGCATTCCTATAGAGCTTTAAAGTTTGCAATGTGCCTTACAAATGTTATCTTATTTTATCCTCACAATAACCCTAGAAAGTAGATCCATTATTTCCCCCATTCTACTGATGAAGAAACTGAGGCTGAATCAGTCAGTGTCAAAGTCAATAAACATTTTCAAGTGCTTACTATGTTCCAGACACTATGCTAAATGCAGGGGATACAAAGAAAGGCAAAAGATAGTCCCTGCCCCCAAGAAGCTCACAATCTAATGGGGGAAACAACACATAAAAAAGAAGCTGAAAAGCGGGGTGAGGGAATTAGGGAGGAGAGGTAAGGGAGAGGGAGAAGAGGGGGCAGAATAAAGTCATTCCAGGGTGGAAATGATCTGTGGAAGTGTGAGTGTCTGAGTTGATTTCATCTGCAGAATGAGTGGTTTTTGGAGATGATGAAGTCCAGGAAAGTAACCAGGTAGGAAGTGATCAGGGGAATTCTCTGGGTACCAAAGGCTAAGTGACTCACTCAGGGTCGTGCAGCTAGTAAGTGCTTGAGGTTGGATTGGAACTTAGGTCTTTTGATGTTAAGTCAAATGCTTTATCCACTAACACCAATTTGGTTGCCTCTTACTTTTCGGCATCCTCCCCTGTATTTTCTGAAGGTAGCAGAGATTTACCTTGCGGTGAGCAACACTGATGATCTGAAAATTCATGTTTTTCCCCTCCTCTTAAAGCCCAGGGCCACACCTGTATTCTTTGCTTCCCACCCCCTCCCCCCCTTAACCCTGGTGATTCTAGAGACTGAGTTACATCCCGGGAGACTGATCCCAATGGGTCAGGTTCTCTAATTTGTTATGTCCCAACCTTAACTCTGGGAAAATCCCCCAAATGTAACTTAGATATGTGTCTAGCTTTACCCAAAAGTGGACAGCAGGAATTCCACTCCACAGGTATTCAAGGCATAATATGGGCATTTGGGATGGGAAACTCACTATGGAAAAATGCGTAAGACTCCCAAGAATCATAAGCACCCATAAACAAATACACGAACATAAACCACTCAAATACCTCATTAGATTTCCCTAAATGTAAAATGAGACTGTTGAAACAAATACTCCTTATTTACCTTAGACCTGTACCATCAGAGCAAATCACAGCAATATATATAGAGAGAGCAAGGTCCAGAATTCCTGGCACCCTGTGGCAGAGCACTAGGCCTTCTGCAGGGCAACCCTGTGATAAGGATCCTATTCCTTCTGTAAACAGCAGGCTATCATGGAAATCTAGGCTGTCACTTTCTAACCTAGCATCTCCTAAGCTCCTCAGAAGCTTCAGAACCTGAAAAGTTTTGAACTCAGGATTAGCCATAAGGCAAATCCTAAAATTGGAAATGTCCATTGTCAGGATTACTAGTCTCTGATCTATGAGCAGGAGGAAAAAACCCAGAAAGGGACAAGGCAGTCAGAATTGCAGTTCCAGGAACTCCTCTTCACTCTCCTTGTGCTTCTCTTGAAAGTTGCAATTTCTGTTCTTTGGGTGGGAAAAAGAGGAATCCATTTTTCTTCCCACACCTTGCTATACTCCAGCCTGGATGTTCAAGGGAGAGAAAACTATGGAAATGAAAAGGGAAAGTGGGGTAACAGGAGTGAGCTGGTTTGAAAATTCTTTCTTATAGATAATGATAATAATAATAGTAGGTAGCATTTATGTAGTGCTTTTAAAGTTTGCCAAGTGGCAAGTATTTGTAAACAAGTATTTTCTCATTAAGTCCTCATGACAACCTTGGGAGGTAGATGCTATTATTACCCACTTTTTATAGGTGAAGAAACGAAGAAGACAGAGATTAAATGACTTGCCCAGGGTCTACCTGAGAGAAGATTTGAACTCAGATCTTCCTGACTTCAGGTTGAGCGTTCTATCCACTGTGCCACTCAGCTGCCTTTATTTTTTGGAGTCTGTCTTGCATTCTAGGATTTGTCTTCATCTAGAAATATCACAATTTGTGCCTAATCCCAACTTTGAGACATTAACTCAAAGTCATCCACAGAACTGCCTAGCTCCTCTACTGAGCACATCTTTCAGGAGGCAACCCCAATCATGGTTCCTTGGAGCCAGTTCCAGAACAAGAAATTTGCTGTTGGCTTTCTGCAAGGGGATATAGGGAATATTGACTTTCAGAGGCTGTGTCCTTCTAACAAAGGCAGTCTCATCAATTGGTTGGGTGGGTGGGTGGGGACTCAGCACATTGTGCAGAGACTCCTCTCATCACCTCTAATAAATCTATACTACCCTTTGGTAGATATTTATCATATATTGCCTTCTTTTGGCAATCAACTTTTTATACTTGTGCTTTGTGTTCTCAACTAGACTGTAAGCTCTTTGAGGGCAGGAATCATGCCTTCTATTTTCCTGGATTTTGTACAGCACCTAGAATAATGCTTTGCACATAGTAGGCACTCAATAAGTACTTGTTGGCTGGTGGACTGAACTAAGATGTCCACTCTGTACATGTAGTGTTAATATATCATAGAATTACACTTTCTAATTTAGGGCATTTGTTCAATACAGTTGTTACATATTTGGAAGTTTCAATGACAATCATTTTACATGGATATGGCCTATTTCCTTTGGAATGTTTATTTGTTCATTTATCTGTGTTGCCCTTTGAGCAATGTGGGGATTAGAAGTGGTAAGAGGAAGAGAGAAGTGTAAGAGAAAAATATCTGCAGAATTTGGGAAAGTGACCCCCTTTCCTACCTTGGCTTATCTTGTTAAAAGCTCTAAAGGGGCCCTTTTCAAATATACCTTTGTTCAGAAAGAGAAAAGTTCTAGCTTTTTATTTATAGTACAAAAATATAAACTAGATGGAAAGGACCACAGCTGAATCAGTGTGAAACACTCAATACGCAGAGTGAGGGGAAGGCCAAGGCTTTGCCTTGAGTTCTTTGCATATGTTCTATTTGTCACAGCCTAAATGTAAGCCCTCTTATTTAGCTGCCTTCACACCAGCTATTCTGGACCGGAACTATCCATGAATACACTTTACCTTCCTGATAACTTTGGTTGTGGTGGTCACATACCCAAGGAAGAAATATGGTTCAGTGGCTAAAACAGATACTGCCCACTGCACCACTGAGCTACTAGATCACTGAAGCCAAGTCATTCCCCCATTTTCCTTCATAAGCAATACGGGGATGGTAAACCTCATCCTTGCGCATCCCACAGGGCCATTGGAACTGGAAATGAGTGAATTTGTAAAAGATGTTTTGAGTTAATGAATGGGAGATGATTTATGCAGTACTTGTCTTCACCAGTCCAAAGACACAGGGCCTTTCCTATGACTGGTTTTGCCATCCACATCACCCATGGGAGGTTCCATTAGGAGTGATCAGCAGTTTTGGCAGTGCTGACTTGTTTACTGTGGAATAAGAACCAAATCCTGGGTTAACCGAGTTGCGTCCACATGTTGACTCACTTCCTTACCTTCCTTCCAGCTGCTAAGGCAACGGGGCGAGATGCCAGAGAACTTATTTTGCCTCACCGAAGAGAGGATGGATGACTTTTCCTAGAGTCTAGGACAGAGGACTCAGTGTTTGTTCTATCACACTGGTTGTCATGATTTTAGATCAAGCCCACTTGTTTGAACTATTGTAATAGCTTCCCAATTGGTCTCACTTCCTCCTGTGTCTCTCTAAAATCTATCTCTCAAACCTGTTGCCAAAATAGCCTTGTTTGGTGAGGAGGATTGGTTTAGTGAAAAAAGTATTGGTATTGGGCTCAAGCCTGGGTTCACAGAATGCCAGAATTTGAGAGATGAAAAGAGACATCAACAGATATCACAGCTTGGTGGTATGGTGGATAGAGTGCCAGGCCTGGAGTCTGGAAGACCTGAGTTCAAGTCCGGCCTCAGATACTTACTAGCATCTGTATGACCATGGGCAAGTCATTTAACCTGTGTTTCCCTCAGTTTCCTCAACTGTAAAATGAGGATAAAAGCGCCTAGTTCCTAAGGATGTTGTGAAGTCAAGTGAGATGATATTTGTGAAATGCTTAGCCCAGTGACTGACTGGCACAGAGAAGGCCTTATATAAATACTATTATTATTCCAAGTTGTCCTTATTATTATTATTACTACTATTATTCCGAGTCATTGATTTTTTTATTTTTTAAAAATTTATTTACTTTTTTGGCTAGATAATAGAGTTAAATGACTTGCCCAGGGTCACATAGCTAGTAAGTATTATGTGTCTGAGGCCGCATTTGAGCTCAGGTCCTCCTGACTCTAAGGCTGGAGCTCTATCCACTGTGCCACCTAGCTGCCCCTAAGTCATTGAGGTTAATGTTAAACATCACAGCGTCAAGTACAGATTTTCTATTGGAGAATTCTTGCCATATTGACACTGAACCATTACCAAATGTTCTTTGAATCCAGTCATACAACCAGATCTGAATTCATTTGATGATATTATAATCTAATCCCTATCACTCCACTTTTATCCAAAATTTTGATAAAATTTAGGTAAATGATTACCCACAACATTCCCTACATCTACTAGTTCAGTGCTTCTTTTAAAAATGCAGTAAATCGGGCATGACCTATTGTTGGTAAAGCTATGCTGGCTCTTTGTAATTACTTTGCTTTCTAGATTCTCACCAACCATCTCCTGAATGATCCCTTCCAAAATTTTCGCATTAGTCAAAGTCAAGCTTACTGGATGATTTGATATTCTCTTCTCTTTTTTGAAAATCAGAAAAACATTAGCCTTTCTTCAATCTTGTGCTTTTCCATGATTTTTCAAATGTCATTGACAATGGCTCAACAATGACATCTGCCAGGTCTTTTAATGTTATTGTTTAGTAATTTTTCAGTTGCATCTGACTCTTTGTGACCCCGTTTGGGATTTTCTTGGTAAAGATACTGGAATTATTTGCCATTTCCTTCTCCAGCTCATTTTACAGATGAAGGAACTAAGGCAAACAGGATTGAGTGACTTGTCCAGGGTCATACAACTAGTAAGTGTCTCAGGTCAGATTTGAACTCAGAAAAATGAGTCTTCCTGACTCCAAACCTGGTACTCTATCCACTGTATTACCTAGCTGCCTTGTACCTGCACTATCTTTTAGTACTAGAGGATATAGTTCATATTGATCAGGTAAATTGAATTTTTCAAAGAAGACAGCTAGATTTCATACTGTCTTCTTACTTCTCTTGGGTATCACTTCCATGTTAGCTATTTTTGTTCTATCATTTCCAGTATAAAGATCATTCTTTTTTTTTTGCAGAGAAAACAGAAATAAAATATGAATTGAGCATCTCTGTCCTTACTTTTAAGAAACATATTGATGTGTTTTCTTACATCACCATAGTTTTCTCCAGAATCTTTTCCTCTTAGAGAGCCATCTCATATAATAAATAGTATTTCTAAAGACAAAAAGAGAAAAAAGAAGAGGAAATAAACCAGCATAATTGATCAATAAATTGAAAAAGTTTGAAAATATGTGAAATATGCAACATTTTTGAACCACTTCTGCAAGTGTGTGGGATGGGAAACTGCCCTCATACCACTTTTTTTCGAGCCATGTTTGTACTTTGTAATAGTGCAATATTCACTTTTGATTTTTTTGTGGTTCTTTCTGTTTACATTGCTGTAATTGTGTACGTTATCTTCCTAGTTCTGCTTAATTCACTGTACTTCAATTCATGTTGATCTTTCTGTGCATTTCCATAATAGTATGGAAATATTTCATTACTTTCATGTACCATAATTAGTTTAGCCATTCTCTAATCAATGGGCATCTACTTTGGTTCCAATTCTTGGCTATCACAAAAAGTGCTGCTCTCAATATTTTAGTGAATATTGGGACTTCTCAATGGTCTCGTTGGGATATGAGGCCAATAATAGAATCTTTGGGTCAAATGGGATGGACACTTCAATCACCTGCCTTTACTTTTGTCAGTTATCATCTCAACTACCCCAAGCAAAGGTCCTATCCTTTCTTTGATTCTCATTTTTCTCCCATTATGGCTAAAAATACTTTTTATACATCTTAGCCTTCCTTGCTATCCTCAGCTAATTTTGAGCTTTAACATTCCTGGAACTTAAAAGAAATAGGGTTATGCCGTGCTCTTATATTTGTCTTCTAATACCTTGCCTTCAAGTTTGCCTTTCAAGGCTAGTTATTTCCACCTTGGAATCACTTTTCGCTCACCTGTTTTCAGGAAGGAAACACAAAGCAGAAAAGGACGCCAGGCGCTCCAAAGCCCAATCTCTGCTCACCTTACCCAACTCCTTGCCTTAGCTGCCATATGCTGACAGACACCCTGTTACTGGGGTAGGGAAAGGGTGTCACCTCTCCACTTAACACTTCATGAGGCATCTAGTAAAAGAGACCTACCTGCCACATGGCAGAAATGAAGGAAGCAGAGAGAAGACAGTCACTTCCTTTTTACGGAATGGGCCACTCTCCTTAATTTAGTGGCTAATCCTGTTTCAGGAAGCTTCCATATTGTCTTGCCCCCACCCTTCAGCCATTATGGGATGGAGGACCAAGGAATCACTCAGGATTTCTAGCCTCATTCCAAATTGGCAAGTGCTTTTTAGAGGCAGACACATTTCCCTGAAGGTGGCTGAGGCAACTTAGCACCTGTTTCATGGGATGGCAGAGAGTCTCTGTTAAAAAGGGGTAAATTAATATAAGGTTGTAAACCTTAGTAGCATATTTTTACTTAAAGCATCATTTTTATATCATCAGTGGAACCAAATAATGACTGCAATGGTCTGAGATTCCCTGGAAAAAGAAAAAAAAATTTTATCTATGCCTTAAATTTTTATAGCAGGGCAACTTTTGTTGCTGTCTATAGCTATCTCCAACTTTAATCTGTGACTTTGACCTTGAGATAGCTGGGTGGATTGAGTATTGTACCTGGAGTTGGAAAGACCTGAGTCCAATTTGGATTTAGATACATCTTAACTATGTGAGCCTGAGCAATTCACTTAACCTCTGTCTGCTTCAGGATCCTTATTTGCAAAATAGGGATAATAACAGCATCTACTTTGCAGAGTTGTGAGGATAAAATGAAAGAATATTTGTAAAGTTCTTTGCCTACTGTAAAGTGCTATATAAATGCTTGCTATTATTATTATTTAGCTAAAATTAAACAGAATCTCAGATCAGGTCCTTTTTAGGAGCCATACTTAGGGAAGAAGAGAAATGTTGTTTTAGCTTGGTATTGGGGAAAAGGAGAAAACCATACATATATACACATAACATACATATGAGTATGTATATATATTTAATGTATATATTATGTGTATACATATATATTTGTTTGTAATTTTAAGGCCATGAATGGTCTGTATTAAATTATTTTTGTTGGACTCACAAACTTAAAAATGCCTTCTTACAAACATGGCAAAAGTAAAGAAAATGCTTAGAAATAATTTCCAATAAAAATAAATGGTCTTTAAGTGGATTGATGTGAAAAAAATTGAAATAGATGATTTGGCACAGGTTATAGATGTGGTTGTCTAGAGTCCTTGTTGACTTCAAGATTAGTGATGCAAAGAAAATTAATTAGAGAGGTGGTGACTCAAAACATCCTGGGGGAAAGATAAGGCTTATCTGAGCTCTCAAGGGGGCAGGAAGAAATGCTTCCCTGGTGGGCAATGTCGGCTATTTAGGACATGCTTTAAGAATATTTCTAAGAAACTAATAACATATACATACTTCCCACCACTTTTAAATTCTTGAAATAACATATTAGCTTTACTAGCAATAAATGTAAAATGCCATGAAAGATGCCACCAAGAAAATAACCTAGAGGACACCTTTTCAAGGGATGGGGGATGGTGGGAGCTTGTTCAAAGCAGAAAGGGTATCTGCCTAGAGAGGGACCAAATGGCTAAGTTGTTTGTGCTTACAATAGATAATGACAAATGAAGCACAATTAGCTAATCATGACCTGATTGTGAAGACAACAAAAATGAACTGATTGTCTTGTTGAGACTCAATCAATCAACTGATCAATCAACAAGCATTTATTAAGCTTTTTTGCTGTGTGCCAGAAAGTATGCCAGACACTGGGGATATACAAAGACAAAAATGAAATAGTTTCTGACCTCGAGGAGTTTACATTTGATTTGGAGGCTTTTATATTCTATTGGTGGTCCATTCGTTTCACCTGCTGGTGATTAACTTAAGGAAAAAAATAGAGGGGGCATTTTTATATGTGTCATTGGGGAGGATGGGGATCCCATATTTGGATGGGTTAGAGGTAAATGGGAGAGGATGAGATCTGACACAACATACAAACATATGTTCTGTGAGGATACATATAATCTAATGGACTTTCACAGGGTAGGCTGGAATTGTTGTGGGTCAGGCTCTTTTTAATCTGTTTAAATTTTATACTGGGAAAGATCTGTCATAAGTTCACTACTTTTTATGAGATGAGGAAGGCTAAGCAGCCCAGATATTAGTAGTAGTTTCATAACTAAAACACCATTGGAGGTGATTAATAAGCATACTGCTTATAGCCTTTGGAAATTAGCATTAGGTGATACAGAAGAGAATGCACATGCTTCTGAAAAGTTCAAGGCACAGTGTACATCATGATGAAGGATAAAACTAAGCCTGTAAATAGAAGGGATTCTGGATTATATCCCAGCATTGTTCATTTCACATGTTTCAGACCCATCATTTACAGTAAAAAAAGGAAGCAGTAAATCCTAAGAAGAAAACGTACATCACAATTTCTTTTTTCTTTGGTTATAGATGTATTTCTTTTTTGTATTTGAAACTATGGCTCCCTATCAGTATGGATTAGTTTTTTAAAGTATATGACTCATTTGATATAGTGGTTTAAAAATTGTTCTTATCTATCTCCACCTGAACTTCCTTCTGCTCTCTTTTGAATATCATTAATGTTTCAAATAGTTCCCTAAAGTTTTGAATTTTTAAAAATGCATATTTACTCCAATGGATCTATGATCTCATCAATTCAGAATTTCCCTCCAGTGATGCAGACTGAAACCCATCCATGCCTGCCTGTCCTTTACAATTCTTGTTGGTGTCTTTTCTAAGTTCTCCACAAGATATTGGAGGCCTTCCTTTGTTTCTCTTAACATTTCCTCCTATCGTATAATTCCTGCATCACATCTTTTATTCCTGTTCTTTGGAACTCTTCCTTGGTTATACATTGCAGCCTGCTCACACACACACCATGAGCTTCTCCATTGCCCTCTGTGGAATACTCATTTTTAGTTCTTTGGAGGCAGTTGTATTTCATGTCTTGTTGCCATATAGCAATTCTGGCAAAATGTTTGTATTGAAAAAAATGGGCCTTTGCTTTCATAGAAACCTTGAGGTCAGTAAAGGAGCTTTGTAATTTCCTAAAAGCAATCCAGCCTACTTTCCTCCTACTGTTCAACTCTGGGCCAAATCCTTTGTCCATCCATACTGTCTGTCTCAGATTGTTGGACAAGCTCTATAGTGTGTTCATTCAAATCTATGTTGAAATTGGGACAATAGATATTCTTCATCCATTTTGTCTTTCTTGTGTAGATGGAGATGCCACACGCCTTTGAGTGATTACGGATCTTTTCCAGGAATCTCTGCAGTATTTGGGGGCTTAATACAGTCAGCCCAATGACATCCTCAAACAGGAGAATGTAGAAGACATCACTGTCCACAAGGAATTCCTTTTCCACCTGTACTCTGTGCTGAGCCTTATGCATTATGGTGGCATATACCTTGTGGTGAGCTCACATCTCCTTGTGTTATGCTTCATCTGATATTTATTATTAAAGAGTTGCTGAATAGGGTTAGTTCTATTGTTGTGTGTGTTAAGGACTCTTGAATGATTTTGTAATGTGGATGAGATACACCTTGTCTTAAAATACTTGCAAGGCAAGGTTTTACTGTACTGAATCAAATGCATTTTCATAATCAATGGACACTAAATGCAATGAGATTTTATCTTCTCTACATCTTTCAGTTAATTGCAAAATGGTAAAGATGTGGTCTGTTGCTGGATAACATTTGTGAAAACCTGCTTGTTCCTTACTAATTCCTTCATCAAGGATGTCCTCAATTTGTGTATAGATGGATCTGACAAAGATTTTGTATAGGTGGGAGAACAGGCATGTAGGTTGGTATTTATTTTCTCTTTGTCTCCTTTTTTTCCAGTATTAATGAGGTTTAAGAGTTTTTACATCGTGTGGGTAGGTTTCCCTTCTTCAGCTACATTGTATCCAAAGTCCTTCATTGCCTTCACAAACGTTTTGCCTTTAGCATACATACTCTCTCTATATACTTGGTCCAATCCCACTGATTATTCCATATTCATTCTCTTTAGTGCTGTTTATATCTCTTCTATAAGCATATGTAGGACTAAGATTTTAAGGTCCAAGGATGATGATTCTACTGTCCTTGTTAGAGAAAACAGCTTTGTAAATCTTTTCCATTTTCATTTTACTTTGTTTGTAGTGCTCTTTCTCTTTTCATACTTGAATAACCTTGGGATGACTTTGCTTTGTTGGATATTTTGCCAAGCTTTCTTCAAACTGTTTTTACCCATTTTTGCCTCTCTCTGCTTTATGAGAATATATTTCTAATAATCATCCATCATCCTTCTAGGTGGTGCAGTGGATAGGGCTCAGGACCTTAAATCTAGGAAGACCTGAATTCAAGTCTCACTTTAGACACTTATTAGCTCTGTGATCCCAGGCAAGTCATTGAATCTCTGTTTATCTCACTTTTCTTAACTGTAAAATGAGGATAGTAAGAACCTCTATCTTCTAGAGTAGTTGTGAGAATTAAATGAGATAACATTCATAAAGTGTTTAGTTTAATGTACTATAGTACACTGTAGTACAATGTAGTATAATAGATATAGCTTAGCTCAGCACATAGTAGGTGCTTAATAAGTGCTTATTTTTTTCTTTCATAAGATTTTACAAACGAGTTTATATTTAACCTGATGGATATTACATTTGGCAACCATCTCCATTTTGCAAGTGAGCCAGATGTTTTCTGACTAACACCCTTTCAGGGTGCTTTTGTTCTTGATGTGATTAATTTGCATTGGTTATAGTCAGTGTCAATGTCGTTTTCATTTGTATTATCCATTTTTCATTTTCATTGATTTGTTTATGTATTCAGAGTTAAGTTGCTTCAATTGTATGCCATATCTTCTCATCTTTATTCCTCCTTCTACTCTTCCTTCTCCTTTTTCTCCTTTTTTCCCTCCTCTCTCTTCTTTTTCTCTTTCATTTATTTATTCACTCACTCACTCATTTGTTTATTTATACATACTAATTCTGATCTTAGTTCTGATGACTCTTTGAATACAGTTGCATCAGAAGTAATTTCCAAATCAAAACCAAGTGTTTTCTTTTGTTAAATAGCACCAATTTCATTCTTTATGGTGTCATTTGATACTGCATCCAGTGTCCACCAATTCTGTTCTCAAAGAAATTGTCTGCGAATATAAAGGCATGAGGCTTCTGTGTAATCTATTAGTCTGTCTTCTCTCATTCCCTCTTCCTGAACCATACTTTCTCATATAAGCCTCTCCATCCTCAACTTTTTTCCATTTTTGCATTGAAGTCACCAAGTGTCAGAGTGTTTGTTGATTTAATTTGGAGGTCTTTAACAAATTCTTCATTGAATTTCTCTACTTCTTGGTCCTTAGCTTCTGATAGTGATGCATAACCTGAAATTATTTTCATGGAGATCTTTTTCTAAATACTTATCATCAATGCTTCTATGTGTAATGACCAAATTTAGTCCATGAAATAATATTTCTTGTTTTGTCTGAGCTTACTTTTATATGCACATATTTAATCTTATTTTTCAGTACTGGCTATATAACTACATCTCTTCTTCAGGAACAGAATTCTCTTTGAAGTCAGTGAGTGAGTTGTAAGAGAAGGATATGCCTTAAGGCCTATGTGAAAGGGATAAAAATAAAACTGATTATTATCTCATTATTATGACTTAAATTGACATACTGCACCCATGAAAGAACTTACTGGTTATATTTATAGTCACATGGAGATATCATTAAATCTCAAAGACTCTCAGATCCCTTATTTAAAAAAATAGAATCCTAGTCTTTCTACTTGCTTCCCTAAAAGGTCAAATGAAATGGGAGCCCATGCTTGGGAAACAGCTATAGAAGTTCCCAGGAATGCCGACATTTCACTAAAAGTAGGAAAGAAACTAGGACATGGGACCACTTTATCACATATGCCCATCTTGATCCCCTTAGAAGTGAGAGACCTGGTCACAATGTCACTAGAGCCTGAAACTTTATCTTGTTTTCTGGTTCTAGTGTATTTTGGTTAATTTTAATGGCAGGTCTAGAGAGAGCTCGTGAAGCTATGTACCTGTTAGGCAAGGGCATGCTGGTAAATATTCAACCACCCTCTTTCCAGGAAAACCATATGTACTCAGCACATACTCTTAAATTTAATCTGACTGAATATCTTCTCTGTTATGTTCTTAAGTCTAGAAAATTAACGAAACAATAGAGCAAGCTTTGATTTGTAGCATTTGGTGATTTTCTAGGTATAAATGCTTAGCTGAAAATTTAACAACAGTCTCTCCTGAGGCCATTGGAGCTGTCTCCAGCACACCGCTGTTGTTAAGTTATGAAGGCATGGGAGATACTTTTATTTAAACATACAACTATGTAATAGTACTTACTATGAGTGGAGATGAGCTATAGACTTAAGAATTCATAGAATTTAGGGCTGGAAGGGACTTAGAGATCAATTAATCCAGCTCCTTCATTTTATAGAGGACAAAACTGGGACCCAAAGAAGTTAAATCCCATGCAAATCCTTGGAATTACTGGTGTTTAAAAGACCTTAATTTTAATTAGCCTTCCATTACAGATAGAGTATTATAATCTAACTTGTTTACTTCTGGCTCTTTTTCTTTACTGAGCAGTGAGAAGACAGTAGATTATGTGAGATGCTTGACAATGATGAAAGAGGAAATGGATTCTTAGGCAACTGCCTCACTGTGATGAGGCCGGTAAAAGAATAAGGGACAGGACTATGAGCCCAGTTCTCTCCTAGGCTTGTTAGAAAATTGTGAAGAGATATACTGGACCCTCCTTCATTACTTTATGGAATAGGGATGGATGTGGAGTGGGAGCAGACCTTCTTCATGGCTTGGGGCACATGATCACTTTTTGTGGATGTTGCAGACGGGGTACCTGCTTAGATATAGGTTGGCCTAGAAGACCCATGAGGTCCCTTCAAACTCAGAAATTATATGGTTATAATATTTATGCAGTTACATGCAAGAAGACCTTATCCCTCGATTTCCCAATGTCATCTGTATCTAGGAGGGAGAGAGGAAGAAAGGGGTGGAAGGAAGGAAGAAGCCAGAGGAAGGCTCTTCTGCCTTCTGAAACTCAGGAGGATGTATTCTAGAAAGGGAAGGCTCAAGTTAAATGAGTTGAATAGTGTGTTCTTTCCTATGCATAACATCTTCAGTGAATTGGTTACCTCTTTATGTGAAACTCGTGGTGGAAAGAATGATTGTGGTGCTGACCTCACTGCATCAACCTGTGTTACCATCACTCTTTTCAGGTTCTGACAAAGTGAGGGGGTTGGATTTGACAGTCTATAAAGTCTCCTGTAGCTCAAATTCTCTGGTTTTATGAAACTAGACTCACATGATCAAGGGGTGAGGTTGGCGTATTCTTTGCTTCCCTCTGCTGCTTGTGTGCTGTTTTCTGATCACGATTTAGCAGTCTATCTATGTCATGCATAAAACCCTCTCCTCTCATATTCCTTGGGAACTTCAGCCCATTGCTCAGTTTTTTTCCCCTCTTCACTCCCTTTCTCTTCTATCAACATGAACCATTTCAACATTCAATTTAACGTTCAGTTCTGCACAAGGCTTTTTCCAGTCCCTCCAGCTGCTATTGCCTTCCTCTCTGACATTACCTTCCATGTTCTCATTACATCTTCTATGTCCCTAGTAATTTACATAGTGTCTTCCTCATTAAAATGTGAACCTCTTAAAGTGAGGGATTAGCCTTTCTTTGTATCTTCAGTGAAGAATGCCTAGTGCCTGGCATACAGTAAGCATTTAATAAATGCTTGTTGACCAACTATTATCCCCGAACACATGTGGTGCTTTCATGATCTGTGTTAGCTAATAGCAGTCAGTCAACAAACCTTAAGGTTTGCAAACCTTTCCATATATTATCCAAAACTTTCCATATATTATCTCGTTTGATCCTCACAGCAACACTGTGAGGTATGTGCTGTTATCATCCCCATTTTATAGATGAGGAAACAGGTTGATGGAGATGAAGTTACTTATTCTGGGCCACATACCTAGTAAGGAAAGTAAACACTTTAGTCATTGTGCTGTTCAACTGTTTCTACCATGTACAAGATGCTTTGGGAATCTTTTGGGATACCCAGATGTACACCACAGATCTTTCTCACAAAGAGCTTTTAGTCTAATGGAGGAAGTACAAGTAGACAAAAAGCTATGATATGAGGACGAATGAGACAAATGCAAAGAAGAAGCTCAGGTAAAGTATATGGGAACTTTGAGGAAGAAGCAAATACTTGTACCAGGGGATGGGAGTAGGGTTTTCAGAGAGGACTGCATGGGGCAGATGACATCTAGGCTAGCCCCTCAAAGAAGGTGAGGACTTCAGCAGACATTGATAGAGAAGTGGAGGAATCCTTCCTTTCTCATCATTCACACAGACACAGGAGACAGCAGGACAAGAGGAGGTTGTGGTGAGTAGTCCAGTTTAACTGTACTGTACAATGCATGACAAAGAACTGTATGGGAAAAGGGAAGAGAAAATAAGAGGAATAAGCACTTATTAAGAGCCTACTATGTGCCAGGCACTGTGCTAAGAGTTTTACAAATATTATCTCATTTGATTGTCATTGTGAGTTAGGTACTGTTATCATCCCCATTTTTCAGTTGAGGAAACTGAGGCAGACAGAGGTTTAGTGACTCACCTAGGATCACACAGCTAGTAAGTTTCTGAGGCCAGATTTTAACTCATGTCTATATAGATTATTATTTTATTCTAATATATATATTCTATATAGATTTTATTCCATGGGCAATAAGAAAGATTTGAATGGCTCCTCTTCAAAGCTACATGGTCAATGTCAGATGCGAAAAGGGGAGGAGGATGAAATCCCTTGCCACATCCCTGCAGGGGCCTCCTCCACAGGTCACTCCCGGCTTGTATTCTCTCCTACTTTCAAAGCTATTGTTCTATCTCTTTCCTCTAGACATTATGTGGAGACCCATAGAACATGAGGAGCATCCAGTGGTTATCTCATTTCTTGCTGGGATAGCCCTATGTTTTACTCCATTCATTTCTCCGATGGCATCCTTTATAGTACACCATTTCTCCAGTATAATTCTTTGTTTGTAATGTGTTGCTGTCTGATCAAGCCCATCATGCATCTTTCCACTGGCTTTTGGGTGATCCTCAATTTCAAGTCTGTAATATTCCATGACTCACAGTCATACCACATCACTAGAAGAATATTAGTGTTAAAATCCAGTCCTAGGTTTCACGGAGAAATTCAGATTTATTAAGACAGTTGTGTATTTTCCCAAAGACAATCTAGCCTATTCTCTTTCCTCCTTTCCTCCTTTTTAATTCTGGACCTCCCAAATGAAAGCCATAAGCTCTCAAAATATTTAAATATAGCTGCCTATGTAGGAAAAGCCAAGTGGATGAAAATGCTTGTTCTCTAGACAATGGTATGCAGTTAGGAGGATCACCCATAGAACTCATCCATCAGTACATGGACGCTATAAATGGACAATGAACTGGAGCCAGATTTGAAATAAAAGACATAAGACTAATACATATTGGAGATAAATGAAGAAATAATGCTTTGGTTGTCTGTACCTAATAGGATATAATTATGAAATAATGAGCTGGTATTCCTTGCAGGCAAGAACAAAGATTCTATCTTCACTCCTAAAGTAGGTGCTAAATCTTACACTAATATTTTATTACAATGGACTTATTCCTGTTCCACCAGCTATTGACATAGCTGTAATAATTATTCATTCAGTTGTCAATGATGTAATAGACTGACATTTGCTTTTCCTTGATTAAACAAAATTGCCTTTCTATTATATGTTTAAACTCATCATCACTTTATAATAGTCATGACGTCTTAAAAATAATTAAAGGGTTGACTAGCTGATTCATCTTGAATTTGGATGTCAGTTTCACTAAAATGCAAATCTGATCTTCAAAATGGCCACTTTCCAACTTCATAGCTCTGAGTAGCTTCCTTCTATGGTATTTGATCTCTTTTCTTTTTCCTATTAATCCTGGAGTCTTGTACAGGAAGTTCTCTGTCTCTGGTGTCTTGCACTGTCATCATGGAATCAAATAATTTTAGAATTAGAAGGGACCTTAGAGATTGTCTGGCCCAATCTTCTCATTTTACAAATGAAGAAAATAAGGCTCAGATGGAGAAAGTGACCTATTTAGGGTCACTATCATCTATTAGTAATCAGGACAAGTGCCAAAACTATGATTACCACTATCACCACCCTTCCCATTCATATAGCTTTTTTCAAGGTTTACAAAGCACTCTGCATATATGATATCATTTGCTCTCAAAGTCTCATTTTACCATGTCTCCTCATTTCTGAGTTCAGGGCTTTTCTATCCCTTACTTAGTTTGTTCACTTCCTTTATCATGGGATTTACTTTACACATAGTGATCACAGTTTTGGAGCCTACATCAAGATATTGTTGGGTTTAGGGAGGGCTTTTTTTGTGAGGCAATTGTGGTTAAGTGACTTGCCCAGGGTCACACAGCTAGAAAGTGTTGAGTGTCTGAGGCCAGATTTGAACTCAGGTCCTCCTGACTCTGGGGCAGGTGCTCTATCTGTTGTGCCACCTAACTCCCCGCTCCTTTCTTTAGTTTTAAAATTTATTTTAAACTTAAATATAAAATAAGAAAAGAAAAAAAACATTGCCATGTACACAGCAGAACATGAGAGGATTCAATATAAAACAATAAATTTCCATTTCAAGAAAACCTATATAATGAATACTACATTATTTTCAAAGCTATCCATCTTTTCTCTGCTCCTTTGTAGGTTTTTTTTGTCCTCTGCTGTGTACTTTTTACTTTATTTTTCCCCCTTTCCTGCACCTGGAGGCCACAATTAAGCATGGAGATACACACACACACACATGTTTGTATATATGTGTGTATATGTATACATGTATGTATAAATACATGAACATGTATACATATATGGATATATACATGGGTATCTATAAACACACACATATTGCATATATGTAAGACTATATTATGCTTATTTCTACTTGTCATCTGTTTCTCTGAAGGTAGATAGCATCTTCCTTTATAAGTCCAAGTCTTTCCATATTTTTCTAAATCTACCAGCTCATTATTTCCTACACCACAACAATATTCCAACCCAATCACATTCTGTCTGGGAGATTGTCTATGAGAGTTTTTTCCCAGTTTCTGCATTTCCTCTATTCTTGGTCACATAAATTTTATTTATACAGGAAATTTTTAATATAAAATAATCAAAATTATCCATTTTATACTTTGACACTGCTGTCACTTTATGATATGGTTTAAGGTCTGATACTACTGAATCTAGTTCCTTCATATCTTTTCCCTCTGGTTTCCTTGAAGTTCCTGACCCTCTGCTCTTCCAAATGAACCCCGTTATTATTTCTTTCTGACTCAGCAAGATAATTTTTTAGTAATTTAATTGGGATGCCATTACATAAAGCAAGTGTTTTTTAAGGATGGGGAGACTTGGGCATGTTTGGGCAATGAGTAAGGAGAAAATGAAGATTAGAGAGAGTGAAGGGATGATTGTGATATGGTCTTCTGAAAAAGACAGAAGCAGGTGGGATCAAGGACATATGTAGAGGGTTGGCCTCACTAGGAGAAAGGCCACCTCTTCATTAGAGATTGGAGTAAAGGAGGAGAGAGTGGAGGATGATGTCAAGAAGTTGTGGGATAAATAGAAGGGAAGAAGAAGGCACTCAGAAATGGGCTCAGCTTTCTCTGTAAAGGATGATGGAAAGTCCTCAACTGGGAGTGTGAGGGGTTGGATTTGAGGAGAGAAGGGAAATTTTGGAACAATTTTTAGCATGTGTAGGATAGAGAATCAGCTACAGAGGAGTGGAAGCCCATGCAGTCTTATGATCTGATTTGGCTGGGCTTATAGAGGCCTGATCTCAATGTTGCCACCCTTCTATATTCAGATAGACTGTCTCCTGCATAGTGAGATGCCTATATTGAAGGTTCTGTAGATTATTGACTCTGCCTCTTTAACATATACCATCAGCTCTGTTCCCTCCATCTCACAACTCTCTGTTTTGTATTCAGCATTTCCTGGCAATTTTATTCAATTGGAGTCACTGAACCATTCATTAAGGATTTAATGTATTCTCCTAAAGTGGATTTTCCAAATCTAAAGTGTTGATGAATAAATTAGCTTCTGATAAATCCACAGCTTATATGCAAACTTTAGTTGTAATTAATCATCAGAAATGCTAAATTCATTACCAGTTTGTCAGCATCATACATATTATTGTACATATATTTGACCTGTAGAATTCAGAAACTTTTTTAAATAGCAAAATAAATAAATAAATAAATAACCCTAAAACATAGCAGTTATGTGACGTTCTTGTGTGTACTTTTGCAACAAGCCTAACAAAAAGCAGGTCAGCAGGACAGCTTATAGGGAATGGATAGAATTAGGTTAATATAAATTAAGTTAGCAATGGCCTGGAATTTATATTGTCAAGATATAGAAGCGTGTAGAAAGGAAATCAATTTGTATTTCTCAGGATATCCCAAAATGAAGCATCATTGATGAAGGGTACATATGTTAACCCCAAACACTTAAAATTGTGACGTAGACTTCCTAACTGTGTAATTGTGGGAAAATCCTTTTCCTCTCTGAGCCTCAGTTTCCTTATTTGTAAAACAGGGATAATATCACCTATTCTGTCTTTCTTTGTATCCCAAGCACTTAGTATATAGTACCTGACATATAGTAGATGCTTAATAAATGTTTGTTGACTTTAGTACCTCAAATCAAGTGATATTACATCTGTAAAGTATTTTGTAGATCATATAGCACTATATAAATGCCACCTATTATTATTATTTGGTCAGAACAGATTTAATCTGTGCAAGGAACTCCTTGGTATAGAAACTCCTTCTACCAATGAAGTTGAGCAGTCTATCTATAACTTATAGTCTTGGGGAATTTTCTGGGACAAGGTGTTTTGTGCATAGTAGGTGCTCAATTAGTACCTATTACTTGATTGACATTGACAAGTTGAGCACTTAGTCCAAGGTCATACAGTTACTATGTGTAAGGGATAAGAATTGAATCCAGGTTTTTCTGATTCCAAAGTCAACTCTCTATCCACATACCCATACTGTCAAGTATTAAGCACTTTATAAATGTGAGTTATTAGAATTATTCTTATAAAGAAGGAAGAATGGTATTTTCACATACCCTTGGGACTTGAAGCTGATTTTAAGTGAAATGTAGTTATGAAAAACATTTGGTGAATTCATTTCAACTATTATAGCTAGGTGTGAGACTTATGAGAAATGAGGTTTCTGACTTAGAGTGCCCTTTTCTTCACCAGTATTTACAAATATGTTTTCAAATAACTTTGGACATGCTACCTGGGTATAAAAGACAGTACTTTATTCAGCCATAAAAAACCAAGCAAAGAGGCCAATAGGTAGGCATTGGGTGTTTGAGGGGTTGGTAGCCGGCCAGCAACATTTTGCCTCCAAGTCATAAATTCCAATCTGGCCCATAGTGGTAGTTATAATTAAAGGGTTCATTTTTTCCCCTTCTCCTCTGCCTCTGACCAAGGTTACAGCAGGAACAGGCAATTTTGCACCACCCTTTGTGCCTTTTGAGAATAATTATAAAACTTCAGTAACCAAGGCTGTAAGTCTGGCTTCTTTCAGAACATAATGAATAAACAAAATAGAAAAGAAACTTCAGAATATCTTATCTAGCATTAATGATATTTTAAAAATAGGGTCTTTGTAGAAAAAGCATGGTCTCTTCCCTCACCCTGTGCTCTTTTAACTCTTTTTTCAGGTAGGTCTATGTAATCATTTAAAAAAGAAAAGATTTGGGGGAAACTTTCTTGTGAGGGTCCCCCTGTATATAAGGGCAATGCTAGATTACTGAATAGTCAGAGTAGGTACATGCCTAGAGTCCCCCAGTGTCTGGTTGCTCCTTAGGCTGTTGGAAACAAGCTAGTCAAGTTTCTACCAAATTGGGAAGAACATTTTCCCTTTTTATAGCTCAGAGGCTGCAAGACTGGAACTTGGGAACCAGAATAATCCTTCACAATCTAGCCTCAATTTACCTTCTTAGTCTTTTTTTTTTTTTTGGAGGAGGCAATCGGGGTTAAGTGACTTGCCCAGGGTCACACAGCTAGTGTCAAGTGTCTGAGGCCACCTTCTTAGTCTTATTACACATTCCCTCTAAGAACACCATATTCCAGCCAAACTGGTCACCTAGCTATTTTTCTAACATGTCACTCTGTTTCCTGACTCTATATGCTTTTGCGCTGGCTGTCTCCCTTGCCTGTAATGAACTGATTCTCAGAGTCTGTGATTCTGAGTCTGACTATTCAACTAGTTAGGAATCCATTTATCTGTACTATCATCTCATCATCATTTACATCATTCCCCTTGAAGTTTTCTTTAAGGCTCAGCTCAAGTGTTACTTCCTACATGAGGTTTTTTCCTGATCTCCCCATATACCAGTGCCTTTTATCCCAAATCACCATCGATCTGTTTTGTATTTGCATACACACATATATTTTTGTTCTTACCCCAATCCCCCAGACTATATAAACTCCTTGAAACCAGGGAATGTGTTTTATCTTGTCTTTGTAACCCTAGCACCTAGCACAGTGTCTGGCATATATTAAGTGCTTAATAAGTACTTGTGCATAGATTGATTGATTGAAGAGCAACTTTTCCCTCTGTTTCTGATTTTCCTGGGAGCCCAGATCCAATTTCTAACGTAACAAGAATTGACTAAATTCAGAGGGCTTATGGATTGAGATTAAGAGTGGGACAAGGTATCCCTATAATACTCATCAGACTCAGGAGTAGAAAGAAAATGCTAGGAGAAAGTCAGATATTTCATCGAACCCATGAAACAATCTGAGAACTCTCCAGGAATCTCCTATCACCTTGGTCCTATTGAGAATAGAAATGGCAAGAGGGGAAGTGAAAAGCCTGGTGTCTTCATACTTATCCACTGCATAAAGAACATGAAACAACTATATATCACTTCTATATTTCTGACCACAGATGAAAGTAAACAGGGCCAGTTATGGGCACAAAGGGGGAAGTTGTTAGAATTTGTTATCAACTTTTTGAGTCTCTCCTTGTCTTTTCTTTTTAGGGGCCTCTCCTTCCCATGTTCAGATACCAATACATAACTTGTTTTTTTTTTTTTTAACTGTCTTTTATCAGGAGTGAGGAGAGATTTGGATTTGAACCCTCCCTCTGTTACTTAACTAGCTGTGTGACCTTGAGCAAGTCACTTAACCACTTTGAGTTTGAGTTTCCTCATTTGCCAATGAGAATATTGGCCTAGATAGTATGTAAGATCTTGTGAATCTGAATCTATGATACCTTTTGAGTAAGAATTTATTCACATCTCTCTGAAAGTTATTTCTATATTAAACAGTTTATTCCTAGTTGTAGAATAAGAGGTTTGATTTCTAGATAAAAGAATTAGAGGCATCAGTGAGTAAGATTTATGGGAATTAGATCATGTAGCAAGAAGATCTTTCCTTTGATTTGGTTGTTTTTGAGTACCTGGGGAGGCTGGGTCAAAAGGGAATTTGTATCAACACAAGTGTGTCTCTAGAACAGAAAAGTATTAGTTGGGGTTTCTGGTTTGTTATTTGCAGGGCTGTGTTGGCAAATATTTAATAACTGGCTCTTTGAAAAAATGTATGCAGGACCACTTTTAAAATGAATATGCATTATTAACATTTTCTTCCTCACTTTCTTAAGTCTAGACATCAACAAAACAATAAATCAAACCCTGATTTGTAGTGTTTGTTGATTTCAGAGGTATAAATGCTCACACTGAACATTTAACATGTCCCTGATTACTCTCCAGGAGCTTCTAGGTGGAGGGAAAGGAGTGTGTCTCAACATTACTGGTATTTTGCTTTTGTAGCCTTAAGACCTGAAGCCTGATCTGCTTGATAAAACATTTATGTGATACTTCCCTGATGTATCCACTTCTTTTCTTCCCCTTCCCTGAAATTAAAAGCTTCTTTAGGTCACTTTCCATCTTTGTGTCCCTAGGAAAGGGATCAAATCAGGCATAAAAAAGGAAGACAGACATATGCTTGCCATATAATAATAGTTCTTATAGAATCACACAATTTGAAAGTTGGAAGAAACTTCAGTCATTGCCTAGTTCAACCTGGATATCCCAGTTTACTGACCATGTCAGAAAAAGAACTTACGATTGGTCTTGGCTTGTCCTGTTCCTGATGAAAACACACCAAAAGAAATTCCCCACTGTATCCAATTAATGCTTGATGACTAGAAATGAAGGGAAACCCATCACTTTTCAAGGAAACCCACTCAACTTTTGGGCTGTAATAGTTAGGAAATTTTTTCCTAACATCAAGCCTAAATTTTCCTCCTTGTGATTTCCACCCATTGCTTTTGGTTCTGCCCTCATCGCACAAACAGAACAAATCTAAATTCTTTCCTGCAAGACAGCCCTTCAAATGAAAGAATGTAAAAGGATTTATTAAGCATTTATTATGTGCCAATCCCAAGGTGCTAGGGGTACAAATTAAAAAGTAAATAGTCTCTGACCTCAAAGAGCTCACATTTTAATAGAGTAGAAAATGCATATAGGGGATTGATGGCCAGGGAGGACCATTTTTTGATTGGTAAAGGAATACCAAGTAGAGTCATAGGGGTATAGTCACAAACCCTTTCTAGTAGCAATGTTCTGAAAGGGATAGGGAAGACAGGGCAATGTAGGCTAAATGGAGCAAGAGGCTGGCCAAAAAATGACTAGTGAGTCAAGCATGTCATTGGTAAAAATACTAAACAGAACAGGACAAAGCATTCTGGTGGCCCTCCACTGGAGACCTCCTACAAAACTGATACTGAGTCATTAATGTCTACTCTTTGAGTCTGACCATTCAACCAGTGAGGAATCCATTTATCTATATTATCATCTCTGTATATCTTCTCCACAAGAAAAGTATGAGATAAGATCAAATGTTTGGTAAGACCTATGTAAGTTTTTTTTAAAATAGAATTCCCCTGGTCTACCAGTTTACTAACCATGTCTAAAAAAAGGAAATAAAGTTGGTCTGGTATGTCCTGTTCTTGATGAAGACATACTGGCTCTTTGTTATCACTGCTTCCTTTTCTAAATGTTGACTACTCACCTCTTTGATGATCTATTTTAGAATTTTCCCAGGAATTGAAGTCAGGCTCATTTCTATAGTTTTCATACTCCGTTTTCTTCCCTTAAAAACATGATGACATCATTTGCCCTTCTCCAATCTTGTGTTACCTCTCTCATTTTCCTCAACCTTTCAAATATCACTGACAATTGTTTCAGCAATCACATCTGCTACATATCGAAGTACCTAAGGTTGTAGTTCATCTGGACCAGGTAATTTGAATTAAATAAAGATAACTAGGTGCTGTCTTACTGTCTTCTTACCTATCTATTTGTCAAATCTTGCTATTATTGCCTTCCCAACATCTTTTGAATCTGCTCTCATCACTATCTACCACCTTAATTCAGAGCCTCATCACCTCTCACCTACATTTTGCAATGACCTCCTAATTGGTTTTCCTGCCTCAAATTTCTTTCCACTGCAATCCATAATACACACTGTAGCTGAAGTAATTTTCCTTAAATACAAATCTGACCATAAATACAAATCTCTTAATCAACTCCAGTGGCTTCCTCTTGTCTCTAGTGTAAAATAGAAACTCATCTGTTCAGCATGCCTAGAATTCACTTCCTCCTTATCTTCACTTCACAGAGTCCCACTTTTCTTTTAAACTGTAGCACAAGCAACAGCTTCTGTAGAAAGCCTGAAAGGGTCCTCCTTCCGAAAGTACCATGCATTTAATAATTAATTTTGTATTTATATACTTCACATTTATGCTGAATGTACTTGTATAGGTACTTGTCCTGACTAATAGTGGTCACTTAATACATGCTTGTTGAAGGGTATTTATAGCAGTTCTTTTTGTGGTAGCAAGGAATTGGAAATTGAGGGGATGACCATCAGTTGGGGAATGGCTGAACAAGTTGTGGTGTATGATTGTAATGGAATACTATTGTGCCATAAGAAACAATGAGCAGGATGCTTCCAGAACAACTTGGGAAGACTTACATGAACTGAAGCATGGTGAAGTGAGCAGAACCAGGAAGACACTGTACACAGTAACAGCAATATTGTATGAACAGCTGTGAATTACTTAGCTATTCTTAGCAATATGATGATGCAAGACAATTTCAAAGAATTCATGAAAAATGCTATCTGGCCCCAGAGAAAGAACTGATGGAGTCTGAACACAGACTGAAGTAGTGTACTATTATTCCTTCCTTCCTCTCTCTCTCTCTCTCTCTCTCTCTCTCTCTCTCTCTCTCTCCCTTCCTTCCTTTTTTCTTTCTTTCTTTCTTTCTTTTTCTCTTTCTTTTTTTCCACAAAATGACTAACATGGAAATATGTTTTACATGATTGCACAACTATAACCTATATCAGACTGTTTACCATCTCAGAGAGGGGAGAGGGGAGGGAGGAAGGAAGGGAAAGAAAGAAATTGGAACTCAAAATAAAAAAGTGCTAAAAATTGTCTCTACATGTAATTAGGGAAACAAAATATTATTTAAAATAAATGCTTGTTAATTTTTTGATTGCTTGATCCTAGCTATCAACTTCCTGTTAGTCATTTTTATTTTGTCATTTATAATGGGAAGGTTATTCTCCTTGATAGAGAAAACAGAGAAAATAATAACTGAGCCACGCTGTTTCTTTTCTCTTAGTTATCTCTGTCCAATATACTCCAAGAAGTAGTTCTATTCTTATGTTGATCCTCCTCGTCTCCTCGGGATATAAAAAACAAACAAACAAACAAACAAACAAACGAACAAAATAACCCTCCACCCTTTTGTTGTCCTTAGCTTCCCTTGCTTGCCTCAGCTCACTATGGTAACAGGAGATGAATATAATAAGTGTTATTCTCTTACATTCATCCTCAGTCTCCTGCCTTTGTTTCCATCCCCTGTACATATCTTTCTAAAATCTATATTCTCTGTTCCCCCACTCCAATAGCCTGCTGGTTGAAGTCCCTGCCTCAAGACTATGCCTGCTCTAGTCATTTTCCACTCAGCTGTCAAATTGATATTACTAACGTGCAGGTCTGACTCCCTTACCCTATTCAAATAATGTCAGTGGCTCCTTATAGCCTCCAGGATCAAATATAAAATCCTCTGTCATTCAAACACTTTCACAACTTGCCCCCTAAGATCCAAGAAGACCTTTGCAATCTTTTTACACCTAGCTGTCACTTATGACTCCAAGAAGCTGTAGCATGCACAGCAGCCATGCCCTGGCAAAACTGTCTTAGCAGATGTCAAGGCAACCTGCCTTGGCAGGTTGAGAGTAACTGACAGGCCTCAAACCTGTTGGTGAGTTAGGGGGATATCTACACCCCAAGCATGTGAAGACTTCCGCTGGCAGAATGGGGATGAAAACAATTGGTTCCAATTGCCACGAAGGCGGCTGAAGCAGGTGCTGTGGAACACTTAGAGCTTGATTAGATATTGAAGATGCCAACATCATTCACTGCATCCTGGGCCATGGCCAGTAAGTCTTGACTTTTGTCTTGCCACTGGTCTTCAATGACTCAGGAAAAGAAAGTGAGACTGATGACTTTGTGCAACTTTGGATCACTTACATCCAATTCACGGGCAAGTCAAGATATCACTTTGTGATGTTATTGGTCCTCTGAAAACAAAGGACAAAGACAAAGCACTGAACTCCCTTTCATGTACCCTATGATGGAATGACACTAGTTTCCTTGAATAAGACACTCCATTTCTCTACTCTGTACATTTTCTTTTTCTTTTTTTATTTAGCATTTTATTTTTCCCCAGTTACATGTAAAAACAATTTTTTAACATTCATTCATAAAACTTTGAGTTCCAAATTCTTTCCCTCCCTCCCTCCCTACCCCCTTTCATTGAGAAGGAAGACAATTCGATATAAATTATACATGTGTAGTCATGCAAAACATATTTCCATATAAGTCATGTTGTGAAAGAAAACACAAGACAAAAATAAAAAAAACCCTCAGAAAATAAAGTAAAAAAAAAAGTATGCTTCAATTTGCATTCAGACAGCATCAGTTCTTTCTCTGGCAATGAAGAGTGTTTTTCATCATAAGTCTTTCGGAGTTGTCTTAGATCATTGTATTGCTGAGAATAGCTAAGTCACTCACAGCTAATCATCTTACAATATTGCTGTTACTTTGTACATGGTACATTTTACTTTGCGTCAGCTAATGCAAATCTCTCCTGGCTTTTCTGAGAGCATCCCAATCATCATTTCCCATAGCACAGTAGTATTCCATCACAATCACATACCGTAACTTGTTCATCCATTTCCCAATTGATGGGCATCCCCTCAGTTTCCAGTTCTTTGCCCCACAAAGAGAGCTGCTATAAATATTTTTATATGTGTAGTATATGTTTTCATGGGCTGCTGTCTCGCCCAGGAAACTCTCATTTGTCCTCTCTACCGTCTGGCTTCCTTGACTTCCTTCAAATCCCAGCTAAAATTTCATTTTCTACAAGAAACCTCTCCTGATTCCCCTTAATGTTTTTGTTGATTATCTTCAATTTATCACATATGTATGTCTTGTTTATATACATATATCTTATTTATATATATATATCTTGTTTATATATATATATGTATATATAGTTGTTTTCATGTTATCTCTCCCGTTAAACTATGAAGTCTTTGAGAGCAGAGGCTATTCTTTGGCGTTCTTTGACTCCTCAGTGCTTAGCACAGTGCCTGACATGCCAAAGGCACTTAATAAATGTTTGCTGACTAACTGTCTTGGTTGGTTGGTAAATCTCTTGCAGACACATTCATCTCTTGAGACAATTCTAATTTTCCCTCGTTGTGTTTCACTAATATGTCCAGAATTTCACTCCTGAGAGTTTTCCATCCCTCCTAGCCTGACTGCAAAAGCTTTTAGTCCATAGGAGACTATCTGGCATTGTTCTGAATGCTTTGAAATCTGTTTTCCCAAGATCTAGAGTCCAGGTTAGATTATGTCTGGCCTTTCTCTCTATCACACATTCTAAGACAAAGTGGTCAGTTTACTACAAATTTCCTATCAGTTATATTCCAGTAGCCAATTTCTCTCTGTTAATGAAAATCTGATTTACTATAGAAATTCCCCATTGTTGATTCTTCCATCTTTTGATAGATACATGATACATATTTATATATATGATATATTAGCACAATATCAAAGCAAAAAAATTATTTGTTGCTTTCAGAGAGAGATAGAAAGGGGGTAGGGAGGGAGGGGGAGAGAGAGAGAGAGAAGGAGAAGATGAATAAGAAGAAGAGGTAGAAGAAGAGGGAGGAAGAGGAGGAGGAGGGGGAGGAAGTGGAGGGGATGGGAGGGGAGGAGCAGGAGGAGAAGGAGGAGGAGAAGAGAGTACTCCAGTAGTTGTCTGGGTGACTGAAGTCTTCCATCACTAATCTATCATATATCAGTTCTGGACTTGTGAGCTATTTCCCAAACTTCTCATTTATTTCCTCTTTCTGTCTGTGTTCTGTAGTATATTTTGATGACAAAATTACGTCCTTTTCTCTTTTCTTCTGTTTGCTACTAAATGTTTCCTGTTATGCTTCCCCACTCTTGTTCTTGGATTTCTTCCCATAAGTATGCCTTCTCAATATATGTTGCCCTCCTTCCCATTTCATCTATCATGTTTCTTTTGAATAATGTATGCCCTTCTTGAGCTTTATTCCAGTAATGGGTTTTATCCCATCAAGTCTCAGTGATATCTATAATGTCAAGTTCTCCTACTTGTATTAGGGCCTCCAGATCCTCTGCCTAAACTTTGGCCATTTGTGTACATACATTGAGGCAGTAGGTTTTACTACTGGTTTATTTCTTGAATTTTGCCTCCTTTGAAATTTTGTGTTACTCAGCTGCTATTGGCAACTTGGTGAAGCAGTGGATATAGTGATGGACCTGAAGTCAGGAGAACCTGAGTTCAAATCCTGCCTCAGACACTTGGTAGCTGTGTGACCCTGGACAAGTCATTTGACCTCTTTCTGTCTCAATTTCCTCATCTATAAAATGGAAATAATAATAGTATCTACCTACCTTCTAAGGTGGCTGTGAGGATCAAATAGATAATATTTGTAGAGTACTTTTTGTAAACCTTGAATATATAGCTATATAAATGCTAGCTATTGTTGTTGTCATTTCTTCATTATTGTTATTCCTTATGATATCTAGCTTGTTGGATGCACATAGATAGCATTTGCTCTTCCCAGCCCTTTCATCTAAAAGCCCCGGGTGCAAGGCACCCGGAAAAAACTTCTTTTACCAGTCTTTTGTAAGATACACCCCATCCCTGGCCAAGAGTCTTTCACCTCAATATTTTAAACCATGGTCCATTCTCAGATACCACTTTCTTAGCCGGCTGTTCATTTCCCAAATCAATTTTTCTCTTTCAAATATTTTACCTCCAATAGGCAGCAGTGAGCCAAATACAAATTGTGCCTCTAAGATACTTAATTTCTTGCCTCAAACTTTATAATTGTTGGAAATGCTTTTTCGGTTACTTCTGGTCATATCATATGACACCAGAAATGGCTAATAGCTATCTGTTTTGCTAAGCCTTGGTAGCTTCTCTGTCATGTTTTGGGCATATATTCAGGGAAAACTTCTTTTTATTATGAGGCCAACAAATAGCTGATGAGATACTTCTCAACCAGGAATCCCCTACCACTGCTTCTCTTCTCTTCTTCCTCTGACTCTGATGGGATGATCACCACCTTGATGGCTTCTCTGTCTTGGCTGTATCATTCTTTTTTTGTACAAGCAGCTACATTTCCCTCAGAACACCTCCTCTTCTGTGTAGTATAAGCAGGCAAGGAATCTCCTAAAGATAATGAAATTCTTCAGGTGGTCCTTTTTGTAGGCAACATTGTACTGATGGTCCTGAGCCTTGAGACACTACAGGGCTTTATCAATGAAATCCATATTCACTTTACTTCAAGACTTAACACAGTGCCTGGCAAACAGTAGGAACTTTGCAAATGTGTGTTGATTGATTGACTTTTAAAAGAGACTGGTCTTTTCCAAAGTCTATGTAGGAAAAATTAAGCAGGTACAGACATCATTTGTCAATATGCATTTGAATGGGCAGACTATTTCAATCCCCAATGTATATATACATATACATATACACATATACATACACATCTATATCTATCTATCTATCTATCTATCTATCTATCTATCTATCTATCTATC
>NW_020954567.1:25518743-25521846 GCF_900497805.2 Vombatus ursinus
ATCTATCTATCTATCTATCTATCTATCTATCTATCTATCTATCTATCCATCCATCCCTCCATCCATCTATCTATGACAGGTTATGAACTGGGCCAAAAGTTGAATAGGTGGTGGTGATGAGGTTGAATTGAATTTGGGAAATTAACTAACATTTTTAATGATCCCAATTAATGCTATTATTCTCTTGTTTTTATACATGGTTGTGAATCATAGAACACTCATCTCAGAAGAATTAGAATTTTCATACCTCAAATAGGAATGTAAAGATGTGTGGTACATGTAATTAGGTTTCAGCCTATTGTCAATGGCAACATCTTCAAAGAGTTGCATAAAAGATCATTAAGGATATAGCTGATTAGAAAAGGAAGCAGGCCAATCAGATAGCATGATTGCAGGATAATAGGTGAAAGTTTGAGCACTTTATTGCCATCCACAAAATACTGGAAAAAAATAAAGGAAGGCCTCTAGCATTTTGGGTAAATCCTCTGAAGGATTTATGGAAAGACATGGGGAGAAGAATCACACAGCATGAAAAGACAGGGAAGGATTGGGATTTTTGTCAGTGGACAGAATATTTACAATTGTGAAATCATGGATCATCCAACCAAAGGCATTTTAAAAATGCCTATTAAGTGCCAGGAATGTCTATCACATGAGTGCAATATCGATCATGGTTAAGTATATAAATATTTCCAGTACCTCGTGTGCAGTGCCTTAAACTTCATTGAATGTGAGAACTCCTGATATGGGAACTGCCTCCACCAAAGCAGATTGCAATCTACCTCTGACTTAGTAGATCAGTCTTAGTTGCCTGAAGCATTAAGAACTGAAGTGACTTCTCCAAGATCACACAGAAAATCAGTGTCAGAAGAAGGATTTGAAACTAGAGTGCTGGACCTAAAACCAGGAAAACTGGAGTTCAAATCTAGCCTTAGACACTTACTAGATGTGTAATCTTTTGCAAGTCACTTAATATTTGTCTGTCTCAGTTTCCTTATCTGTAAAATGGGGATAATGATAGCCCCTACTTTCCAGGATTATTGTGAGAATAAAATGAGATATATTTGTCAAGCACTTTGCAAGCCTTAAAGTGCTGTATATAAATGCCAGCTATTATTTTTAAAAGCCTAGTGATCTTGCCAATGTCACCCAGTCTCTTAAATGTAACTCTGCCTTAAACACAATAGATGTTTAATGAACATTTGTTGTGGTTTTTGTTGTTTTTGTTGCTGTGGCTATCTTCTTTAACCTTAGTCTCTCCCCTCTCTTTTATCCAGACTCCCAGATATCAGGGATCCAGAGTCCACTCTCACTTCACTTTCCAGAAATACAATCTCACTGTCCTCAATACCCCACCTCCACCACCTGAATCATAGGAACCTATTGTCTCTCTTCAACTCCAAAAGAATTCACAGCCTCAGGCCTTGATTTCTATTGTCTTCAGTGCTTGGTCACCTTGGACTCTGGATAGGGTGCAGGGAAGGACTTGGTGAGCAATGACCCTTTAGATCAAAGGGGAAAGCACCAGAGAGGCTTTGTAGGAAGAGAATGAACAAGTGAAGCAAGAGGAGGCTTGGCCTAGTAGGAGAAGAGGGTGTTAGCATGTGAACAGCATGATGTTTAAAAAGTCAGGAAACAATTCCATAAGCCTCCCATAAAAGCCAGTTCCTTCATAGTGACAGCAGCTGAGTCTGAGTGCTGAGTTAGCATGCTTGTTTCCCATGAAACACCATCATCTGCCCACCTCTTTAAAGCATTCGAGAGAACATTGGGTGGGAAACTTCTTTTTTTTTTCCCATCAAAGGCATCTTGATCCACAGATGGAAAAAAAAAAGTTGAGGGAAACATATAAGAAACAGCCATCTTAAGCTATTTAGCTTTTAGTTTTGAGGGTTTTTTTCTTTAGAGAATTATTGAAGAGGTTCCCTATTTGCTTTTTTTTTTTAAATTAAGACTAAGGAACTTCAGTGGGTAAATAAGGGAAATAAAGACCGTCTCTTTTCCTGTCTGCCTTTAACAATCCAGGGGACACAACGCTTCTCTTTACTTAAACTGTCTTGTCTTTTATCATATTTCATAAACATTTCATAGGTTAAAATGGAGACTTGAGCAGATTTTTAGGTCCGTGAGAGAAAATACTCTCACTATTCTTCCTGCCTCAAAGTATGCCTACCACAAGATCCTGTACGTGATCAGTGTTCAGTAAACATTTATTGAATGAATAAATGAAACCTAAAAGGGAAAAAAAAGAATTAAAAATAGCAAAAGCAAATAAGAAAGGCATAAATAATCTCTTAATCCTGGGAAGGAGATCCTTGTACTGCCTTTTTCTGAACATATTAGGAAGGAAACAAGCATTCATACAGCACCTACTATGTATGAGGCACTATGCTAAAATCTTCACAAGTATTATCTCGTCTGATCTTCACAACCCTGGGAAATAGATACTATTATTATCGCCATTTTATGGTTGAAACTGAGGCAAGCAGAGGCTAAGTGACTTGGCCAGGTCACGTAACTAGTGTCTGGTGTGAGATTTGAACTCGTCTCTTCTTTATTCTAGGACCAGGCTCTAACCACTGTGCCACCTAAATAGTGGTTCATTTTGAAGTATTGGTAGTTACTTTCCACATCTGTCAGTGAATAGAATATTGGATTTGGAGTCAGAAAGACCTTAGTTTGAATCCTCCCTCAGTCACTTACTAGCTGTATGACCCTAGGCAAGTCACTTACCTTCTATTTCTTTCATTGTTCCCATCTGTGAAACAGGGATAATAATAACACCTACCTCCCCGAGTTGTTTTGAAGAGCCTATAAGATAATATTTGTGAAGTGCCTTACCAAAGTTTAAGGCACTATATAAATGCTAGCTATTATTATTAGTTTTGTTTTTATTTTAATGTGAGTCAGTACTAGAGAGCAGGGAAGTATGAGAAAGGTGAATAAAAAATATGGGACTTTAACCCTAGGTAGACACATGAAAGACGAAGAATCTTCACTTGTTGAGTTAATGTGAGCTGTACAGATGAAGAGATAATAGACGGAGGAGTATCCTGAAACCCAATCCCTGTAACCAAGTAAACTTAACCCTTTCCTAGTGATC
>NW_020954567.1:25521856-25722828 GCF_900497805.2 Vombatus ursinus
TTGGGTTTTTCCTTTAAAATGTATAGGAACAAGTGGAGCAGCCGTTTTCCAGTAACATTAAACAAATGGCAGTGCCCAGAAAATATCATCATAAGCGCTTACTCACTCTCCAAGATGTAGTTCTTTGCACTGACAAGAATTCATTGAGTAAGCATTAGCTTTACACTGAGCTCTGTAACTCTACTGAGGTGTCATAGATAATTATCTTACAAAACCAAAACCTGCCAGGCTAATACATACAAAACTTCCCAGGAGCTATAGTCACTGAATCTTAGAAGCTGGAAAGGGTGAGGTCCCTTGTAAGTTATCTAAAATCTGGTCTATAAAATGTACCTAGGATGGGTGGATTAAAACCAACTGAAGACATTCCTTGGACCAGAAGACAAACCTGTTGTCAGCTGTATCTGAACTGCCTTTATTCTTTTTCAGCAGGGTTGCCCACGTCATATCACTGACATTTATAATTTGTGTTAAGGTTTGCAAACTACAGTATTGGGGAAGGAGTGTTGATTCTGGAGTCAGAGGGTCTGGGTTAAAAACCTACTTCCTATATTTACTATTTGTGTGACCTTGGGCAAATCACAATCTCTCTTGCCTTCAATGGTCCCTTCTAGCTCTAAGTTCTCTATTCTATGATCCTATGATTATTCCATTTGATCCATAATAACCCTGTAAGGTAGGTACCACAGGTATCATTCTTCACATTTTACAGTTAAGGAAACTGGGGCTCAGAGAGATAAAGAGATTTGCTCATAGTCACATAACTAGTGTTGGATATGGGATTTGAACTCAAGTCTCTTTCGACTCCAAGTCCAATGTTCTTTCCATTATACTAATTCTGTCTCTTCCTAAATATTTGTTATCGACAAATATTGGCAATGAGGTGGCACGGTAGAAAAAGTGCTGGCCCTGGAGTCAAGAAGACTTGAATTCAAATCTGGCCTCAGACACTAGCCGTGTGACCCTTGGCAAGTCACGTAATCCTGTTTGCCTCAGTTTCCTCATCTGTAAAATGAACTGAAGAAGGAAATGGCAAACCACTACAGTATCTTTGCCAAGAAAACCCCAAATGGGGTCACACAGAGTTGGACATGATTGAAACAATGAACAATGAACACATTGACAAATAATAAAAATAATAAATTCCCAATAAATATATTGTTCTGGCAATTGATTGGATTTGGGAAGGTGAGAAAAGTAACAGAAATCAAGGTAAAAAAACAAGCCATGAAATGCTAGGGGTTTGTCTTAAGGATTAGAACATTGTAGGATAAACTCACAGAAGGGAATAAGAAATACAATGCAACCTGCCCTTATATATTTGCTTTTCTAACTCTTTGACATCCATCTTTCAGAAAAGAATTCCTGAGGCATTATATTTTAATGGCTAGGGCTTTGCATTGAGAATCTGGAGACTTTTGCTCTTTTTGTTCAAATAATAAATAAATTATTTTTTATTAGAAAATTAATACGAGAGCCACCGTGGCATGGTAACTAGAGAGCTGGCCTCGAAACTGTGAAAACCTGAGTTCAAGTACTTACTCTGCTTCTTCCTTGTGTTCCTGGGAAAGTCACGACCTTTCAGTGCTCTAGGTAGCTCTCCAAGATTCTAAACTGCAGACAACCTTGTTGGTAGAAGGGATTTCTTCACCATGGAGTTCCCTGTGCTAATGAAATCACAGGTCCAATCCCCGGTTCCTATCCCCCAGCAGATTAATGCTGCCTGATAAACTAACCACATGAACTAACTATACAAACTAACATGTATGAGGTTGGGGGTTTAAGGAAAGAAAGCACATTAAAAGAACAGGTATAGATTGGCAGTGGAGAGGAGTAATGGAATGTGAAAAGACCTATAGACAGTCTTTAGATTGTGAGTTCCTGGAGGGCAGGATCTGTCTTTTGCCTCTTTTTTGTATCCTCAATACTTAACACAATGCTTAGTGCATAGTAAATGTTTAATACCTGTTGACTGATTGATTGATTATGAGTACTTTCATAAAGTTGAAGCACAAACTCTTCTGGGGGGTGAAGCAAAATAAAATTGATGAAATAGTGAGAGATGATGTGGGAAAAAATCTGGAAGAACCAAGAGAGCAGCTTGGGTTTAATAGGGAGCTACTGTGAGTTCTTGAGCAGGGTAGTAATTGGATACATAATACACAAACGTTGCTTTGTAGGATGTTATATGTGTAGGAAAGATTTGAAAGGGGGGATGGTGAGAAATGGTAAATGGGCTAGTTACTTTTTGATGATGCTACTGTCTTCCACATCTAAGGTTTTCAAAGTCAGAGGCATTCCTGAGTCTTCCTGGCCCATCAATTGCCAGATCTTGTGAATTCCTCTCTCCATTTTCACAACTATCACCCCAGTTCAAATCCTAATCATTTCTCTTTTGAATTTTTGAAATATCCTCTTAACTGTTTTCAGTCTTTCCCTGCTGCAGTCCTTTGCAGAGATGACAAAACAATCTTCCTATAGCTCAGGTCTGACTATGTCACTGCCTTGCCCAAGAATTTTCAGTGGCTCTCTGTTACTTCTAGGATAAAATTATAGACTCTTCAGGCTGGTGTTTAAAGCCCTTCGTAGTCTGGCTTCAGCCTGCCTTTCCTGACTTATTTTGTATTACTCCCTTTCACACACTCTATATTTCAGCCAAATTGATCTACTTGCTCTTTCCCTAGATCATCATTCCATTTCTCACCTCCATGCCTTTGTACAGGGTAATCTATATGCCTGGAATGTTCTCTTACTTCACTGTAACCCAGATTTCCCCTCCTGTTCCTCCTGGTTGTTAATATTTTCCCTTCAGATGACCTTGCATTTATTAATCTGTATAAATGTTGTTTCTTCCCAGTAGAATGTAAGCTCTTTGAGACCAGGTCCTGATTTTGTGGTTATTTTTACATCCCCATCATCTAACACAGCGCCTGTGAATCTTGTATGTACTTGATAAATTCTTGGTGAATAGAATAGATTAGGATGGGATAGAACAGAATAGAATTTCCTCTTAGTAATATTGACCACATTGTTTTACAATGCAATTTTAAAGAGGCAGAAATTGGCAATAGTGACAAAAGTCAGGTGACTAAAAAAAGGAAAGGTTTAACAAGAACTCTATCCAAAGGAACATATGGTGATTCAGTAGTAAAACTGGGGAAAGAAGACAGATATGACTCACAATCCAATATTCTAGTTATTAGAAGATGGTGCCTTAGCAATTCTTTTATGAAAGTTGGATCAGAAAGAGCTAAAAATGTAAGGAAACAAACCTCAAGGACAGGCTTCTTTTCCTCACTACTTCATTTACTATTTTTTATAACTTAATTTCAGACTGTTCTCATACTTAAAAGAAACTCCTGGACTTTACAGGCTTCTTTTTCCGCTTTGAGTCACTTTATTTTTTTCCCATCTTTTCTCAACTTATCAAAAGTCATTTCTTCTTTTGAAAGCTTTAAATACCCAGACCTCTGTTCATGGTTACATGATTTTCAAAGCTGCCATCCTTGGTCACTCTTATTATAACATCCCATGTACAAATTAATTTCCTTCTTCTTAGTGCTTATAGGAAGGAAATGTGACATAATTTGACAAAAACAAACCATAAGACCTTGGGCAGGTCACAACCTCTCATCTCAGTATCTCAGAAAATGCTCTAAGATTAAATTATAAAGAAGTTATATCTTGTTATATTGTATATTATTATATTATATTGTATATACTATATATTGTATATATAATGTGTATACATAATATATAGTTATATCATATTGTACATATATGTGTTTTATATTAGTTATATAAGTTATAAGAAATAGAGTTTCTTATATCCCTGAAATCACAAGTTCAAACCAAAAAAGGGAGTGGGGGGAGGGTGGCCTATATACTACATTAGACTTAATATGGTGCATATTTCTCATTGTTTAAAATGTCCACCCCTGGTCTAACATTTTCCCTGCTTTTCAGTCCTGGTGTGTAGGTGCTCTCCTTCCTCAGTCCACTTCACTTCCTTTAGTCCCTTCTCTTGAAGTTGGATAGGCAACTGCAATGGTGGTAGCTTAATTTCAGATCTTTGAAAACTTGCCTTCCAGCCCCAGAAATGTTCTCACAATCTATGTATTGAGAATTAGACTCCTTTCTGAGGAGACACACCAGGGTGTTGCCAAACAGAAGGTGTCTCAGCATTTGCTGGTGGGAATTTTCCATTGCAACCACTCAAAACATCAGAAATTTCTTCTCTTTATATTTGACCTTGAAACATGCTCAGTCATTTAGAGTATAAAGATGCTATGCTACTACACGAGAAAATCTCTATCATATACTGTCAAACTATTTTATATACAGGCTATTAATTTATTAGCACATGGTTCATTCACAGAATCTAGTTTAACTCAAAGAGGAAGTCTCTCCATACAGTTCTAAAGAATTCCAACCCATTCATCCCCAAAACCCATTCATCCCCAAACTGTTTTGCTCACTGTTAATATCAGGCATTGGGCTTATTTAAACCTCCTCATCAGAAACCTTATCATCTTGCAAGACTGAATCAGCATTGGTGCTCACACGTACCCAGTCCCCTCTGCCCTCCTGATTGGAGGTAGAGCAATGAATACGTCCCATTCCTCCTTTTAAAGAGGCCACCCAAACTATTATGTCCATCTGTGGGATTTCTCCACAATGCTCCCTCCCTTCCTTCTACTGGCCCTCTTTTAGTTACCTTTTGTTTGTTGGCTCCTACCATCGGACATAAGCTCCTTGAGAACAGAAACTGCTTTTCTTTTTTCTATTTGTATCCTCAGCACTTAGTACAGTGTACTTAGTACACATAGTTGGTGCTTAATAAATGTTTATTGACTGATCTAACTGATTTAGTCCTTTCAGGTCAACAACCATTTATTGAATATCTACTGTGTGTCAGGCACTGTACTAAGTGCTGACTCCTTTCTTGCTAACCTCTACATATAAGCCTTCCATTTCAGGTAGAATCTATTCTGCCTTAAACCATTTGAACTTAAATTGGTGATTTTCTTCTGTTACTCACATAAAATGGATTTTACAGAATGTCAACATTATTGTAGATTCTACATGACAACTTTTTGTTAAGTAGACCTTCCCCAGATGACTTTTTCCTGGAAAAATAATCCTTTCAGAGTTTGTTCTTTTAATGGTACCCATAGAGGCTCCCCTCACTTCTGATCCTCATTCCCCCAAAGCTACCCAAGGTTCAAGGAAATTTTAGGTTAACCTCTGCTGAAAACCATTTCTCGTTAGTCCTTAGTGATGTCTCTTTTTACCAAACCAAATGGAAGAACTTTAGTTCAAAGGAAAAAGAGGTATTTAATGAAATTTAATGAAAATATTCAATGATAAGAAAATCTTCCATTATACATAATGAGGTACAATCTCCTATAGATATGGATGTTATTGTGGGAATTAAACAACATGATATGATACGAAGGGCATTGGATCTGGAATCAGAAGGAGTAGATTCGACTCCCTCCTCTGATGTTTACTAGTTTACCAAACTAGTGACTCAAATCAAGTTATTTAATCTCTTTGGGTTCCATTGGTAAAATGAAAGTGTTGTCTAGATAGCCTCTGAAGCCCCTTCTAACTATTTAATGACGTTATGGATGAGAATAAGTGACTGGGGAGCAAAAACAGGTCAGGGCATACCTATGAGAAGCAACATGGCTCTGTGGAAAAGGTATGGGTCTTGGAGTCAGTAGGTAAATGTATTCACATCTCACGTCTGACCTCTGACACTTACTAACTTGATTAATGTGGCAAATCATTTCAATTTCTCTAAATCTTAACCTGGGGTCTTCCTTCTTGCTTTACTCTGAGGAAAAATTAATTTAATTCTGCAAACATTGATTAAGCACATACTTTGCTTAAGATACTATATGAGGAGCTGGGGATACAAATATAAAAATGGAAAATGGAGACTAATAACCTGGAGGATCTGGGAAGACTTCATGGAAGAGGTAGCACTTGGGTTGAACTTTCGAGAAAGTAAAAATTTGGATCAAGTTCTTAACCTTTCTGTATCATGAACCCCTTTGTTAGTCTGATGAAGCTTATGAATTCTTCCTCAGAATAATGTTTATAAATGCATAAAATGAAATATGTAGATTGCAAAGGAAATAAATTATATTAAAATTCAGTTTTCAAAATATTTTTTAAAAAAGTTAATGGATCCTAGGCTTAAAGTCCCTGATCTAGAGAGTTGGGTACAGAAAATTCAGATAAATAACAATTACTTAAGAAACTTTTATCAGGCTGGGATTACATCTCAGAACTCTAGCTCTGTCATCTGTTAAACCTTTTAAAAAATACTAATTAAGTAGACTTGAATGACTTAAGGATCTAATTTGGCCTGCCTAGCTGGATTGCAGAGCAATGTCTTTGTCTATCTCTGTATGTCTTTGTTCAGGTAGAGAGGTAGGGCTGAACTATCCTCTACCTTCCTTCCACTTTTACACACTTTGCTATAGGCACTTCATGTCAACTCGGTCTTCCTCTTATAATCTTGTCTACACTTGACTGACATCAATATCAAATCTATGTATTTTCTTTGTTTGAACTATCTTATCCTCAGTTTTATTCCAATTTTCCTCAGGCTTCTTCATATTTCTCTCATACTCTCCTTTTCATATGCTCAGTTCTTATATTTGCTGCACCATATAGGTGCAATTCCATAATAGGAGTGAGAGGAAGTTGATAATAGAACTAAGAAGTGGAGAGGTGTAGGGTGAGGCATTTTAAAAAGTTGTTGCTGGTTTTTCATGACTGGATGAACAAGTTATAAAAGTGATAAACTACAAAGGCTGAGTATTCCTAAACAGAGAATAATGTTATACTGAAGTAAAATCTATAGCAGATTTAATATGATATTAATTGAGTTAAAATAATTTAATCATAATTAATTATATATTAGTATAGCAATATTATTCATTATTAATGTAACTAATAATCACATATATTAATATAACTAACATGATAATGATAGGAATTATTATATTAATATTTAATTATTTAACTCAATATAATAACATAGATGTGTATATGTATGTAAATATACACATATATAATCATTACTGTGATAATAATGTAACACATATACTCTGGCCCCACTTTTTCAGGGCCAGACTGCTAAATCTCTCCCTTAGGGTTTTAGGGTACTCTGAAGAGGTTGGAGCATCTCTCTTCTCTAATGCCATCAGCTCAAGCCCCCACTGGTGGTACCTTATTTGTTAGGGAGCTTAGTGATAACCTAAGTTACATTTAGCCACCTAACATCAAATTAGCTCTTTACAAAGGAATATCACTTCAAAGATATAGCAATAACATACAAACATTTCCCCCAGTGCCTTGGAAGCACAATACCCCCTATACCACTTTGATCTCTTGGGGAGGGAGTAAGGGTCACAACTTAGCTTAATCAGTTTCTACATAGTATTGGTCCTACCAAGTATATACCCAAAGGTGGCATAACTGCTGTTTTTTGCTGGCCTGGGGGCCCTGAAGGTCACGCCATATGACTAATTTCTCCATGCTCCTCAAGTCATCAGTGTGATATTGGCTGCAACACTTGGGCTAGACTCTTGTGGCTCATGCTTCTGGACTTGAAACTCTCAAGGATGGAGACTCCACTCCCTGTACCTAGAATGCTAAGGATCCAGGTCCATTCCACAGAGGAGCAGATGGCCTTGGAGAGAAGAGAGAAGGTCCCATGACTCTTCCCTTTATAACACTGAAAGTTCCCTCACTGGAAGCCATGAGTAAAGAAGTCAGCTCACTCTCTCAAACACAAATAGAGCAAAAAGAAGTGGCCAGAGCTGATTCAGGCCCTTTAGAAGATGCTGACAATTGCTGTCAGGCAGCCAATGGAAAAATACTCCTCCCAATATGTGGTAGGCCAACCAGAAACAGTTGCAAGATATCTACATGTGTAAAGTAGTAGGGTAGGGAATTTTCTTATATCTCTTGTTGGAGCTACACTTACTCTTTGTAACTTTGCAACATTCATTTTTCATTGTTTTGTGGATATTGTTCTTTCATTCACAATTTTTAGTCATCATGCATATATTGGCTCCCATTATTTCACGATGCATCAATCTTTCCATGTTTCTCTATATTCACGATAATAATTGTTTAGCACAATAATATTCCATTACATTCATTATGTACCACAATTTGTTTAGCCATTCCCTAAATGATGGGTTCCTACTTTATTTCCAATTCTTTGCTACCAGAAAAAGGGTTGCTATGAATATTTTGGCATATGTAGGGACATATTTCTTATCAATGACTTCCTTGGGGGATATATGCTTAGTAATGACATTTCTAGATCAAAGAGCATGGGCATGTTAATCATTTTATTTGCATAATTCCAACATTTATTAAGTACCTACAGTGTGCAAGGTACTATGCTGCAATGAGGATTAAACTAACCATAAATGATATCAGGGAAATGTGCTTATTTCAACAGTGATTATAGACATTAAAAAACTAACAATGGAATGATAAAAGGTATAACTATTTGGTTTTCCTGTGTAAAAGTCACTTAACATTGTTGGTAGAGCTGTAAATCAATACAACCATTTTGGAAAACAATTTGGAATTACTCGGACGTGTAAAATCTTCAAGCTAGGTGGAGGTGGCCATTAGCTCTTTCTCCTCCTGATACTAATTTCAAGGAGCCTTTGACACTTTAACTGATATCACTTTATTAACCTCTTCCAGAAATGAGTGTACTAGCCTTAGAACCCTAAGGGAGAAGGCCCCAAATAGCTTTGAAAAATATCAGATGGTAATTTGTCAAAGAAAATTATTTCTTTCCATTGAAAGTCATAGCCTTTTGCCCTTGCATACCTGGCAGGGCACAAAGTTTCTGTTCTTCTTAAGGCATTGTTAATGTTTGCCACACCACCTGACAAACAAGCCCCACATGTCTATGTGCTGTTTGATAAATGATTTGACCTTCCATGTTCATCAAAACTGACCGTACCCCCTGACTACATTCCTCTTGGGTATTTTTTTTCCTGACCTGTTTTCTGATGGTTACAGGTACTGGGGGTGGCAAGGAAATATAAACAGCTGGGTCTGAATGTACAAGAATGGCCCTGTGGGACAAACATGGTGGCAATCCAACACTAAGTCTTTTGAACTGGGACTATCTCTGCACTCTGGGGAAAGACAGCAGTGCTGAGCCAAGTCTCTGGGAAATGTGTGAACATATGTGGTAGAGTTTTACTTATTTTTTACTTATTTAGGATTTAACTTTCCTGCCCCCATCCTCTCTTCCAAAAGGATTTTGCCGTCATTGATTCAGATCTGAAAGAGACCTTAGAGGATTCTAGTCTAACCTCTTTGTTTTACAGATGAGGAAACAGATCTAAGAGAGGTTGAGACTTACCTAAAATGACCCAGTTGACCCATGTCATTTGACTCCAGACCCAGAGCTCTTTCCACTGGTTTTGAAGCAGTATGATTTTTGTGGAGTTTTAACTCATTTGGTATATACTTCAAAATGCCTGGAGGCTCACTTTATTGGCAAATGGGAGGATGGAGTATGTGTTTAGGGAAAGTACTTTTCTTTGCTTTAAAGGTTATCCTTCCTAATGTGCAGTGTGTTGTCTTGCCTCTGGACCCTTTAGAAAGTTGTTTTAAGGGTCAACTAGGTGGCGCAGTGGATAGATCACTGGCCCTAGAGTCAGGAGGACCTGAGTTCAAATCCAGCCTCAGACACATAACGCTCACTTGCTGTGTGACTCTGGGCAAGTCACTTAACCTCAATTGCCTTAAAAAAAAAAAGGTTGTTTTGAAGTAAAGCATTTTGTAAACCTTAATACATTATATAGGGCTTCCCAAAAATCTTAGCAAAGCTTTCAGCTACTAAAGTTTTGGGATACCTTGCATGAATGTAAACTTTAAGGGATTTCCTACACTGATGGAATCACAGATTCTCACCTTTAAGTGTCAAAGAGATGTGAACATATGATAAACCTGTGAGGTTGTATTAGGAATCAACCAACCAATCAACAAGCATTTATTAAGGAACTGAAAAGTTCCAGGCACTGTGGTAGTTGGTGGGGACACTAATAAAAAAGCAATAGAGTCTAACTCTACTCAGGAAGTTTATATTCTATTGGAAGTCAGAGGACTTTAGTTCAAATCCCATCACTTCCATTTCCTGTCTGTGTGGCTTTGGTAAAGACACAACCTCTCCGGGTCTCAGCTTCTTTATCTATAAAATGAGGGAGTTTGGGCTAGGTGACTTCTAAGATCCCTGCCAACCCTAAATCTGTGTATGATCCTCTGCTCTACACTAAATGCAGATGAAAAGAACCCTCCCGTTAGGCAATAGAATTAGATTACAGAAGAAAATCAGCCATTCTTTGCTTCTTTCATTCCTGACTAGCTGAAGGCACCATAGTGTGGGTCCATCTAGGTGCCAGAGCAGTGTGGCATAATCAGTCAATGCAACATGTCTTTTGCAACTTCCTGTTTGTGCCAGCTCAGAGCAACTGGACATAGAACAAGAAATATCTCCCTCTCAAAAAAGAGGGAGTTACTTTAAAGGACACAGACCTTCTCTGCAAGAGAATGTTATAGGCTGTTTATCTTTTTTTCTTTTCTTTCTTTTTTTCTTTTTGCACATGAAACTACAAATCTATTATGTACAACTTGCTACTCCTTTGAAATACATAATAAAGTTATCATATAAATTTCATTTTCCCCCTTCCCTCCCCTGTAATTGCCTGTTCCTCTTACTTATTCCCTTAACTGCTTCTCTAGAAAAGTGCCTAATAGTCACACTCTCTTGGTGTCACATGGTTTCACCCAAAATTGAAAGACGGGAAATGGAAAGTGTTGGTCCATGACCTATTCTTTGACTAAATGCAGTGTTCCTTCATATGTGAGAGGTAGCTTCGTATTTAACTACCAGTTAACTCCTCCAAATTCTATCCCCACTGAGTTCCCCAAACCTTCCTAAGAAATCTGAGAATGACATTTTTAATTGAATCACATATGTCTCAAAGCCTCTGAGAACTTGAGCAAAGATGAGGAAACAAAAAAGTTGCTGTAAGTACATTACAAAAAATTAAATGTACATTTTAAATTACCTATTACATCCTAAGGGACTGAGGTGAAGTTAAGATAATTAAAATGCAATGTTAATGAGCAATAAATGATAAAAAAATCACTAAATGGAAATGAGGGGTTGATATAAATCCCACTTCTGCTGGATTGAATTTAACTCATTTCAATTCAACAAGCATTAGACATCTCCTAGGTGCTTGCTAGGTAGGCCTTAGGAAATGCCTAGTAATGAATGAACTAAAAATACAATCTCAAGTTAATGGAATACATAATTAATGTCACTCTGTTATACATTGCTTTGTTTTACACTTTCCTTTTTAGAATGTCTTCTTAATTTTGTGCCTGTATATCATCAAATACTTGAGCAGTGAAGAAACTCAAGAGTATATTTATTGTTATTATTATTATTTTATGTGAACAATCAGAACAAAATACTGGCCAAAAAAAGAGAAAGAACAAAAGTGGGAGCAGGTTTTTAGAAAGATGATAGTTATATAATGCTTTAATGTATGGAAAGCACCTTTTATACACTATTTCATTTGGTTGTCCTACTGGCTTTATTAAGGAGGTGCCATTATCATCATCTCCATTCTACTGATTAGGAAGTTGGGGCTCAAAGAGATGACCTGAGTTGTCTAGGGTCACTCAGCTAAGTCAGTGTCTGAATCTAGGTCTATGTGAATCCTAGCTCAGTGTCCTCTCAGCAAAACTAAAGCAAAAAAAAAAAAGCACTGGCTGTCTATGTAACAATGGGCAAGTGTCTTCACCTCTCTGGGCCTCAAGTTTCCTCATCTGCAAAATTAAGGGGTTGGACTCAATGTCCTTTTAAGTTCCCTTCCCAGTCTAAGAATCTACAAAATGAATTCTATTCATGTTGTGTTTCTTTGAGTGTGGCTACGTAGCCCAGCACCAAAATATTTATCTTGCCTGACTCACTGGGGCAACTCAGTACTGCTATTTGAACGCTGTGGAGTCGCCAGTGAATCAGGCTGAAAGAACATTTCCATTCTAGTCCTTTTTGTTAATACTCTGCCTCAAACTCAGTGAGTGCATCAGATTTCAGTGATAATACATGGTATTCATTCTTAGCTTCTTGCTACAAGTAAAATCTCACCTTTAACTCCAGATTCCCTGGTGAGCAGTTTTATTTTGGTGCCTAATCTAACAATGACTGCATCTTTTCTTACTTAATGATAGCAGGGAGGACTCTGTTGGATCTTTCCCTTCAAACCCTCTCTTAATTCACAGTTGTACACCAAGCTACCTTTCCTATCTGAAGGATCACTGCATTTAGTCAATGAGAGAGGATGAAGGGAAAAACCTAATATAGCTATTCCTAATATGACAATATGCCATTAATATGCCTTTCCTAATATGTTACTGATTCCAGGAAATATCTACTGTCGTCCTTATTAATAGGCTAATATGCTACTGATTCCAGGTCCTTTCTTTTCAGGAAAGGCTTTGTTCATAGAACTGGAATGCATCAAGGGAAAATGCCTTTAGTCTCAGAAGATGGAAAAAGCAAAATGATTATCAGCTCAGAGGGAAATGCCATAATCAGAGGCCCTATGTGGTGAAATCTTCTGTATAAATAATGCTATTGCAGGTTAAATCAAGGATTCTTAATCTAGTGACTCTTAGGAATCCATGAATAGATTTTAAGGGATCCATAATCTTGGACAGGAAAAAAATGCATCTTCATTTTCACTAACATCTAACTGAAATTTATTATATTCTTTAATTTGTTAAAAAAAAATTCCCAAAAGAGGTCTAGAAACTTTACTAGACAGTCAGAAAGTTTTAATGATACAAAAAAAAGTTAAAGAACCCGTAGGTTAATGGAAAAGTCCTTCGTGGGCAGGGGCCAACGGTTGTTTTTTTTTTTTTATCGCTCAGCCTCATCCTTTAGAGTCAGCTAAAAGACAAATGTCCAGTGAGGTCTGAAGGTGAGAACTGTGGAGCCACACTGACCTTATAATAACACAGAGCAGGCAACCTAAAGGTAGTAATATAAAAGGTAGAAGAAAAGCTTCCTCCTCCACCCCCAAATAAATTAGCTCTTTGGCCTGAGAATGAGAGAATTTTTTTTTTTTGCAGAGGGAGGGGTGCTCTGAAAATCTTTTGTTATAGGATCATTGATTTAGGGTTGGAGGAGACCTCAGAAACTATCTAGTAGGGCACCACCCTCACATTTTATAGGTGAGGGAACAGAGGTGTAGGAAAGTTAAATTACTTATCCAAGATCACACCCATTTATAATCATCAGAGGTGGTATTTGGACCTAACTCCTCTGACTCAATCTATGTTCTTTTCCATTGGACTCAATCCATGTTCTTTTCCATTAAAATGCAAATTACCCTGGGAGCAGGTAATACATTCTCAGTCCCCTATGTTTGGAATTCATTCCCTCATTATTTCACTTGTCAGAATCCTTGTCTTTTCTTCAGTCATCAATCAATCAATAAACATTTGTTAAATGCCTACCATGTGCCAGGCACATTGCTAAGCACTAGGGTTACAAAAGTAAAAATGAAAACGGTCTTTACCCTCAAGGAGCTGATCATCTAGCCATCTCAGGGGCCACCACTTTCTCCTCAGAAGCTTTCCCTGATCCCCTATCTTTTAATACTTCTCAAATGACTTCAGTAGCCTAATGGGATCTGTGATCTCACAGATGTGGGTATTCCTTCCCACCATCAGTCCATCCAGCGCAATTCTCGTTCATATCCTTCCGTTAGTTCACTATAGACATTCTACCCAACATGCCTCAAAGCTCGTGGTCCTGGTCTGCGTTGTGTTCTTTTCATATTTACACTTAATTTTATATATGCTGCATTCCCAGAAGAGAATGTAAGTTCCTTGAGGGCAGGGCCTATTTGTCTTTGTATCTGAAGAGCTTGCAATAATACCAGAACAAAACAGTCACCTAATAATTGTTTATTGAATTGAATGACTTGTCAGGATCAGTGGAAATTAGGGACTTCTAGGAGAAATCCACAGAGGAATTTTGTCTGCTTCAGTTATGCTCAGGTCCAGCTTTGAAGTGAAGGGGTGGATAGCTCTAGCTACAGCATGAGGGAAGAAATCATTGAGTAGAACTTACTGTCAGGTGGGTGAGATTTTTTATTCAGCACCTGGTCTTTCAGTGGTAAAGGGAGTAGGAGGCAGGAGACATGGCTCATAACGATTGCTTCATCATGGCTATTCTTTGAAAATAAGACTTTTGACCTCTCTTCTCTTACTTGGTCCTCACAGAAACTCTCTTGGACCCACCAATAACTTAATTTCTGCTCTTTGACTCTAAGGATCACATCTGGGAAAAGACGTTTGGTAAAAAAAAACCAAAAAAAAAAACCAAACCATCCTGTGTCATACATAGTCCAGAGAAATGAAGCTTCCTGTTTTTCTTCCAAAATACCATTTCCCCCCTTTTTCTTTTCATACTGACTCCAGAAGCTTGGCTTTTATAACTGGACTAAGACATTTTGTACCATGTCATTGGCTCTAAGAGTGAGCACACTAGAGAGCCTTCAACAAAGTGAAATGGGTCTCTTTAGCCTGCCTAGCTTGTTGGGGTACCAGACCTCATGGACAAAGTTCTTCTATTGTATTCATGTAACCCCACAAAAGGAAAATGTTTAACTTTGCAGTGCATTGTAGTAGAGTTATTCTAGTAAATGTTTAACAACTGGCTCTTTGGGGGAAAATATGCACCCAGGACACACTTTTAAGTTTAACCTATATTCTTAACATTTTCTTCATCACTTTCTTAAGTCTAGACAGTTAACAAAAACGAATCAAGTCCTGATTTGTAGCCTTTATCAATTTCAAAGATGTAAATTTTCACACTGAAAATTTAACAATTAGCTTTAGGAATGAGCTAACACACCCCTAATTGTGGGTTATGATTATAGGAAGCAAATCACTAAGCAGGTGACCAGGTTTCCCATCTACATTCATAAATATATGCAATATTTACCCTCAAAAATAGTCATTATCTTTTTATTTGCCATTGTTTGTGAGAAGGAAATAAATCTGGTCCAAAATGTGTTGGTTAGTTGGATAGATATTGTAGGCAAGAGGGTATGTCCATGTTTCATTGATGTCCTATAGTGCTTGTGGGTGTAGGAGAAATATCTATCAAAAGGGTGGGAGGAAACAATTATCTTTTTTAAAGTTTTATGTCACATTTCTTGTGGTGGCAAAATAATATGTATTGTGTCTAAATAGATAGCCGGAAGATGAACTGCTTATTTCCCCTAAAGGTAACAAACTGGGGAATGTGAAAGGTAATTAACTGGGCCATGAATACATTAAAAGATTCTGTTTTTTTGATATAAAGATGGTGTTACTGACCCACTGTCCATCCCTGGACAGGAGAGAGCCCTTTTGGCTAGCTAGGCCATTTCTAGGGAGAAGTGAGGCTCTGGATCATCTCTGGGACACTGTAGTCAACAAACATTTATTAAGCATCTACCATGTGTCAGGCATTGTGCCAAGGCCTGGGGATACAAAGAAAGGCAAAAACTAGTCCCTGCTGTCAAGGAGTTCACAGTCTAATAAAGGAGATAACCTGTACAAACAAGATACATATAAGATAAATTGGAGTTAATCAGTGGAGGGAAAGGCTTCTTGTAGAAGATATAACTTTAGTTGGGCCTTGAAGGAAGCCAAGGAATCTAAGAGAAGAGATGAGGAGGGAAAGAATTCGAGGCATGGAGGACAGCCAGTGAAAATGTACAGAGTCAGCAGATAGAGTGTTTTAAGAGCAACAGGGAATCAGTATCACTGGATTACGGAGTTTGTGGGGGTAAGGTATGAGAAGACAGGAAAGGTTGGAGGGGACCAGGTTATGTAGGGCTTTGAATACTTTATGTTTGATCCTCGAGGTGATGGAGGGCCACTGGAGTTTATTGAGTAGGAGGAAGATGAGATCAGGCCTATGCTTCAGAAAGAGCAATTTGACAGATAAAAGGAGGATGGATTCCAGGGAGATATGATGTAGGGAGACTAAGTAGCAAGGGATGGGGCACATTCTTTGCTCTCTTCTTCCCTTTAATGTGTTTTTATAAAGGAATATTATGGAAATGCTTGTCTTATTTCCTAAGTTCAGAATAAAATAAAGTTTTAAGAAAATTTTTTAAAAAAGGAAGTCACCATCTTTTACTGTAATACAATGGTGGAATTCAAGACTTAAACTGACTTCCACATAAATTGTGATATAACAGAGGATTGGTTAAGAAGCAGCATAGAGGAGATAGAGAGCTGGCTTTGGAGTCAAGTAGATCTGGGTTCAAATCCTGTTTCTAGCATATACTAGCTGTGAGACCCTGGTCAAGTCACTTAATGCCTCAATGGTCCAGGTATTCTCTAAGATCATAAATTACACAAGAGTTACTGATTTACAATGATGGAGAGAATTTCTGCCTTGGGAACACAGACCTACCTAAACAGATGAAATCATAGGTCTGATCAGAGGAAAAATAGAGACAGAATTCTGAACCCAAATCTTCAAATCAAATAAATGATGGATATGATAAATAGCAGATCATAAAGGCTAGAAATAATGAACATCTATAATAATATAAATGTTAAAGTTATGTTCCAGGCCCTACCAAAAGTACATAATTATAGGAGACAAATCGTTTATATTAAGTCCCATTTTGTGTAACTCTACTATATCACAGATTTTAATAGGCATAATGAATATTGTTAATAATAATTTTGTTTGTTATCTTAGCTTAGAAGGGCCTTTAATAATGACTTAGATGTCTCAGGTCTCTGAACTAAGACTGTCCAAGGAAGTTTGAGCTGATGCCTTCTCCTTTTTTTTTCCTTGATTAATTTTCCTGTAGTTAGAACATTTTCCATAGTAAGGCATTCAAAACCATTTCAACGACGTTGGAGCTAACTTGGATGTCCATAGTAGATACTCAATATGTAATGATTATGGTGTTTCTCTAACTGAAAAGTACTTTAAAAAGGAAAGCCTGACAAAACCTTTCTCTCTTCTCTCTTGTACCTTTCCCTTATTCAAAGCTATAAATAAAACTGTAGCTTTTCAACATTAGACCAGCAAAATGGGTCCCAGGAAATAATGCCATGAAATCCTTCTGCCTGACGTTCTCCTGATAGCTATTGGGACACTTTGTGCTACCTCAGTAAGCTAGAAAAACAGTGATTATCTCATGAGCCTGAATGTATCGGAAGGAATTTCAAAACATTTCTCACATAGTTTTTGTAAGAGGCACAGGACAAGTCTTTTGTTTGTCGGGCAGTAGGCCCTCCAGTGTTCACATATTAGCAGACGTGACAGAATGAGCAGATCAAATCAGTGAGCATTTGAATCAAAGTTGGAAAGGGCCTCAGAGATCACAGAATCTAATCCAGACTTGAACAGCCTTACCCTCATCAGTATCTCTGACAAGTGAGCATCTTGTCTCTGTTTGAGAAAGAGGAAAATGTCATCCCCTCCCTCGTGCCTATAGTCAATCAGTTGCTAATGCCTGTCAATTCAACCTTCCTAACACCCCTCTTCTTTCCTCTGACCCTGCCACCACCCTGGTGCAGGTCCTTATCACCTCAAGCCTAGACTGTTGCATTGGTCTACTAATTGGTCTGCCTGACACTAATGTCTCCTCTCTCCAGTTTGTCCTCCACTCAGTTGCCAAATTGATCTTTCTAAAGCACAGGTTGGACTGTATCATACTCCTTCTCCCTTTATGCCCATACAATCAACTCCACTGGTTCTTTATCACCTCTAGGATCAAATATAAAATCCTCTAGCATTCAAAACCCTTCACAGCCTGACCTCTAAGGCGTGAAAGGTCTTCTTACACCTTATTTATTAACCTTATTCTCTCTGTCCCTCCCCAAGTCCCATGGACCCTGTCTTTCAGTGATATGATTTTCCATGTTCTTCCTTGAATAGGATACTATCTGTTGAATGCATTTTCGCTGGTTGTCCCCCATGCCTGAAATTGTCACCTGAAATTGTCTCCCTCCTCATCTCTGGTTCCTGGCTTCCTTCAAGGGCCAGCTAAAATCCCACCTTCTTCAAAATGTCTTCTCTGATCACCTTTAATGCTAATGCCTTCCCTCTATCGATTATCTTGAATTTATCCTATTTATCTGTCTAGCTTGTATGTACTGTTTGCATGTTGTCTCTCACATTAGATTGTGAGCTCCCTGAGGTTAATGACTGTTTTTCCCTATCTTTGTATCTCCAGCACTTTACACAGTGCCTGGCATATATTAGATGCCTAATAAATCCTAGCTGACTGATGAACTAATGGAAGAGGAGGAACCTGTGAATTTTTTCCTTACGACAAGCCTAAATGTGTCTCTTTGCTTCTGGTTTTTACTTCTGGTAGTAAGCAGGCCAAGTCAAATTTCTCTTCTCCATAACAACCCTTCAAATAGTTGACTATAGTTAACTTTTATTCTTCAGGTCTTTAATGGATACCTCTATGGCATGGTCTCTAGTGCCACTACTATCCACTGTGGACATGTTGCCCTGATTGTCAGTGTCTTTTTAGATGTGATAATTAGCATTGAACACATCTCAGATATTGTCTGACCTTGACAGAGGGCAGGCAGCAGGATCATTGGACGCCATGTTTCTTGATGTAGCCAAAGATCTCGTAAACTTTTTTTGGTTGTCATATTGCACTGATATCTCTTATTGAGTTTGTAGTACCCTGAAATTCCATTCCTTGTCACATAAACTGTTGTCAAACCATAAGTCCTCATCCTGTACTCAACATTTATTTTTTTTAACCTAAGGGTAGAACTTCAAATTCATCCTAATTATATTCCATCTCATATGATTCAGCCCATTAGTCAGAGGTTCCCAAACTTATTTGGCCTACCGACCCTTTTTCAAAAAAAAATTACTCAGTGCCCCCCTGGGTTTAGGTTAGGTTAACCCTTATTTTTATTCAACACCCTCTCCCCCCATTGCACCTGAGGCTACTACCGGCCCTCTGGATCATTCCAGTGCCCCCCAGGGGGTGGTATTGCCTACTTTGGGAACCTATGTTTTGGATCCTGGTTTGTGTCATCTACAAATTTGTTGAGCACACCATGTATAAATGACAGGACTTAGAGACAAACTTACTGGCTTATAGTTTGAAGACTAAACCCGCTTCCCTCGTTTGAAAGTTGGTAAAACCTTTTTCGTTTACCATTTCTGCATCATATCTCCCATTCTCTGCAATCTTTCTGAGGTCAGTGGCAGCCTCTCTGTAAACATATCTGCCATCATTCCTCCCCTATCCCACCCCAGTGTTCTGGAATGTAGTTTTTATCTGGGTCTGATGACTTAAAGGTTTTGAGGGTAGCTAGGTGAAATTATTCATATTACTTCCATCACCTTTTGAAGAATGAAACTACCATTAAGAGAAGTAAAAAAAAATGTTAATGAGTCTGATTTTATCAGAGAGCTAAGACAAATGTCCAAGTATTTGTCACTATATCACCATCACTATAATTTCATGCCTTACTAACAGGTTTGTGATTTTTCCCTAAACTCCTCATCTAATTTTTCCTTATGCCTAGGTGGTGTGTAGTATACTTCTGTAATAATCACTTTTACTTCTTCCTGCACTGATTTTCATCCAATGCTTTCCATCATACTTCTCCCTCCCATTCCTAGGTTTTCTTACACGAGTATAAGTTCTTATCATTCAACATTTCCATATTAAAGAAAGAGATACTAATATACATTAGTAGAGACATGAATTGGTTCAGCTGCTCTGGAAAAAATTCAAAACTATGCCACAAAAATAATTAAGTTTCATAACCTTTGAAAAGATTGTGTATATGCCAAAATATTTATAGTAACACTTTTTGTGGAAGGAAGAACTAGCAACAAAAGTTAGCAAACTATTGGGGAATGGTTGAACAAATTATGGTATATGAATGTGATGAAATATTACCATACTGCAAGAAATGACAAATGTGAAAAATTCAGAGAAACTTGTGAAGAACTGAATATAATATTCAAAATAACTATAATAATGTAAAGGAAATCAGGACTAAAATATATCAGAACTCAGATCAATGCAATTGCCAATCTTAGCTCTAGAGTGCTGCTGGTGAAGCAAAGATCTCTCCCCTCCATAGAGAGATGGTAGACTACAGGCATGGAATGAAACATATGCAGTTGGACATGGACAATGGGTTGGTTTGTTTTGCTTGATTGACTTTTTGTTATTGTGGTTGTAAAGGAGAGTTCTATTATAGGTGGATGGGGGTTATTGGAAAATAATAGTAGCATGTTAAAGAAGCAGCAATGATAAAATATAATGCGCCCTAGCTTTTTATTCATTCAATTCCTTTTGAATTAGGTATAACCTTCATAATCATATGCCATTCCCACTTCCCATCCCCTCCAAATCTCAGTCTAGTTTGTCTCCTTGCCTTAGTGTTTCTAGCCCACCTCATTAACCCGTGCTTTGTGCAGTTGTGTATAGACTGTAGATTTCATTGTTGTTTGTCTTGAGTTACAGTCCTACGTGAATTTCTCTTCATCTTTACTGCTCTTCCTTTTTTTTTTTTTAGTCTAGAGTCCCTTTGTTCAGATTTAAAAGACTCCATGAAAAAATATTTTTACCAGCCCTTATTAGGTACATTCTATCCCTGGCCAAGAGCCCATTATTGCTATATTTTAAATAGTGGGCCAGGAATCCAAACCTCTGTCTCAGACACCATGTCTTTAATCAACTGTTTAGTTCCTGAATTGGGTTTTTTTCTTGCAAAGCTCTACTCTTAGGTGTCTGCAAATGAAAACATTGCCCATTACCCTAAATTCCTCATTTTCTTCCTCTGGTCTTTATAATCCCTTGTAACATGTTTAGGTTCCTTCTGGTGCTATCATTTGTCTCCATGTGAATCACCAGGAGTTGTCACAAGATTTGAGGAATCTTTGGTATCTCTCTGAGGCAGGTAGGTGGCAGAATGGATAGGGCACGGCCCTGGAGTAAGCAAGATCTGAGTTCAAATGCAGCCTCATCCCAGCTGTATGACCTTGGGCAAGTCAATTTCTATTTGCCTCAGTTTCTTCAACTGTAAAATGGGGATAATAATAATAATACTTACCTTTTAGAGTTGGTGTGAGGATCAAATGAGATAATATTTGTAGAACCTTTAGCATGGTGCCTGGCATATTTTGTTTGTTTTGTTCTGTTATTTCAGTTGTGCCTGATCTCCATGATCCCATTTGGAGGTGTCTTGGCAAAGATACTGGAGTGGTTTGCCATTTCTTTCTCCAGCTCATTTTACAGATGAGGGTTACAAACAGGGTTAAGTGACTTGGCCAGGATCACACAGCTAGTAAATATCTGAGGCTGGATTTGAACTCAGGAAGATGAATCTTCCTGACTCCATGTCCACAACTCTATCCATTGGGCCATCTAGCTGCCCTGCCTGGCATATAATAAGTACTGAATAAATGTTTGTTTTCTCTCTTCTTTTTTTTAAGGGTAAAAAAAAATTTCTAGAGATACAATAATACTCCATCATGACAACTCCATCATTACAATAGAGCAATAAACTCAATGATGAGGGTCTTCTTTCCAAAGATGTAGGTCAAAATACATTTTTGCCTGCTTGTTCTTTGCAAGTTTTTTCATAATCCAATGTACTGGGGTTTGTCTTACATCTTGAGTGTACCATTGGAGCACACGGGACCACCCCTGATTATTGTTCACCTTCCCCATGTGACCAGCCCATCTTCTCTGTTGGTTACTTATTTCTTTGAAAACATCTTTTATACCATATTTTCTGTTTAATTCCTTTTTGGTGATGTGTTTTGGCCTTCTCATGCTCACCGTGCCCCTCTCCATTGCCATTTGGATGATATGTTATTAATTAGGCAGTGTGAATGGAGCAGTATAAAACGATGGAAACTGGGGGATATCTGCTTGGGTGAAATAAAGTTAGAATGAACTTCAAGGGAAATCTGGCAGGGGAAAAAAATCCCTATAGGGCACTATGTGTATATGTATGACAGTGGATGGTGTTCTAGCCTTTGAGTAAGAAAGACCTGAGTTCAGATCCTGCTTATTAACTGTGAACCTGGGCAAGTCACTTAACCCTTTCTCAACCTCATTTTCTTCATTTGTAAAAGGGGAATAATAATATCACCAACCCCACTACTATTATAGGGCGATTGAGAGGAACAAATGAGAAAATATGTAAATTGCTTTGCGAACTCTTAATTGTTATTGGCCTTATTGCTTTGTTCAAGTGATACTCAGAAGGGGACATGAATTGACTATGTATTTCTAGACAGTTGTAGCATCTTGTGTTGGAGCTACCTTCTCTTGCTCAGCTGGCTGTCTCTACCTCTACCCGCCCCCCCCCCAAGTCCCTTTATTCTCTAACCATTGGGAGTGAAGTAGCTTTCCAAGAGAATGAAAGCCCCCAATGGAGATTTGTTCTTATTTCATCCACATTTTTAAGATCTTTCTCCCTTATAACTCTGATCACTGCTCTTTTGTGCTTATATACATATATGTTAATTTATCTATCTGTCCATCCATTTACATATTTTCTTATTTATTCATTTTCTATCCACCCATCCATTCATTTAAAATTATTTTTTATTTATTCATTTCTCTCTCTCTCTCTCTCTCTCACTCTCTCTCTCTTTCTCTCTCTCATCAAAGTGCACTTCATTGCCCTGTCCCCAGAAACAATTTGTTTTAGGCCAGGGCACAATGCATAACCAGAACTCTCCAGCTCAGTGTTTGGCCTGGCACTAAATGAGTCACCTCCCCTTCTCCTCTTCAAGTCTCTCTCCACATTCACTGATTCTTCTTTTCACTAACTCTTTTTCAGACTCTCCTGACCCTCCCCAACCTGTTTCCAAAACAAATGCCCCAATTAACCTCCTGGACTCTGCACAAAGCTAGCTTTAGGTTCACTTTCCTTCCTTCACACACCCACACCCACACCCACATCACTTTCCATCTTAGAAAATGACCGACCTCAAGCCCTGAGGCTAATTCTTGATGCTCTTAAGTAAGCCATGGAATATCTGGCAGTTGCAAGCCCAGGTGCCCAGACAGCCTTGGGCACCCAGCTGCTTTTCCTTTCCGTGAACAGCCCCCAAAGTATCTTGAACTTCTGATACACAATGCACAAACTTTAAAGCATTATGTATTATGGTTTAACAATGGGAATAAATAGTGCTAGATTTAGGGTCAAAAGACCTGGGTTCAAGTTCTTGATTTGCCATTTACTAGCTGTGTGACTACCGGCAAGTCAAGGAAATTTTCTGATCCTCAGTTTCTTCACCTATAAAATAAAAATTGTACTATGAAACACAGTTGTTGTGAGGAAAATGTTTCTGAAGGCTCATTTTAAAAGTAAGTTATTATTGTTACTTTCTGGCATCTCACTGATTTGAGGTATCATTTAAATCTTTTTGTTATTATATATATGTATGTATCTATACATACATACATACATACATATACATACATACACACACACACACACACACACATATATATATATTCACTGTGGCTAGGGCTTGGAGGTATTTGGCTGAGAAGGAGAAATAGTTACTTCCTCTCTCTCTCTTCTTTCCCAACTCTTTCCTTCAGGGAAAACTCTCCCTCTAGTCCAGGCTAACAGTGCCAACCCTAAGGGGAAGGGAAAGTTAGCCTCAGTGTCTTTCTTTCAAAGCTTCTCATTACCAAAACTTATTCTGCTGACTCATTTGAGCCTAGAGAAATCTATCTGGATTCACATGACTTTGGGGAAGTTGTGATAAAACTTATCAATAAAATCTCTTAGTTTTGTTTTGAGCCCTGAGCTGGAGAATCCCCAACAATTTAGTGTTTCCTTCTCTTTGTAAGTAGCTGACCATAAGCGCCTTCTTAGCTGACTTTGAGCCCAAGAACGATACAGATCAATAATGCATTGGGTTAACCACAGTTTTATCTTAATATTAGCTTTTTAGAGACTAAGTGAAAAGCAGAGCAAAATGCAAATTAAAAAGAAACAGATAAACTTTGGAAGAGATCCTCTAGCTAGGAGGGCAAGGTGAGTTTGTGGTTGCTGACAAACAAGGATAGCTCCAGTTTTTCCCTTCGGTGTCTCTGTTCCTGGTGATCCCTTTTCTCCCATCTGATTGCAGCACCAGCATTAGTAGTGATGGCACTCAACCCCAGGAGTTTCTCCTTCTCAGTTATGTCCCAGAAGTCCGTTGGTTGTGGAGGTGGTGGCAGGTGGGTGGCAGCCCCCTTACCTCCACACACAGTGGCAGTGGAGATTTCTTATTTGTTGTGGTGGCAGGATGACCAAGGCCCTTGACCAACCCTCAGCTTGCTTCTACTCTTCTTCCAAAAGATTTCAGTCATTTCCCCCCACTTTCCTCTAGTGTGGAAGAAGGTGCTTTTTTAGGCACAGTCACAGTGATAATCATCAGGCCTCCAGATCTCCTATGCCCCACTACATTCACATATCCTGCTTCTTAGGTATAAGGACTGGGTCTCAAGTAACTTTGCATCCATCCCTCCACAGCAGCAAGGACACTGCCTTTATAAATTGTTGGTGCTCAGTTAAAGCACAGTGCCTGGCACATAATAGGTGCTATATAAATGGTCCTTCCTTTCTCTTCTTCCCTTCAATAAGTATTTATTAGCTGATTTTAATTTGTGTGGTGTTTACTATGCTGGTCGATTTAACATGAAGGTTAAAGTCAACATTCATCTTCCACCCAAATTGTAGGTACGGCCCAAGACAAACTTTCTGGTGATGATCCTTCTGTGTTCAGACCCAGTTCAAATTACACTTCAGATCACACACCCACATCATACTACCTTGATATGAAAATAGGATATTTTTTTTTAGGCAATTGGGGTTAAGTGACTTGCCCAGGGTCACACAGCTAGCAAGTGTCAAGTGTTTGGTCTGAGGCTGGATTTGAACTCAGGTCCTCTTCACTTCAGGGCTGGTGCTCTATCCAGTGCACCACCTCATTGCCCCTTAGAGGATATTTTTCTTGAGGATTAAAGACCCTCCCTCCCCCATTCCATCTATGACAGATGCCTCCTTGGGACCAAATTCCCCCAGCATAATTACCCAAAGCCTTCCCTCCAATCTGGACATCACCATCCTCCCAGTTGCCCAAGTTCACCATCTGGGAGTCATCTTTCACTCTTCTTTTTCTCACTTCCCACATCCAATCAGTCACCAGGTTTTGTTGTTTCTATCTCTACAACATCTCTCCCATTCATTCTTTTCTCTCCCCTTCGTACAGCCGCCAATCTAGCTTAGGCCCTCATCACTTTTTTTTTTTTTGGTGGTTTAACAGTGGGAATAAATTCTTGCAAGAAAAAGAAAGGAGGACTATAACAAAAGAGGAAGAGTCTGTGGATCTACACAGTCACTGCTGGGAGCCACAAATTTAGGGGTGCTTTAGATTTTAAAGTAGACCTTAAAATTGAACTATTGGTCTCCTGCCAGCTCCAACACACCAATGACTCTAAGGGTCTCCAGGCCCCACCATTAGTCCTGTGCCTATGACCTGTAGACTCCTGGCACTGTGATCTGACCTACTGATGGAACTTAAGAGTCTTTGGTCTTGTTGTCCACCCTGTCCCTGAGGCCATAGGGCCTCTGCGACTTCCCATTATTGCTATAGCTGAACATTGTTTTGTGCCGTGTCTGCTGAGCTTCATGAGAGAGCAGAGATTATCTCACTTTTTCTATTTGTACTCCTAGTGTTTACTACAATGACTGGCTATAGTTAGTGCTTAATAAATCTTCCTTTCTTCCTTCTTTCCTCTGTTCCTTCTTTCCTTCCTTTCTTTCTTCCTTTCTTCCTTCCTTTTTTGCTCCCTTCCCTCTTTCCTCCTTCCCTCTCTCCCACTTGCTTTCCCTCCTATTCTCTTTCCTTCCCTCCCTTCTTTTCTTCCTTCTTCCTTTCTTTCTCTATAAAAGGACAATGATAAACTAAGATGTGACATCATGTCCCAGTGAGATGGAACTAGTTCTAACTGCTAGAAAATGGTTAAATTTTCATTGTGAGCATTTACACCTCAGAAATCAGTAATCGCTGTAAATCAGGGCTTGATTGATTGTTTTATTGATTGTCTAGACTTAATAAAGTCTTAATCATGCAGATTAAATTAAAAAAATGTGTGCGCACACATTCCCTTCACTGCCTTCAGCCAGGTTGTTAAACATTTGTCCTCCACTGCTTGTATTGCTCTATAAAAGTGCTTGAGCTCAGCGGGAGTAGAAGACTCAGGGAATGAAATCATCACTAGACTAGAGGCCTAGTGACTATAGGATAATGATGATGATGATAATAATCATATAATTATAAGTCTAGATAACAATAATAATAATAAACTGGCATGGGGCTAATAAATTACCCATTATCTCGCTTGAGCCTCACAATGCCCCTGTGCCTTGGGGACCGAACTCTTCCCTCCACCCCTAGAGAGTTTCTGGCATGGAGGACAGCCAATGAAAATGCTCAGAGTCAGGAGATGGAATGTCTTGGTTAAGAATGCAAAGAGTCCAGCAAAGAGTCAAGTGTCACTAGATTGAAGAGTATGTGTGGGGATGGGGATGGGGAGGGAAAGCTGTAAGGTGTAAGTTGGAAGAAAACTGGAAAGTTAGGAAGGCCCAGGTTATAAAGGACTTAAAAGCAAAACAGAGGATTTCATGTTTGATCCTGGAGGCAACAGGGAGTCACTGAAGTTTATTGAACAGGGAGGTGTATGGAGTGTTAAGGGAGAACTAGCATCTCTGGTGTGACGACTTGTTGAGCCCTTTTCAGGGCTGTTCATCTGCCTGTGGTGGTCCACCTTTCACTCAACTCTCACCTGTGGCTTCAAGAAGTGGTAGCATGCCCAGCAGTCACACCCTGGCCTCAAACCTATCAGTAAGTTAAGGGGATGTCTACCCCACACATGTGAAGACTTCCCCTGGTAGAATGGGTGGATGAGAACAGAACAAGGTGTTCCAATGGCCAAGAAGGTGGTTGAAGCAGGCACTGCAGACATCAGAGACACCATGGTCATCCATGGGCCATTGTCAGTCATCTTGACTTTTGTCTTGCCGCTGGATTTTGATAATTCTGGAAGAGAGAATGAAGCTGATGACGTTGTGCAACTCTGCCTCACTTAAATCCAATTCACCCAGGAGTCACCCTGTGATGTCATTGCTCCTCTTCAAAAACAAAGGCCATACAACAATGTGGTCAGACCATTATGTTTTAGGAAGATTAATTTGATGACTGAGTATAGGATGGACTGGTGTCCAGGGAGACAGGGAGACCCACCAGTAGGCTATTGCAATATTCTAGGCCTGAGGTTATGAGAGCCTACACCAGGGTGGTGGCTGAGTCAGAGGAGAGAAGGAAAATGTGAAGAAGGTAGAAAGAAAAGGACTTGGCAATTTAAAGGATATGGGGATGGGGTGTGAAAGAAAGTGAGAAGTCAGGGATGACACCTGGGTTATTATAGTCACAGATAAAGGAGTACCATAGGGTGAAGAATGATGTGGGTGAAACTTGCTGTTCCATGGATTTGGGGTTTTATGTCTTATACTCTCAGCAACCTTATCCTGACCAGGGATGACTGACTGGTGTCAATTTGGATGTTCAGACTGCGGTTTTTAGACCAGGTTTTTAGACCTGATTTCAGGGAGCTGGTGAACTTGGATGGGAAAGAAAAACACACCAAAAAACCACATCTTTATTTTCACTAACCTTTCATTGAAATGTAACATTTTCTTCAGTTGCTTAAAAACATTATTCTGAAAAGGCATGCATTAGGATTCATCAGACTGCTCAAAGGGCCTAGAACCCAATAAAGGTTAAGAATCTCTGACTACAACTGAAGGTTACATAACAGGATAAATAGAAGGGTATGGCATAGCCTGCAAAGGGTTTCTGCAGTCTTCAGTCTCAGAAGGAGCCGAGGTTGAGAAGAGAAGCTCAGGAAAACAGAAAGGTTTTTTGGGTGGAGACTTTGGAGAGGCAATTGGATCAGTTCTTAATTTTGCTTCTCTCTCTCCCTGTCTCTCTCTGCCTCTGTTTCTTGGTCTCTCTGTCTTTGAAGCTCCATTTCTCTCTCTATCCCTGTTTCTCTCTATTCCTCTGTCTCTCTATCTCTGTCCCTCTCTTTTTCTCTGTCTCCCTGTCTCTGTATCTCTCCATTTCTTTGTCTGTCATCTCTCTCATTCTGATAAGGAGAAAGCCTTTTGTACTGAAAATGACAGAATAAAAATGACTAAAGGTGAGGGGAGAGAGATTTATCCCCAAGATAAGTAAGGCAATTGTAAGAGTGCACCTAATTGCTCTTGACGAATTCAATTTCCCTGGCCCAGAGGAACTATAGTCTCAGGTACTAAAGAAGTGGGAGAAGTGATTGTGAACCATTGTTAGTAATATTTGAGACATCACAGAAAATAGAAAAAGTACCAAAAGTTTGGAGAAGGGCAAATCTTCCAATTTTCAAAAAAGAGATGAGAATTGATTTGGAAAACTACAGTCTTATTAATGACTGATTCCTGGGAAAAATCCAGGATGGATTTTAAAAATATTCAACCTGCTACTTTGGTTTATTGGATTCTTTAATGCATTCACATTTAAAGTTACAACAGTTGGGCTCCATTTATCCCTACTTTTTTTCCTTTTCTAAATTAAGACACCCCCCCACCTTCTTTTCTTCTGGAAAGATAATACTTTGTCTCTTCAGTTATTTTGCTTGATCACCTTTAAAACATTCTAATCCCCACTGTTTCTCCCCCCTTGTCCTCAATCTCCCCTCCTATTTTTACTTTTTTCTTTAGTTTTGCTTAATTTAATCCTTTTTATTTTTTTCCCTTTTTACTTAATTATCTAATTTTTCTCCTATTTTCTCTTAGTTAAGTAGTCAAGTATAATTCTCCCTTCTACTCCTGCCCTTCAACTTGTTTTGTTAGTTTATTTCATTTTTTTTGCACATTTTTCTAAACAAGATCTCTTTCCTTCCTTCTCTTCCTTTTCTGTCTATTCTAGACATTTATCCTTTATATCATGGGCTTTATATTTTTATTTCTTCTTTAGCCTGCATATTCCTCAAGAAATTAAAACTTCTAATGGAGCTATTTTGAGACCCTTCTTCTAAACAGGTTCTGTGTCATTGCCCTGTAGATCTTGCCCTTGTCTTCCTTTCTCTGTCTGTCCTCACTTTTAGAAATGTCACTTCCTGTAGGAGATAGAGAGAATAGAAGTATTGCTCTCTGGTAGCTAACTGGTTTAGTAGAGAGAGTGTTGGACCTTGAGCTAGGAAGAACTGAGTTTAAAACCAGTCAGTTTTGCTTAATATTTTTTTTTAATTGCAAAAGAAGGCTCAGTCAGTGAACATTTATTAAGCACCTACTATATACAGGCAGGGCAGCTAGGTGGTGCATTGGATATTGCTGGTCCTGGTATCATGAAGACCTAAATTCAAATCTAGCCTCAGACACTTACTAGCTGTGTGACCCTGGGCAAGTCACTTAACCCTGTTTGCCTCAGTTTCCTCACTTTTAAAATGAACTGGAGAAGGAAATGGTAAACCATTCCAGTAATTTTGCCAAGAAAACCTCTAAAGGGATCTCAAAGAGTCAGACATGACTGAATAGCAAATTCAAACTCCTGGAAGAGATTGTAGCCCAACTGAAACTGAGATCTGTAGAAGGAGAGAGAAGTATTGTACTGTCCTTCTCTCTCTCTTTGAAGACAGCAGATATCAAGATTTCTCTATTTTTCAGGCACTTTTAATCCTGATTTTTATGGTAACTTAAAAACTGTCTTACTTTTATTATAAAATTATGTCTACTCATAATTGTTCTAGGTGTGCATATAATCTTAGTTGTAAATATTGAGGCTGTTAGAGAAAGAGCCAGTGAATGGCTTGCGGTATACAGACATAAAACAGGACAGAGGTTTGAACTTTGGTCCAAAATGATAGGATTTTCTCCTAACTGGGGGCTCTGAGTTATGAAAAAGGATCTTGTGATCTTGATTTTATTAATAACTTATAAACTTGCAAACAGCAGAGGAGATTATGCCATGGGGATCTGGGTCCTCCATTTTTTTCCCCAATAGGCTAAAACTATGATCAAGGTGGTCCTGAGGGTCTCAGGAGGGGTGTGTACCAGTGAACCACATATTAGAATGTGCATTCCTGTTTCAAGGGTCAAATGAGGTAAAGCATGTAATGTGCTTTGTAAACTTTAAAACAATACAGAAACATCAGTTTTTATTATTATTTCCACTAAACCCTAAATTGAAAATTACTCAGAGACATGACAATCTTATGAGAAAGCTAATGGTGTGAGACTTGTACGGGTGGAATTGGGATATATACATCCAGCACACTACTAGTGTGAGACAGTAGAAGGAATATAAATTAAGGATAATGAATTTCTCTTTTATTATTTCTACTTTATTTGTTGTCTAGTCATTTTTCAGTTGTGTCTGACTTTGTGACCCCATTTGGGAATTTCTTGGCAAATACTGGAGTAGTTTGCCATTTCCTTCTCCAGCTCATTTTACAGATGAGGAAACTGAGGCAAACAGGGTTAAATGACTTGCCCAGGGTCATACAGACAATATGTGTCAGACTTTGTTGTTCTTGTTCAATCATTTCAGTCATGTCTGACTCTTCATGACCCCATTTGGGGTTTTCTTGGCAAATACACTTAGAGTGTTTTTGCCATTTCCTTCTCCAGCTCATTTTACAGGTGAGGAAACTGAGGCAGAGAGGATGAAGTGACTTGTCCAGGGTGACATAGCTAGTAAGAGTTTGAGGCTGTTTTTGAACTCAGGTCTTCCTGAATCCAGGTCCTGACTTCCACTGTGCATCCTATATGACACTGAATCATTCTGGAAGATTGAGGCTCAGAGAGACATAGTAAGGCATTTATTATAGAGGCAGCGAGAACTAGTGGGAAGAGCACTGGGTGTGGAATTGGATGACTGGTGTTCAAATTCTTGCTCTGTCACTTACTACCTGTGTGACCTTGAGCAGGCGACTTCTTTTGGGATACTCATTCCTTCATCTGTAAACCTTCTGCATCATATAACTTCAGGTAGTAAAGAGTGAATGGGGCTTTCCCCAAGGTGCTCACAGCTGGGTGGGGCAGCCTCCCTGGGTGATTTGTTCTCTTAGCGCTGACCACAGGGCTGCATAAGTCATCTCATGGTCCTCTGCTTCTCTGTGCTGCATTTGGTGTGGATCTCCTGGGCTGACACCTCCAGGGGGTGGTTGCTGTGGTGCCCCTCTCCTGGGACTGAACTTTCAGCTGATATGACCGCCCAGTGGGAGGGTCCTTTGGTATTACTGCCATCTACATCCCCCACTGTTTTTTGCCTCTGCTGAAATAGTTTCTGGTTTTGGCTCAGGGACATTTTAGATGGTCCTTTCTGAAATGGTCTTGTATTTAACTACTTTGCATTTATTTGCATGTATTTGCATCATATTTATATTTATATATATTCCATGTATACCGATGTATATAGTTCCTGTGTCTATTTGAACATGAGCTCCTTGAGACCAGAGATTGCTTCATTCTTTGAACCTGTATCCTTAGGTGCACCACGCAGGCACGTGATATGGGCTCAATAAATGCTTGTTGGTTTGTTATTTATCCTTAGGGTCCTTTTCATTCAAAATTCAATGACTCTCAAGTGGTGTCAGATGTGAGCATGGCAGGACTAACTCCATACTACTTTTCCCCAATTCCCATTTTGGAACATTTTCTTTTCTCATTAATCCAACAAGACATTTTCTCCCTCCCTCAAACCCCACATACATAGACTTGTTATAGGCCTGAGGTCTATATTCCCATTATGTATAGTTCCTTGTATGATAATTACACCTACCTCATATAGTTGCTGTGGGGTTCAAATGATATAACATACAAAGTGTTTCGCAAACCCTTAAGTGTTTTCTTTATAAATACTAACGTTAATTAGTTAATATTACTTCAGAGATGCACAGTAAAATGGAAAGAATGGATTTCTTTTTAAAGAAAGAGTCACATTAGTATTAAATAGTTTAAATAATTATTAGATTATCTATGGAAATTCAACTCCCTCAGATTTCTAGGATGGCTCTTTGTAGTGGTTATTCCATGTCAGAACAAAGGTCATTTCTACCACGAAGCTTTTCCTGAATCTCTAGGTTATGTGGCAGACTGTGCTATACATAGGGTACTCAGGGTCAGCCTGATACCCTTTTGGGAAAGGAAAACTAAACAGGAAAACAAAATGCATTTCACACGTCAACTGCTATTTTCTCCCAGCCTGGTGAGTTGTTTCCTGCTTGAGTCACTTCCTTGAATACTGCACCCCATGGCCCCCTTCCCCCCACCCTTTTTTTCTGAGGACTAGACAGAAGCCATGTGGGAACTGTATCAATGAAGATCATGAGATGTAAACAAACATCCTTTCATCCCCTGCTCCTGCTTACCTCACTCTGGAAAGAATGTGTAATACAAACTACTATAATTCACCATCTTACTCTCGGCTGCTGTAAAACCAGAGGAGGCTGGTGTGGGCCTCACATGGGCTGAATCTGAAGTAAGAAGAAACTTGGGCGACACAAAAGCTCGTGTTTTTCCATCTAGGCTCTGCATTGAATTTACAGTTTCTTCTCTTACTCATTCACTTCCTGGTAACTTTTGGCAATGGAGAGATCACTGCAGTGCTATTTGACAGCCTGGCCCTGTCTTTTGAAAGGAACATGTCCATTGCTTTACAGGGTTTACTTCCAAATTTGTCCTCGCTTTCAGTGTGTGTTGGCTACCTACTGATTTGTTTTGGTTCCGCTTAGCTTGTTGATTTAGAACTTTCAAAGTTTGTGGTTTAGACACCCAAGTACTTCCCTTCTGTTTCTCCACCCCTTTGCACTGTGGAGATTTGCTAATATGCAAAAAGATTTCAAAGTTCAAGGTGTGAATTTCAGGTTGATGGGGGAGTTTTCCTGGATATTCTATATGTTTGGAGTTTCCTTGTCTGATTGTGGCCCTAAATTATTGGTTTCTTGTTATTATAGATGTAAAATATTAGTTAATGAGGATTTCCATAATTGTTGGGTGGAAATGATGGACTACTCTTGTGGTTTGCTGATACAAATACATGGAAACTTTAAAAATGTATGTTTATACATCTTAAAAAATAAATCAAATATTTACTATGAATTTGAATAGTGTTTCCAAGATATATTTGAGTTTTGTGAATTTGGCAGTCCAAGTCCTAAATAGCATGCTTATGAAATGGTTTATCCTAAAGAGGGTTAGGTGTTTTTTTTTCTGAAAATTTTCCATTGTTAAGTTTGCCACACACAATAACTCACATTAATATATAATTATAAGTTTTAATTCTAGTCAATTTAATTCAACAAGCATTTAATAAGCATCTACCATGTAGTAAGCATGACAGATACAAAGCATACTGCCTCTCTCCTAGCTCATTCTCCCAACCAGCATTGGCTAGTTGGGTCCAAAAGGGTGATTTACTACTTTTCTCCTCGGAGTTCTAGGAATAACTCTTAGGCTGCTGGGAATAGTTTTCTGATAATATTTTGCTCATGAGCCTCCATATTGTGTGTTCCCTCTTAATTATCAATTAACTAGCCAGAGTTAATTAGTTCTTAGAAAAGGTTATTTACTAATGTGGGATAGTAAGAACTGTTTAGGCAGAAAGTCACTCAAAAGTCTGACACACTCTCTCAGAAATACATACAGAGCCCAGAGGAAAGTGGTCTCAAACTTAGAAAGCATATTTAGCAAAGGAGTAACTCAGCTCCTGGTTGGATGGAAATCCTTTTTTCCCTTCTTGGAGTCTTCATGAAATTCCCCTGTAGTTTGCATAGCACCTTCCTGGGCTGTAAGGGTTGGAGCTCTTGCAGAATCCTGAAGCTGTCTCTGCTTCTGAAGCCACAAGTACTCTTTGATCCAGTGACACTGACCTTGCTGCTGTTCCTCAAATAAGACACTGCATTTCTTGAACATTTTCTCTGGCTATCCCCTATGCCTTAAATACCTTCTTTCCTCATTTCTGCTTACTGGTTGCCCTAGCTTCCTTCAAGTCCCAACTAAAATCCCATCTTCTACAGGAAACCTTTCCCAATTTGTTTTAATTCTAAAGCCTTCCCTCTATTGATTATTTTCAATTTTTCCTGTATATGGCTTGTTTGTACCTAGTTCTTTGCTTATTGTTTCCCTCATTAGATTGTGAGCTCCTTCAGGGCAGGGATTATCTTTTGCCTTTCTTTGTATCCCTAGAGCTTAGAAAAGTGCTTAGCGCACAGTAGGCACTTAATAAATGCTTATTGACTGACACTGCTGTTCTAGTGACACCAATTCTGATGCAGAAGGGAAGTCTAAATCTATTGATCTTTTAAAGTTCACAAGGTCATCCTCTGGTCAAGGATGGGGAAGAGGAGTCAATCCTCTCCTTCACAGAGGAACCATCACTCAGGTGTCTAGTTGCTGAAATCTCTTGCTGGAATCATGCTGCTGGAATGCTGGATTTGGAATTGGCTCAAAGTAATTAAAATACATCAGCCCAAAGGTATGCTCCATCAAAGCACTTTACCCCTCTCAAGTTGACTAAGCACTTCTTCATTTCTAGTTTAATACTTTTAATACTTTTGATTAGTGGTTTCAGCAGAAGTATCCAGGATTTGTTCACATCTAATTGATACCATTGATAGATTGGTTCCATTGAAAAGACTGAGTCTTCTTTGTTTATACTAATTGAATGGTGGTATAAAACCCTACCCCCTTACAAAAGACAGAAAAGAAATAGTCCCTGCCCTGCCCTCCAGGGATTTACATTGTACTAGGCTCTTATAAAAACTTTCTTCACAACAACCCTGTAAGGTAGGTAGTGAAGGTATTATTATTCCAATTTTATAAATGAGAAAAATGAGACTTGGAAAGGTTGTAACTTGGTCAGGGTCATATTCCACATCTTGTAAGTGTCAGAATCAGAATTCAAAACCAGGTTTCCTAACTTCAAGTCAGGAGCTGAAGCTGAGAACCACAAGGTGGAGGATCAGCTTCTCCATAGAATCCCTGCTGAACCCTCTTCCTCCTCTGACCATGGCCTAAAGATGCCTGGCAACCACTTTAATCTTAGTCCTCCCTTGTTGTCCCTGGCTTGTCATCCTCTCTGTCCCTTTAAGAAATATAAGCCTTCTTTTTTTTTTTTTGAGAAGGAAAGTGATATTTTTAATTTAAAAAAAAGCTATTTACATACATCTACATATGTAATATTTAGCCAAGGGTCAGTGTTGCAACAATTGAAAGCATGTTTTCTTCAAACAGTCTGATGACTTGCCATTTTTTGGCAATGTTTCTTTAATTTTGGGAGGAATGTATCCATTGAGGCGAGAGGCCAGGCTCCGATTTCCAGAGGGTCATTTCACTTTAATCTTTAATTTTCTCTTGTCAGGATCGCGTACAACGGGCATGTCTTATAAGACTTTGTTTCATGGAAAATGATTTTCCACAGCCAGTATATTCACAAGTAAATGGGCACCGTTCCTCATGAAAGGAAAGAATATGGCTTTGAAGATTGAACACAATTGTGTACGATCTGCCGCAGCCTTCTCTTGGGCATCGGCACCCCTCCCGTTCTGGAGTATGAATTTTCTTATTGCAGCTTAAGGTAGTCTTTGCACTTAAAGGTCTTCCCACATCGGTCATCTCCTCTTTATGTTATCTCCTCTTTATGAGTTTCCTTCATGTGTTTCAGCAGCTCCGTCCACATTTTTGCTACGAAAGAGCAACCCTTTTGGCACATATAGCCTTCATGTATCTTCTTGTGTCGTTTTAGATGGCCAGGGGAAGAAAAGTGTTTTCCACAGCCTTCGTTGTTACATTTGAATAGTGGTTCATCGGTATGTTGGCACTGATGGACTTTCACCTGCTGATGTTTCTTAAAAGACTCACTACAACCTTCAAAGTCCCATACCTATTGTTTTTGTTGATTTTCATGTTTGCGTTCAATACGTTTCTTCAAGTTCGATTTTGTGTTGAATTTCTGACCACAACCAGTAGCGGTACAAGCGAATGGCTTCTCGTCGGTATGTGTCAGCACATGGCGACTCAGATGGTAGTCTCTGATAAATGCTTTGCCACAGCCTTCATAATGACAAACAAATGGTCTCTGCCCTGTGTGTTTGCACAGGTGCGCGTCCAGCTTCCAGGCCTTGTAGGTGACGCTGCAATCAGGAAATGAGCAGAAGTACTTCTTACTGACGATGCGATGCGCTGAGGCTGGGACAACCAGGGGCTGCCCGCCTCTTCGCCCCCTACCATGCTTCACAGTGGAACCTAAGCGCTTCTCACCCGAGTGCAAGTCTGGACTTGCAAAGCAAGCCGTATAAGCCTTCTCTTACTCAAAGTTAAAATAAACCCAATAAAGGCCTTTTAGCATGATTGACCTGTCTGACTTTTGTGGATGCTTCTAAGTCCCTCAGATGGACTGATATAGGAAAACATATGATAACTGATTTATCATTTATTAAACACCTCTAATGTTCAAGGCACCAGACTTGGTGCTGGGAATGCATTAATGAAAAACTATACAATCCCTTACTCTTAAGGAATTTACGATCTAGTGATAGTGTTGAGCTTCAGGTTGGTTTTGGTTGTACCTGGGTCCTGGAAGTATAGTTTACCAGTGGAAAACAGTAGAGCAGTAGGGGCAGCTAGGTGGTGCACTAAATAGAACTCTGGCCTTGGAGTCAGGAGGACCTGAATTCAAATCCAGCCTCAGACACCTAACACTTATTAGCTGTGTGACCCTGGACAAGTCACTTAACCCCAATCACCTCACCCCCACCCCCAAAAAAGTGGAGAAGTTGCCAAGACTCTTTATAGAATTATTGCATTTTAGAGCTAGAAGGGAATAATAATACTAAATAATAATATAATTTTCATAGTTATCACCACAAAAGTATTCTTAACCTCAAAATTCATAATCTCCATTTTAGAAGAAAAAATATTCTCTCAGAATATTAGAGACCTAACAGAAGAAATCAAAGTCTTAGAGGAACAGGATGAAGGATATAGCATTCCTATTGTCCTGTCTGCAACTGGAGTGGCGCCAAAGATGCTTTCAGAGAGTCTATAGAATGTGAGCTAATGTCTCAGGGCTTTTTTTCAATTATAAAAAGCAATCATTTTGCCAACTACATAGTAGTTCCCCCAAACATTAAACATAAAAGAAGACTAGTAGGATAGTAACTTGTCCCAGAAACAAATGGTTCAATCTGAACTTCATCAAATATATTGTAAGATGAGAATAATAAACAAACAAACAAACAAACAATGATAATAGCATTCTTAGAATTGGCAGGAGTTATTTAATCTAGTTTCTTACCTAGTTCAGGAATCCCTTCCATAATCAATGGGTTTATTCAATTTATGTTTGGACCCTTCTGGGTAGTCCTTTCAGTGTTGTATAACCCTAATAGTTAGAAAGTTCTTCCTGATACTGAGCTGAAATATGTCTCTCTGTAACTTCTATCCACTGGTTCCTTGTTCTTTTGTCTAGGTCATCAATTATCAAAGTGTGTTTCAGGGACTCTTGGGGGTCCCTGACATCCCTTTAGGGAGTACTAGAGGTTAAAACTGTTTTCACAGTAATACTAAGATAGTTTACTTTTTAATATGGTAAATATTGATAAATATAACCCACATAAACAAAAGCTCTTTGGTGTTCTCAATAATTTTTAAGAACATAAATGGATCCTGAGCCCCAAATTTTTCAAAGTCCTGCTCTAGACCAACATAGAAGTATATTTCCCCTTTCCACATGCTAGCACTTCAAATATTTGAAGCCAGTTATATCATCTACTGAATCTTCCACTCCTCATATACTATGATAAGATTTCCAGACCCTTTGCTATGCCCTGGACACATTCCTATTTGTCAAAGTCTCTCTTAAATGTCATATAGTTCCTTCTTGACCTTTTTGATAAGATAGAACTGAATGCCTTCCTAGATGTAGCCTGACATGTACAGGATGTGTCTGGACTATTAAATTCTTTGATCAGGTTGTAAGTCTATTAATGCAGCCCAAGATTGTGCTAGATTTTTTTTTAAAGTAGTCAAATCATGCATCTTGACTCAAATTGGACTTAGCTTCAACTAAAGTCCCCAGATTTTTGTGAAACTTCTGCCCAACCTGGTTTCTCCCATTCTATACTTGGACAATTGAGTTTTTGAATATAAGTTTAGAACTTTATGTCCCTGTAAAGCTTTATCTAGTTAGTTTTGTCTAGATAATTTTGTGTCTTGATTCTATTATATATTATATTAGAGCTTCTAACTTTTATCATGTGAAGTTTTGATAGGAATATTGTCATTGAAATAATTGATTAAAATGTTGGGTAGGACATGAGTTATGGCATGCCTTTGGAAACTTTCTTTCAGAAGGTCAGTGTTGATAAGCACTTTTTGAATATGGCTGTTCAGTTATCTCTAAGTATGCTTAATTTTACTATTGTTGAGCCCGTATGTCTACACCTGGTCACTCAATGCAAAAATAATTTAATAAGTTCCTACACTGGGCAAGTCACTTAACCATATTTGCCTCAGTTTCTTCATCTATAAAATGAGCTGGAGAAGGAAATGGCAAACCATTCCGGTATCTTTGCCAAGAAAACCCCAAATGGAGTCATGAGGAGTTGAACACAACAAAAATAACTGAACAACAACAACAAACTTTGTGCAAGGTACTCATGAGAAACTAAAATACAGACACATAGAACTAATGACCTCACCTTGAGGATAGCCTAACCAACTCACTCTCATTTACTATCAAACAGTGGGGAGAAAAAAAGAAAGTATCTTCAAACAAACCTCACTGTAAAGAATGGGAAAATTGTTGCTTCTTTGGATGAGATAACAGCATGATGATGTCTGACTTTTTTTTAATTAAATACTCACCTACTCAATGAATCTGTGATCTTTTTGATGGAGGTCCTCTCTCCAATAATGTAGATCAAACACCTTCTGTACCTGCTCATCTTGTGTGATTCTTATCCACATCATATAAATTCACCATACGAGGTCCATTCAATCTCCCAAATATCTTTTGACATTGCTGAGATACCAATGGAACATGCAGACTCTCCATTGCTTATCTTATCACTCTTGCCATGGGACTAGTTCCTATTTTTTTTCTAGTCAAACATCTTTCTGATAACATTCCTTATGTCATTTCTCCTATATATTTCTTTATTTGTAATGTGTTGCAGCCTACTCATTCCCCTCTACATCCTCTCCCCCCCCAACCCGTGCACCTTTCTATTGCCCTTTGAGAGATTCTCAACATGAATTTTTTTAAGAATAACTGGAAATTGCACAGATTGTGTGCAGAACAGAACTTACTCAACCTTACTGGCCACTTGGGTGATTCAGTGTTGAAGGGCTTGTGTTTTGAGGTGATGGAATCATCCCCTTAATTGTTCACTGAGCAGGTCCATAAAGAGCTTATGATTCAGTGGACCATTAAAAAGGGAATGACTTGGCCCCTGGATCTCTCTTCTCTCTTCTTTTCAACTGGAGAATGAACCTCTTCTTATGAGAGATAGGGGATGGCCAGATCACTGTATCTCCTACCCTGACTGCCAAGTGGCTATGATCTCATAAAGTCCTTATCCTGTCTAGGCAAGCCTGATCTTAGGTTTGGGGCTACTTCTTCTCTGTTTGTTCTCTATGAAAATGTATAGGCTTAGAAGTCATTTTGTGAGTTTAAGAGTTCAACTGTTTGGAGTCTTTTGGTTAGAGTTGAGTGGGGGTGAGAGGAGGAGTCCCTGGGAATTATTCTAGTGCTCTTGGAGAAGATGACCAGCAAACCAGAGAATGAGCCCAATTCTTTGCCTCATCTGCCAGCAGGTGTGGACTTTGTGGGAAAGTGTAGACTTGTAGTAAAATGTAAAATATATAATTAGCAGCTCTATAATCTGTTTCAAGTTTAAACAATTTTAAGCATCAACCTTTCATGTGCGAGGTATCTAGGTGTCACAGTGGATAGAGGGCTATCTAGAGACAGGAAGATCTGAGTTCAAAACCATCCTCAGACACTTACTAGCTGTGTGACTGTGGGTAAGTCACTTAATTTCTGTTTGCCTCAGTTTCCTCAAATGTAAAATAGGAATAATAATAGTACCAACCTCCCAGAGTTGTTGTGAGGATAAAATAAGGTATTATTTGTAAAGAGCTTAGCACAGTGTCTGGCACATGGTAGGTGCTTAATAAATGCTTGCTTCCCTTCTTCTCCCCTTTTCCATTGCATGGTTTATAACTGTAGTTAGTAATGCTATTTGTCTTTTTTGAAAAGTGTACTTATGATTATTTTGCATTTAGCATTTGTGTGTGTGTGTGTGTGTGTGTGTGTGTGTATGTGCAGGAAATACATACCTATCTCATACTAGATTTTAGCTCTGCAGTAGGAACCTTTCTACTCCCACTTTGTAGAGATCCTTGACCTGAGTCAAAACCTAAGCCTTAAGCAATTTTATCTGAGGATGGATACCAGAGTTAGTGGAGAGGGGCAGGGCATAATCATCTAAATGTTATGAGAAATGGGAACCTAAGCCTTTTCACAGGCTAGGCTCCCTCAGGACTTAACACAATCAGACTACTTATGTGAGTGCAGAACACAAGGTCCTCTTAGTGGAGAAGAGGTAAGAGCCAGTACCTCAGCATCTCAGTGGTCTTCATTGTTATAGGAAATAATGGTGTTCCATCACTCACAATCATATATCATCACCAGAAAAATATTGATGCCAAAGAAATAGGCTTTTCCTTCAGGGTGAAACTTGGGGTGGTGGGGATTATTAAAATAACTTTGCAACTCATAGGACTTGTCCATTTGTACGTAAACATTGTATAAACCTTGAAAATGGACAATAGGCCTAAAATTGAAAGAGAAGAAGATAGCAAACTGTGTTGTCTTTTATTAAAACATCAGAGGTAAATAATTCATGCCTGAGACAGAAACGTAGATTGGCAGTTATAGATATGACTACTATTAAAAACTCAAATATTCAATGGACCATACTTGGAGACTCTTCTTTCCCCATGCTGAGCCATCCAGGATCTTCTCAGTCACTTTTTTGAAGAACTCTAGCAAAGGAGCTTCCCAGATGATAGTTGGTCAATGTTTCTAAGCTAATGTTTAATTTTACACTCAGCTGGAGAAAGTCACTTTATAATTTTTTCTCCATAGAAGGATGAATTTCATGTTCAGGACTAAAAATACTTGAGGCCTATTCCTCCCCCCCCCAAAACATCAGTATCCATGGAAAAACTGTACTATTGCAAATCAGATAGAATCAAGCATCACTTCTTTGCCCATTGTGTTGCCTTTATCTCTCCTCTTCTTTCATGGAAACCAGCGTTTGTTTTCAAATTTGACCTAGTAACAGTTTATTATAGAAAGGAAAAAAGTGGTTTCCTTGTAAAATGCTTACTCTTAAGAGAAACTTTTTGTTTAACTCTTTAAGAAACAGAAGCCTCTTAGTGTCTCAGTACAGTTCCTTTCTACAATTTTATCTTTTCTTTTAGGAGTTTAAGACCAGGGGGTATATTGATAATTGTTTAACAACTGGTTATGCGTGACAAACTTTTAAGTTTAATTTGCATTATTAACATTTTTGCCATCACTTTCTTAAGTCTAGAAATCAACAGAATGATAAATCAATGCCTGACTTAAACCTTTGACAATTTCCAAGCTATAAATGCCCACACTGAAAATTTAACATTCTGCTCAATTCAGTACCAGCTGGTTCTGGCACCCCCTTGAAAATGGCACGATGGAATGTAAGTTACTACCAAAAACACGAGGGTTGGAAGTCAACTGGATTCAAGATTCAATACAACAATTCCTTTGGGCTGAGAATAATCACTCAGGCAGAAAGAATAGGATTATAGAGTTAAAGGTAACAGTTATCTGGTCTAGTCTCTTCATTTTACAGATGAAGAAACTGAGGCCTAAAGAGCTTTGGTCATAAAAGTAGTAAGAGACAGAACCTGAATTTGGATCCAGGTTCTTTGACATCCTTTCCATTCTTCCACCCTGCCTCCCCAGCTTATATTTATGTAACACTTTTAGATTTAGTTTACAAAGTCCTTTTGCATTAGTTCTCATTTGATCCCCATAATATGGTAGGTATTTTTTATCCCTGTTTTAAAGCTGAAGATACTAAATTCAGAGAAGCTATGTCTTACCAATGGTCACAATGAATAGTCAGTAAGTGTCAAAGCTGGGTCCAGTCTTCTACTCCAAGTCCAATGCTCTTTTCACTATACAGCACTACCTTTCTGAGTGTCAGTTGTCTCTTCTGTAAAATGGGAGTAATACCCATACAGGACTATTGTGATAATAGCACTTTTGAAACTTTTAAGCACTATTTAAGTGTGAATTCTTCTAATTATCTTGTACTGCCATAGGAAGGCAAGCCTATGATTTCTTCTTTACTAATTCATTTGTGTACATCATATTGCTTTGCTTTTGCATTTGTGGCATGTTTCCATGTCACAGCATCCCTTCTGATGTTAGCAAGAGGGAGAGTAGAGGGAGAATTTTTCTATCTTTCTCTTTTCCTATTCTTTTCCTTGTCCTGTTCCTGGTAAACCATCAGATTCTTGAATTTGTGCTTCTCTTTCCATACTAATAAAAAAGAGAGAGATATAAGTATATATAAAGTATTCATATATATATATTTATACACATATCCACATATCTGTACATATATATGTATATGTGTGTATATATGTATATATCCTGCCTATACCTATTTTAAAAAAGTAGGTAGGAAGAAGACCTTGAGACAATAGACCACAGAGCTTGTAGCTGTTTATGTCATGTGCAGGGTTGGTATTTGGTAGTATCCAACTGTAGTCATCTTCATTTCTCCTGACTGGACACACTGGCACTGAATCTACATTTTTCACATGTGTTGAATTCTTGCTGTGTCTCAGGGCTAAGTAGTGTACATTAACAACTGTTAGCAGCCAAGGACTCTCATGGATAAGTAGTGCACATTAACGACTCTTGTAGCATGAAAGCAAAACGAGGTCAGACATCTGGGTCTTCTCATTTAAGCAAATGTGAGTTTGTACAAGTGAGACAAAATATTTCTCTTCTAAAATTGGTCAAAAACTTCTTATTTTGTGTCTCCATATCTATGTGTTTGTTGGAAGCTGGTTGGTAGAAGGAAAACCAATAGGATAATAAAGCTGAACAGTGTCTTTATTTCAGGAACCAATAGCTAAGTTGTCCCTTCATCCTGGTGTTCCTTCCCCGCCATCCATTAAGTTGCTATCATCAATGGAAGGTCCAGTTCCAGTTTCAGCTGTTAGCTTTATCAGTGGCTACAGGAGTCCTGTGTTCATATCTCTTTGGCTGCATGGCTCTATGGAATTGCTCTTGTTTCTGTATGCTTTTTTATGGGTAACTTTGTTTATCTTATTAAATATGGAGGCAAATTATGAGCAGCATGGTGGTGTAGTGGTTAGCATGGTGGAGTTGGCACCAGGAAGGCCCTTGGTTCAAATTTTGGATATTATATATACTAGTTATATGATCACAGGCAAGTACTTTAACCTCTATGAGCCTCAACTTTTTCATTTGCAAAGTGAGGCTAATAATACCTCTGTAATACCTCCTGTAGAGAACTTCCCAACCCAACTTGTACTCTCTTTGATGGGTTGAGTCCTCAGAGGAAAGCTATTAATTTGAGGTACCTGGTGGGTAACTACTTCTAAAACTACAGCTCATGAATATCCACTGGTGTACTTCCCTTGAACACTTAGCCAGTAGACACAGTTAGCTCTTAGGAAAAGCATTTATTAAAATTACATAAGAAGAGTAACTACAAAACATCTCCCATAAATATGGGGAATAGTCTCCCACAAACATATATAATATCCATGAAAAGAGTGAGCACTTAGAGTACAATGGTGGGGAAGCATGCGTGTAGAAAACACACGTCTGGGCAACTCACAACACCAATCAATCAATCAATAAACACTTATTAAGTACCAACTATGTGCCAGACACTGTGCAAAGTTCTGGGGATACAAAAAGACACCAAAGACAATCTCTGCCCTCAAGGAACTTACAGTAATATAATAGGGGAGACAACATGCAAACAAATAGAAACAAGCAAGCTATATACAAGATAAACAGAAAATAATTAACAAGGAAGACAGTAGAATTAAGAGGGATTGGAGAAGGCTTTTTATGAAAGATTTGATTTTAGTTGGGATTTAAAGGAAGCCAGAGAAGGCAGTAGGCTGAGATGAGAAGGGAGAGCATTTCAGGCATAGAGGACAGCCATAGAAAAGGCCTGGGGCTGAGAGATGGAGAGTATTATTTGTGGAACAGCCAGAAGACCAGTGTCTGTGGAGAGAAGAGTGGCAGGGAGTAAGGTGTGAGAAGACTGGAAAGGTAGGACGGGGTTCCATTATGCAAGGCTTTAAATGTCAAATGGATCCTGGAGGCATTAGGGAGCCACTGGAGGACCAGGAAGTCCTTCTTCTCCTTTATAGTCCTCTCTTTGGCCCGACTCTCAAATTGCTTATACTAACTCTCTTTTGAGTTGATAACTCGTTTTCTTCTCTACTTGTAAAGGTCATACACTTTGAAGCCACTTCATTCTTTGGATGATGGTCTTTCTATAGCCTCGTCCAAATGAAGTGGGTTAAAATCACCATACAATCTTTATTCCCTTATTATGAAACCACATATCATATTGGATTTTGTAAAGCTTTAAAAAGGAATATTTATATAGAAGATATAGCAAGAACAGAAGTTACAAATATCCCCCCCCAAAAAAAACTGGGGTGGAACAAACTCTCCCTTATACCACCCTGGGCTCTGGCGAGAGTGGGCTCAAATTTAAAGCAGTTTCTGCGTAGCATCGTCCCACCAAGTTCACTTTCAAATGTGGCATAGCCATGAATGAATGAATCTGTATTTCTTTTACCATTGGGCTGGGTCAAGCTGGTCTTTCTTCAGCTGTTGCCTCTCATGATCAGCCTTTTATAGATATTGGCATGGACTCTAGATGCTAAACTTCTGGTGGCTTGCTCTCTCCTGACCTTTTGAAGCTCACAGGATTGTAGCCATCTCCAATTTTCCTTCGTCTAAAGGTTGGAAAAAAATAGGCACAACAGCAAGAGAAGCATTAGCAGGGCTATGCATGCATGGTTTCATGCCAGCTCCAGATAAAAGAGTGAATAAGGCCTCTCCCTAACTTGGAAGCCTATAGCAGCTCATTCTTCTTCTTGATGCCAGCCAGGAAAGAAAGAGCTAGATGAAGAGCTATGATGTTGTATATTAAGTATTCTTTTAATGAACAGTCCATTTTTCAAGTCCAGCCTTATGTATCGGGCATAGGTTTGCAACAGGGTTCAAATTAGGGTAGTTTCAGGCCATTGAAGTATGTTTATCACCATCTAAGTTAAATTTCTTAATTTTTCATAATGTGCAGCCCAATGACAATTTGCCTTGTAGCATTGTCAACATTTGGGAATTTCTTTAATTCTGGAATAATTCTTTTTCTCGGCATACTAATATATTTTTCAAGTCACCATTCTCACTAAGACTAGGACTTCCAGGCCTACTGGCAGTTAAAAATTCTCTGAAAATTTTATTGGTCAGATACTCTACAGTCTGTTGAAGATGACCAAATCCAAGATGCTGGAATTCTTTTGACAATGATTTTTGGTATTGAAAAGAAACGTTTCCTTGTAAAAATTAAAATTTTCTAATCTTCAGTATAACAGTCTATGTATATTTTTGCCCAGGATAAACAGGACAAACAATTTGTATTTCTTCAAAGAAACAGATTTTTTTTTACTGCTCTCACTATTCTTCCAACCTCAAGTATCCTATTTTGCGTTATACTGCATCCTTCCAGCTTCTAGGTGCTTCTGAAGGTCTATGTTTGTTTTCTGAGGATTAATTAGGCTGCAATAATAATTTTCCAGTTCTTGACATTGTCTTCTGATTCTGATTACTTTCCTTTGTGCTTCACTGTGACTGACTCTGTTTTGTCATGGGCTTCAATGATCCTAGAAATCCTCAATTTCCCCACACCAATAACTGAGACAATATTTCTAATACTCATCGATGTGTATTCTTTAAGAGCTACAATTTTTGCCCATTTCCTCACAGTAAATATACATTTAAAAATTACAGAATTAAAAAAAACATAACAGAAGAGAGGAATAAAATGTGAATGGCATAAAATCTAGCACTCAAGTGACAGAGAACTATAGCAAGTTTGGGAAGCCAACACAACATAGTTTCCTATGTTCAAAGTCAGATGTCCTGAGTTGGTTTAGTCTTAGTAGAATCACATATGCCTGACTATTGCTATCACACAATGAAATCATAACTAAATGATGTTTTGCCCCAAGTAATTCTCCTATTTTTGTATACAGGTCCACAGAGTTTAGCTGATTCTCTCTGCCAGTTACTAGAGGTTTTCTGGGTGGTGTTAGGTGTTTTCATAATATGGCAAAGACCCTGTAATTCTCTCATTGATACATTGTTGTCTGGCTGTCGAAAGCTCCTTAAGAACAGTTCCTTGGCACATACCTATCAGCCATTTCAGGTCGTGAAGTTCAGGTGAGAATATATGCCAAGTGTTTCACAAACTGTGAGGTACTATATAAATGCCATTTATTATTATTGTCCTCCATATGCCATCGTATGACTCAAATGCCATGGATTAGGCTTGGCCAGAATCATCAGAGATGGCCCTTTGTTGTGTTCTATATATGTCTTCAAAGCTAAGACAGCAAGTAATCAGATCCAGGGCAGTGCGTTCTGATGACCAGAGAAATAACATTTGTTAGTGACAAAAAAATGAAAAATATTCTTTTAAAATGCACTTCTTATTGCCTCTACAATAAAATGAAAACTCTATTTAGTTTTTTAAGCCCTTCAAAATCTGGCCCCAATCTCTTCCCAATCTCATTAGACACTCCCTTTCTTTAACTATGATTCAGCCAAACTGGCCTTCTCTTTTCTCCTCACCCAAGATACTGAATTCCCTGACTTCATCTTGTGCCTTTGCACCAGCTATCCCACTTGACTGGGATTCACTCCTTCTTCACCTCACAGAACCCCACTCTTCCTTTAGAATACAAGTCAAGCATCATCTTCTACATGAAGTCTTTAGTGCCCTCCCCCTAAAACTCTCAGACTTGCCATTTGATAAATACCATTTGGTACTTATTTTTCTTTATATTTATTATGTATCTATTTGTATGTTTCCTTGCTGACTCCCATGTCAGAATGTCATTTCCTTGCAAGTAGGAATTGTTTCATTCTTTGTATTTGTATCCTCAGTGCTGGCACAGAGTAGGTACTTAAGAAATGCTTTCTGATCAACCGATTGAATCTTAAATGGTGCTGGGGAAATCGAGGAAGTGTTTGACTTGTTTTTTGAGATACCCATACATCTCTACTTACAAAGGTAAGGGGGCCATAGATCTAGCTGCTATTGATCTTGCTGCAGGGAAGACCTTCATTGATTAGCCAACATTTAGAATTTTAGGAAATTATGTCATAAAATGGAAAACATAAGAGAGTGAAAAGAAGGTGGGACTTAAACTGATGTGTGCAAAAATATGTTAAAGGAAAAGGAAAATAAGGGAAAATTAAATAGAATGAATGGAAATTATACCATGCTCAGGCTGAAAGAAAAATTGGAAGACACTGTAGAATTTCTATTGGGAGCTTAGAAGCTCCCAAATATCTAGAACGTTAAAGATGAGTCAGTCTTTCTTTTGAGTGAGGATGTTGATTATTGTTTCAGGGCCAACAAGATATGAGGGCTATGTGACTTGGGATACTGGGGTGTTTCTTTAGTCTCTGTGGGAGGCAGTGGACAAAACCAGTGAGAGTAGCCTAGAGAAATAATAGCTCTTCCTATTGGCTCCCTTTTACTGCTTGTAAGAGTTTCAAGTTCCAATTTTCTTAGGGTTAGAGAGCTGAGTATGCTTCTGTTCCACACACCCTGTTCTCCCCAATCTCTCTCTCTCTCTCTCTCTCTCCTCTTCTCCCTTTGTCCATCCCTCCTATTGGGGATCAAACCTTTGTATCCTTGGGATGGGATTATTATAACATCAAAAGGATCAGTGGCTCCCCTGCCTAAGTAATAACTGCTTCCTTCATGTTGTCATTTGGAAGATTTTTTTCTAGGTTCCTATCTGAAAATAATGGAAAGAATTCAATAATCATTAGTTTCATTTACTTGGGAACCTGCTTGGTCTCCTCACACTAGCTAAGAAAAACCCATCAATTTCATGGTGATTTTTTTTGGGGAGTTCAGTTAATTTAGCCATGGTCTTACATGTGAAAACTGATATTGAGATAAGGGTAGGGCAGAGTCTGGGGCTCAGAGTCAGGCTGTGGATACTTAGGTGATGACCCATAAAGGGATTATTTCAATCTGACTGAACCCTACTTCGCTATCACAAGAAATAGCAAGCCACCTGATATGAAGAGCCTTGGGAGAAAATGAAAAGGAAATACTGGTAGATATGAAAATCACAGTGAATAGAGCTCAGCCAGTGGCCATATGGTACTTGGGATGTTCTGGGGTTAAATCTCCTACTTTGCTGAAGTCCAGGCCTTTTGTGGGATGGGTGTGAAAGATGGAGGAGCAAGAGAGAGGAAAGGGGGGGGGAGAAAGAGAGAGGGAGAGAGAGAGGGAGAGAGAGAGAGAGAGAGAGAGAGAGAGAGAGAGAGAGAGAGAGAGGTTTTGCTCTAGCAAGGTTCAGTTGTCAAAGAAAAAAAATAAAATTGGGTTGTCTTCATCACTTTTCAGTTTCCTGCAGTCCTTTCCCACCTCCCAATCCCACCTGAGGCCGGCCATTCCACCTTCTTCCTTGTTGATGCTATGCTTCCTCCTCTTGCTTCCATCCCTCAAAGAAGTTTATCTGTGCATATCTCATTCCCTCTGAGACAGGCTTCAAGTCACTAATCTGATCAATTAATCTTTGCTGGTACATTAATGTCAGACCAGCTAAAGCACCTTTTTCTGCAGAGTAAAATGTGCATTTTCCTTATTTGGAGACCGGGACCTGTATTTATGCACCTAACCCAGAGGAGGTTTCAATGGTAGTAATTTTAATGAGGTCTTTTTGGTCCAGCTGGGCCCTCATGGCAATCCTCAAGTCCTATGCAAAGTTGCTGGTCTGATATTCAAACATGATTTTAAAAAAAAGGTTGGGGGAGGGCTCCTTTTCTGGTTTGGCATGGGGAAGCAGGGCACTATTATTTTAGGTAACTGTGACATGGGTTCATAAACATTGACACCTTCAGCCAAATCTCTATGAGAGAATATATTGGTCAAGGAGATACATCTCAAAAGCAATGTGTGTTGTAACATGCCTCATGGGAATCTCATCAGTTCCCATGTATTCAGTTGTCTTCTCTATGCAGGTGGCTACAAAATCTTTAAAAACAGCCTTTCTGTCTTTGCTATGCTCCAGTCTCACATCTCTAACTGCCTGTAGGACACCTTTCTCAGAACGTTCCATAGGTATCCCAAAATCAGGATGTTCTAAGCCAAGCTCATTATTTTTCTCCCTAAACTCATCCAGGCTTAGCACAGTGCCCGGCACATAGTTAGCTCTTAATAAATGCTTGCTGACTTGTTGACCTGACTCACCCTGCCTCCTATTTCTGCTGAGGACACCACCATTCAGGTTCACCCCCTAGGAGTAATCTTCAGCTCCTAACTCTCATTCATCTCCCCATCCAATCAGTTACCTCCTCCACACCTCTTACATTCATCTCTCTCTTTACACCAAACCATTCTGGGCTAGGCCCTTAATACATCTCACCTGGATTATTTTAATTAGCCTCCTAAATGATCTTCCTGCCTCCAGTTTTTCTCCTCTCCAAACCATCTCCAAATTGATCTTTTAGAACACATTTCTTTTTTTTTCTCAATTTTATGTCACTTTTTTTCTTAGTAGTGACATATAAAGATAGTTTTCAATTACATATAAAGATAGTTTTCAGCATTCATTTTTGTAAGATTTTGAGTTTCAAATTTTTCTCTCTTCCTCCCTTTCCCCTCCCCAAGACAGCAAGCAATCTGATATAGGTTATACATGTACAATCATATTAAACATGTTTCCATATTAGTCATGTCGTGAAAGAAGAATCAAAACAAAAGGGAAAAATCATGAGAAAGAAAAAACAAAACCCTCCAAAAATGAAAATAGTATGCTTCGATCTTCATTCAGACTCCATAGTTCTTTTTCTGGATGAGGATAGCATTTTTCATCCTGAGTCTTTTGGAGTTGTCTTGGATCATTGTATTGCAGAGAAGAGATAAGTCTATCATAGTTAATCATCGCACAATGTTCCTGTTGCTGTGTTCAATATTCTCCTGGTACTGCTCACTTCATTCAGCATCAGTTTATGTAAGTCTTTCCAGGTTTTTCTGAAGTCTGCCTGCTCATCATTTTTTATGGAGTAATAGTATTCCATTACATTTATGTACCACAACTTGTTCAGCCATTCCCTGATTCATGGGCATCCCTTCAATTTCCAATTCTTGGCCACCACAAAAAGAGCTGCTATAAATATTTTTGCACATGTAGGTACCTTTCCCTTTTTTGGGATTTCTTGGAATACAGACCTAGTAGAGATATTGCTGGATCAAAGAATATGCACAGTTTGGTTGCCCTTTGGGTATAGTTAGAACATACTTCTAACCATGTCTCCTGTTTAAGAAACTCCCTAGTGCCTTTATGATAAAATACACTTTCTTCTGTTTGGCATTTGAAGCCATTTCCAATCTGGTTCCATGTTACCTTTTCAGTCTGATTGTACATCATTTCACCTCATTCATTTAACACTCCAGACAAACTAGCCTACTTGGTTCTCCTCATTTATAATATTCCATGTCTTCATACCAATTTTCCTCCATGACCTAAATGCTTCCCTTTCTCATCTCTGCCTCCTGGAAAATTCAACTCCCTTCAAGTCTCATTTCTAGTTCCACTGCCTTCAAGAAGCCTTTGCCAATACCCCTAATTGAGGTCTTCTGGGGTCAGCTACAAAACTTGACCCCACAAAATGATCAAAATAATTTCAAATTTATTGTGCATATATCTTATATTTAACTATGTAAGGGTGTTTAGTGCCCCACAAAATTATCAAAATGACTTTGAATTTGTTTTGTGTATGTCCTGTATCGAACTATGTGAGATTGTTTTATACCCTTCAGTAGAAGGTAAGCTCCTGAAGAGCAAGGACTAATTCACTTGTATTTTGTATCTTCTTTGCCTCAAACAGCACCTGGCACAGAGGAGGTGCTTACTAAATGCTTAGCGATTGATGCAAGGTAGAAGTCAGGCCTAAAAGATCAAGATCCCTTGGGCTGAATCTGCAGGACTCAGAATTACTGCTCAGATCCATCCTTTGGTGTATGCTGTGGGTTTAATACAGAGCAACACAAGGTCTAACTGTGGACCACGCATACTGCAAACATTTAGAGACAATGGATGGGTCATCTGATCTCTTCACTCTTTCTCCCAGCTGTAAAGCAGGCAAGGCCCCACAAAACAAGTAAGAGAAGCATGAAGGATGGCCCAGACCAGCATGGCTGAGCCTTACCTGGCTGTATACTCTAATGCTCCCCTGAACACTTGAACACCAAGAACCCCACAAAAGACGTACCCTTTGAGTGTTGTACAAGTAGTAGAGTGAACTTAGCTTAAATACCTCCTCTCCCTTATATCAGACCGAAGAGAAGCCTCAGAAACTCATCCCTAGCACATACCCAGAGGCAGCTAAGTAGATCAGTGGCTAGAATGTTCGACTTGAAGTCCAGAAGACCTGAACTCAAATTCTGCTTCAGACATTTACTAGCTGTGTGACTCTGGGCAAGTCACTTCAGCTTTTGTCAGCTTCAATTTCCTCATCTGTAAAATGGGGATAAAAATAGCACCTACAGGAGTCTTAGTTAGGAACAAAAGAAATAATATCACCTTAAAATGCTGTCTAAGTGCCACCTTTATTTTTCTACCCCCAGGCCTTTTGCAAATAGCTTGTGTTATTCTTCTGTAACCCTTCTCCAGAGACGGTCTGAGGACTGTTCCGTGATATAAATTGGAATCTCTCTGGTTAGAGAATGAGAGCGTCATAGCTGGGGATTTTATACACAAGGAGATGCCAGCAATATTTTTGAGACTTGAGGATACCAAATGCATGTTGAGCTGAGAGGCTAGAGGCAGGAATGGTAGTCTGGATCAGAAGCAGTATCCCTGCCAGGATAAAAATAAGGTCATGATCTAGGGCTCAATTTTAAGATAATGAGAGTTGAAGTTTAGCAGAATTAATTGCCTCAGTTGGCCACACTTAGCTTTCTTTAGGCATTTGTATTTTTTTAATGCTTGGTTGTGTGAAATTAGCACAGAGGGGGCTGTCATTTCCTCAAAGGCAGACTATAAGATCTGGCAAGTTGTACTAAGGCTGTAACCATGGTGTTGGTGATAAATTATATCTGATACCCAAGGACCAGCCTAGATAACTGTGAGAGACCTATTAGCAGTGGACCAATCCTTAGCTCATGGATTCTGTGGTCATGACTATTATTGAAAAAAAGACAGATATAAAATGGCCCTCAGTTCTCGAAGGCCCTTTCTACTTCTATTATACAAAATAGTGGTGGCCATTATACATAATAGTGATGGTAGAGTCTTGGAAGTGAGAGTGGAGCATCCTTCTATTGATCTATCTATTAACATTACTTTATCCCTTGTTATTCTAAATATGAGGTCTGTGTTCAATGATCAAGAAGCCAACATATTTACTGAATCATAAATACTAGCATTTTTTTTACTATAAATAGAAGCAGAAGGAAAAAAAGAAAGTTGCAACTGTGGGGAAGGATAGCTATGCAAATTCTTGGAAGAGCAAATTGAGGCCTGGATGGAGTTCAGCACTTTATGCCCTTCACTGGTCTGTCTCTAGTCTATGTTTCTAGGCTTAATGTGCATTACTCATTTCATAGACTCCCTATTCTTATCAGAGTGGTTACTTGCTGCTCTCTGTACACAAGACTGCACTTCTTATCTCATCGTCTTTGAACATGTTGTTCTCCATGCTTAGAACATGCGCCCGCCTCACTTTTGCTTTGGAAAACCTTGAGCTGACTTTCAAGTACTGTGGCTTACAGGAGGACTATCCTGATCCCCAGAGTTGCTCATGCTTTCCTCTCTGCCTCTGAAATTACTTTGTATTTACATGCCACATATATTATATTTACTCATTTGTATATATGTTGGTTTCCTCATAGAGTGTCAGCTCCTTAAGTATATTCCTATAAGATTGTATTGCTTGCTTTTTGTAATCTCACTGTTAAAGCAAAGGTTGGATAAAGGGGGTAGAGATCTGGCCTCAGAGTCAGAGGTCCCTATACTAAGATAAAGAACCATGACCAAAAAAGAGCATATGTTTGAGGAAGAAGAAGGGACAGTGAAAGAAGAAGGGGAGAAGGGATTAGTGAGAGGGAAGAGGAAGAGGAGAGAGAGACACAGAGACAGACAGACAGAGACAGAGAGAAGAGAGAGAAAGAGAAAGGGAGAGAGGAGGGAGAGAGACAGAGACAGAGACAGAGAGAGAGGCAGAAAGAGAGGGAGAGACAGAGAGAGAGAGAGGTGAAATAAAAGAGTATTTCGAAAATTGATCAAGTAGGAACCAAGAATTCTAACTGATACTCCTTTCTCCCAAATGACTCATGGGATAAGATATTGTACTCTTTTTATGCACTTACATTTTGTATTCCATTTATCTATGTAGACATCAAATCACTTATTTATGGCACTCTTGCATCATTTTTAGAAGCAGCTGATGGCTCAGCGATAGAAAGCTGGGTCTGGAGTCAGGAAGATCTGAGTTCAAGTGCAACCTCAGACCTTAGACCTCAGACCTGTGACCCTGAGCAAATCACTTAATCTCTGGTTGCCTCAGCTTCCTCAGCTTAAATAAGCATAATAATAGCATCAAACTCCTAAGTGTTGTTGTGAGAAGCAAATGAAATTATATTTGTAAAAGTGCTTGGCACATAGTAGATGCTATGTAAATGTTTATTCCATTTATTAGACTGTAATACTCATGAGGGTATGGGCCATCCATGTCTTTATATGTCCTTCAATACCTAGCACAATGCATACACATAGAAGGATCTTTAATGCTGTTCATCCTTCGTTCTCGAAGAGGGCCAATGACATTAAGAGGGTGATGTCTTGACTTGCGAGTGAATTGGACTTAAGTGAGGCAGGGCTGTGCAGAGTTACCAGCCTCACTCTCTCCTCCAGAGTCATTGGGAGTCCAGTGGCAAGACATAAGTCAAGACAACTGGCAATGGCCCAGCAGGATCTTTAATAAATGCTTCTTGAAGGAAGCAATGACTGGTGGTCAAGTTATTTTACTTTTCCCTCTTTTTTTGCTTATAAAACTGGAATGTATCTGGGAAATTCAGAGTAAAAGGAATCTTTTAGTTATTTTTAAGGATTCTCTGCTGTTAGTGTCATGGGAAAACTGAATGGGGTGAATTCTCCTTTGCGCATTATATTATAATTTAACATGCTGTACAGTAGGGACTGTCAAGCACCAGATGTTAAATATTCTTGCCACCCACTCAGGAATTATTGTTAGTGACTGCTGACAAATTTTGTCATTTTTCAGAAGGGTGCCAAGTACCAACTGGAAGAGGGTGAAATGATAGAGGTAAAGTAGCAAGTGAAAAATTAGGAAAATTAACTTTTTAGTTAAACAGAGGAATAGAGAAGAGATAACAATCCTTCAGTCTCTTACACTTTGAAAGTCTGAGCTGCATTTTTTTTTTAGCATGGGCTTTCTGATTATACTATAAATGCAATTTCTATTGCTAGTAAATGAGTTTTTATCCACAAGGAATAAATTTGTTGGAATTGTAATATTTGGGTTAAGGCCTTCAAGGTCATGCCTGGACTATTATTAATATCATCATGTTAAATTCCTGTTCATGTCTTTGAATAATGTTTGTATCGGTCGTTTAAAGGGACAAGTTAAGACTTGGTTGAATCAGACTTTTTATCCACTTTAAAGTGATAGTTGAATATGAGCTGTTGTCATTACTACCCACGCAGCACTGTGGCACAACTAGGTTGAGCCCACTGAGGCTGGGACTCTCATCCCTTCCTGACCTTTACCTAGCCATGTGGTTTGGACTGGGTTTATCACCTTGGTCACTGTTCTCTAGATACCTTTCAGTCATCAATTCCTTTCCCCTAAAACTGGCACCTATAGCTAAACATAATACCCCAGAAGTGGTCTGACTAGGAAAAGGTTCAGTCACCATCCCTTTTCTGGATGTTATCTTTCTTTATGTAGCTAATGATTACATTTCCCCTCTGTTCCTGTTTCCTCACTCACAAAATCAGGTGGTTGCAATAAATGACTTCTAACATCCCCTCTGGCTCTAAATTCTAAGGTCCTGTCATCTCTACTTCATGGTACAATTAATTATTCTAAGGAAATGCTAGTCATCAACATGGAAATATGTTTTACATGACTGCACACATATAACCTATATCAAATTGCTTGCCTTCTCAATGAGGGGAAGAGGGGAGGGAGAAAGGAAGAGAATTTGGAGCTCAAACTTTTTTGGAATGTTAAAAAAAGTTTTTACATGTAATAGGGAAAAAATAAAATATTAAATCACCCTCAAAAAAGAAATGCTAACCATTAATTCAGCAAGCATTTCTAAAGCAAGCTACTCTTTGTTAAAGGCAGGGTTTGAGGTGATGTGGGGTATATATCAAAGAAGTGAAGTCCAACCATGGAGTACACGTGTTGTTCCAGCTGCTATGCTAAGTCCTGGGGGTACAAAGTAAGGCAAGAACAGTTCCTGCTCGCAAGGAGCTCACAGTCCAATGGGGGAGACAATGTGCAAATAGATATATACAGGTTAAGTTGTTGGCAATCTCCAAGGGAAGGCACTAGCATTATGCGAAAGGTTTTTTTTTTTTTCAAGAAGGTGGGAATTGAGCTCAGTTTTGAAGGAAGCCAGGGAAGCCAGGAAGCAGAGGCAATGTGAGAGAGAAATTCAGATATGGGGGACAGCTAGTATAAATGCACTCAATTGAGAGATGGAGTGTCTTATCCTAGGAACAACCAGGAGGCCAGTGTCACTGGATTGTAGAGTATGTGATGGGGAATAAGGTGTAAGAAGACTGGAAATGCAAGAGGAGGCTATCTTATGAAGAACTTTTAAAATCAAACAGAGAATTGTATATTTGATCCAGGTGAAAATAGGGAGATAAAGAGAATATATTCCTTGTCCTCAAGGAATTTACAACCTAGTAAGAAAGATAAATACAAATACTATGATGAAAAGTAGAATATTAGTGCACAAGAGAGTTGTAAAGTTCCTTGGGAGCTCAAAGATATGAGAAATCACTTTTGGTTAGGAAGATAAGGGAGGCTTTATGGAAGAAGTGGCATTTGAGCTGGATAGGTAGGTTTTCAGCAAGTGGAGATGAGGGAGAAGTCATTCTAGATGGGAGGAGCACACATCTGGAGATTTGATATGATGAGATTCGTTTGAAGATTAGTGTGTTTGTGATTGCATATGTATAACCTATATCAGATCACTTACTGTCTTGTGGGGGGGAGAGAGGCAGAGAATTTAAAACTTAAAAAAAGTTAAAACTGTTTTTACACGTCACTGGGAAGAAATGAAATATTATTAAAAAAAAAAGATCAGTGTGTTCTAGTGACTAGAATGTATGGTACACAAAGGGGAATAGTGTAAGGTAAAGCTGGGAAGATAGGCTGTTGTTGATTCATGGAGTGACATAAATGCCAAGCTTAGGAATTCAGACTTCATTAGGTAGGCAAAGGGAAGGAGCACTGAAAATTTCCGAACAAATGACTCAGTCGAATCTCTCTGCCTCAGGAAGATCAATCTGCTAGTAGTGTATAGATAGATTTGATAGGGGAGGCACTAAGAGTAGAGGAATCTGTAAGGAGCCTATTATAACAGCCCAAACAAAAGATAATGTAAGCCTGAGTTAGTGTGGGTGAATGGAGTAATGCGCATGATGGGACAGATTAGGTAGAGAAACTGTGGAGGTAGGATTGACAGGACTAGACTAATTGGAAGTGATGTGGTTAAGGGTGAAGTCAAGGTTTAGAATTCGGAGGCTTAGGTCTTGGTGACTGGGAGAAAGGTGGTGTGATTGCCAGACATACGGGTAGAAAACAAACTTTTGAGGAAAAACTACCATATATGATCAGGTGTACTGGATTCCTCCCTATTAAAAAGCCTTCCTCTTCTTGGCAGAGAGGTTTAGGTTGTGTTTTAAATTCAGAATTATCTCTGAGTAGCCTGGTATTGTATGGAGAAGGCCAAATGACTTGAAATGATTTGATCTCTGGGACACTGAAATTTACTGAGACCCATTGGTCAAAAGCTATCACCCTTCTATTGACCTGACCTTCTTTAACCTAGACCCTGAACAGGCTGTATTCTTTCACAATTCTTTAGCCAGACAATTGGTTTATTAGAGCTATCAATACAACTCGTGAATGCAGGCTTTGCAGTAAATTCTTTCCTTATTTTAAAGGTTTATTGACATCTGTGGCGATAACAAGACAGATACAGAGTGTATATTTGCTTTGTGGGACAATTGCAGATTATTAAATCTGGGCTCTTGGCAACGGTCACTGTGTCAGTAAATTATATCCATCGGATTCATAGAAAAAAGACACACAAGCTTTGATTAGTTATTGAAAGAATAAGTTATACATACAGCTATTATTTTTCTTTAAAAATATTTTCATCAATATCTTTCATTTATATAGCCCAGATTTCCTCTCTTCCCAGAACCCTCCTTTCCCCTTCCACAGAGCCATCACTTACAACAAAGAATTTTTTTAAAGCTGAAGAAGGAAAAATCATCCAGCAAAACTAGTCAACACATGAGGGAAAAATGACATAATATGCAACTCTCCACATCTGGTAATCCCAACCTCTACAAGAGTAGTGGTGCCTATTTTCTTTTGAGGACTTCAGAATGAAATTGTGCTTGAATCAAGGAATCGTTGCTCAAACAGTAAAATCCACCAGATTTCCCTAGAAACACTGATTCTGAATTAGAGAACAAAGCTGTCAATCTTGTCAGGTCATACATACACTCTGTGGGTTGAGGCAGTCTGGCAATGCAGTGCCACTTTTAACACGCAGAATTGACAAGGGCGAGTCATTGGTTTTAAACCCATGCTTTTATTCTTTTTAAATTTTTTCCAACAATAGTGATAAAAGACATTGAACTGCGGAAAGGCACACATGAAAACAAAAGTGAAGGACATTGTAAGAAATAATAAAAGGAGTAAACCCTTCCAGAATTCCTTCCCTTTGTAATTAGTAGTTAATGATTCCATAATGTCTAACTTGCTGCTGTTTCAAAATTCCTTTTAGTGTATTTGTGATATTTTAATTGTATGTGTTGTCCTGAAAGGCTTTGGTGGGGGAGAGGGATGAAAGTGTTTAATGGTTAAAAAATAACATTATTGCTACATGGAAAAAGGATATTATTACAGTTTTTTTAAAAAAAAATACTGTGAGGACTGAAGTTCCACATCGACTCTCTTTGCCTCTCCAAATAGTTTTACAGTATTCATTACTCATTAGAGTAAACTTTAGTCAAATCTGTACTGTGGTTGACATTGATTAGCTAGTGAAACAACATTATTTTCATTTTGCTTAAAAATCTCTAATGTTCCCCTTGTGTCTGTAATTTAACAGTAATACTGAATTTATCCAGCACTGTTGATAAGTGAGTTGCTTCTCATATTGGAATTTTTCAGGTAATTAAAATTTACCCCTTTTAGCCTCAAAACCTTAAAAAATGTTTTAAAAATCACTTTGAATGGAAAATTGTCAAAAATGTGTCATATACTTCTCTGCCTATTTAAAGAGAGGATAATGAGCATAATCTAATCTTTTGATGACTCAGGGCTGTCATTATGAATGTCTGCTGTTTTGCTATACATACTGCACAGTTCTATGTCTGCTTTTTAGTTTTTCTGTTTCTTCTCTTAAGATCAGATTATCAGCTGTCATTTTCCACTGCTTTCATAAAGCCTATTTTTAATGGATCTTCTTCATCCCTCCTTATAATCATTGTTTTAATAACAAAAAGGTTCCCTTCCCCATAAAGTTCTGTTGGAGGAAAAAGCCCTTCATAAAACTATGTTGGGGGAAAGTTGGAGGATCAGAGAAAGCATAGGATTGCTGCTTAGGCTGGATAAGACAATGATAACTGATGACAGAAAGATGGCAGAGCTATTCAATTTTTATTTTGCTTTTTTTTCCATGAAGAAGAATGACATTTGAACAGAAAAGGACAGAACAAAAATGGTTAATAGAGAGTTGGTACCCAAGATAATTAAGGAGCTAATGAAAACACTTAGCTGCTCATAATGAGTTTGAGTCACCTGGCCCATTTGAGCTACTATATCATGGGAGTACTAAAAGAACTGGCAGGTGTGCTTCCTGAGACCCTATTAGTGATATTTGAAAGTTTATGGAAAACCAGGAAAGGAGCCACAGATGAGAGATGGACAAATGCTGTTCCAATTTTTAAAAGATAAGAAAAGGAAGAGAATAGAGTCTACAAACCATAGGCTTGTGAGTCTGACTTCAATTGCTGGTAAAAGTCTGGAATAGATTGCTAAAGAGATGATTAATCAATATTTAGACAAGGAAATGATAATCATAAAAAGCCAAAATGGTCTTATTTTTTTTGATGAGGTTATTAAACTGGGAGGTCAGAGAAATGCTGCAGACCAAGTTTACTTAGGTGTTAGCAAAAACATCTGATAAACTATTTTATGCTATCCTATGGAAAATATAGAGATATGTGACCTTGAAAGATTACAAAGATGGATTCTGAACTGTTTGCATGACTGGATTCAAACAGTCATTAATAGGTCTATGGCTCCTTGGCAGGGGGTCTTCAGTGGAGTGCCCAGGAATTTATGCTTGGCTCTAGGCTGTTGAACATTTTTATCGATAACTTGGAAAAAGCCACAGATAGCATGCTTATCACATTTGTGTATGACACAAAGCTGAGAGGGATAAATATAAAGTCTTACACTTGGATTTAAGAAATCACTGTCATAAGTACAAGATAGGGAAGGCGTGGTTAGACAGTAGTTTGGCTGAAAAAAGATTATGGGGGTTTTAGTGGATTGTAAGTTCAGTATAAGTCAGCAGTGTGATGTGGAAACCCACCCAGAAAGCTAAATCAATCTTAGGTTACATGAAAAGACATAGCTTCTAGGAATAAGGAAGTGATAGTCCCACTGTGGTCAGGCCCCATTGAGAGTATTGTGTTCAATCCTGGGCTCCATAGTTGAGGAAGGATGTTGGTGAGCTACACAGTGCATAAAAGAAGACAACCAGGGTGGTGGAGGGCCTTAAGCTTATTTCATGTGAGGATCAGTTAAAGGGGATGGAGACATTTAGGTGAGAGAGGAGAAGATGGAAGTATGGGGAGGTGGGATATGATGGCTGTGGTCAAGTATTTGAAAGACCATCACCTATAAAAGGGAAGAGGGGGATTTCTGTTTTGTCTGGGGGTGGGGATAGAACTAGGAACTATGGGTGGATATTACAGAGAAGGAAGCTTAGGCTTGGTGTCAGGAAGAACTTCCTAACAGTTAAAAATATCAAAGGTTGAATGGCCATTGTGGGTTCTACCTCATAAGAAGCCTTCAGGAAGAGCCTCCAAGAGCACTTGATGAGTTTGTAGCACTGTGGAATTCTTCAGAGGGTATGGGTTGGACCAGATGGCTGATATTCCTTCCAACTCTCATAGCCTGCGAATTCTGTGAATCCACCCTCTCTGCCTGCCCTTATTTCCCACTTTCATTGGTTTGTATTGTACTGGACATTCCTAATTACATCCAGTGCCTTACTGAGAAGGTAAGCAAAGCCTAGTACTTTAGATAAAGGTATGGCAGTCCATGAAGGGGGGTCCTGCCTCTAGGGTGAAGAAGATTTGCAGAGAGGCAAAATTAGTCAGGGCAAATTCACAAGGTACAAGTAGAAGGAGATTCTTGGAAAGTTAACCATATTGCAATATTCTAGGCAAAGGCAGATTGAACCCATGGGTTTACAGATATTAGAAGCACCTATGTGATATGTTCACTTTTAGCTTCATGGTAATTCCTATTTGTACCAGGGATGTGATGCCCTACTTCCCTCTCTTCCTTTTGGTGACTGCTAATAGCTCGGATACCTACCTTCCTGTGCTCTTTCTGAGCTGCTCTGCATTAGGATACCAAAGAACTAAGCTTGTAAAAAATATCTTAGGAGCAAATAGGTCCTGAGTGAGGGAAGAGGAAGGAAAGGAAAAGAAGAGGAAAGGGGAATGGAATAAATTTTTACATAGCACCTTCTATGTGTCAGGCACTGTTTTAAGACTGAGGATTTAAGGAGTCATACTAAATAAAGAACATGGCTTTACTGATAGCTCAGAATCTGTCTTCATTTCTGAGCTTTAGTATTTTTTTTTTTTCAGAGTGTAAGGTTGTTGTAAATCTGATCTTCAGAGAAGCTAGGCTTTGTTATGCTATCTTGGCTTGATAGTCTCTCCCTTTCTTGAACTCCAAATATCTGCATTATTTAATTCTCTGATTTTATTATATACTGTGGTGATAGCTTGCTTATTTAAGTGGCAATGGAATGAATGAATTAATGCTGTTACATTCCAGCTGTTTAAAGAGTATCTGAATGGGGAAAGAAGGAAGCCAAAAGAAAGGGGAAGTATTTGTGGAAGTGTGATTGAGTTAGGAAAAAAAAATGATTTCTATGATAAGGGGTCCAGATTTCTCTTGGCTTCCATTGATCTCTCTTGAGGGGTCCCTGTATGTTAAACCAGAGTGTCAGTAGGGAGAATCATGTGTTGTGAGGCAAGGATAGAAAAGGGAGGATCTGGTACCTCGCAATGTGCAGGAGATAGCCTGGGGGTGTTTCCATCATGCTGTGGCTTGGTGGGGTAGGGTGAGGGGAATAGCAGGAGAAAGTGGCCATTTACACTAGCATTTCCTCCGACTGAATTTGCAAGGGAATTTTACAAAGGAGTCAGTGGGAATGGAGCTGAAGTGTCATTGCTCAGACAAAACTAAGCATGGTAGTTAAGTGGAAAGAGTATATAGTGAGAGCAGGTGAGCTAAGTGGAAGCCCACTCGGAGCAGTTTCCAAAGTGTTGAGGCTCTTCATGGAGATAGGGACATAATTTTAAAAATCTAGAATTCCTATTCCCAAATTAGTTTTCTGTGGCTCTCAAGTGCCTCCCCAGCCCCCACCACCCATGCCCCATGCCCACATCACCTGTTGGGCTAATACCACAGCAGAGATTCAGTTTTAGGCTGTTTCAGGAAAACCTCATCATCACAGACAACTAAAGCCAGATGATTGACCTTCAGCCAATGGAGGTACCAAACAGAGCCATAATGCTCAAGATACCCAGAGGTAGGGAGAGCATAAACACACCCATATACACATAACTTCCCTGGCTAGTGTCCTAGGGGAGGAAGCACAGTGACATGTCCCTGTAAGAGAAGTCTCACAGGAAGCTTGACAATGTCATCATTTTCTTCCTAAATGCTGGAGGCAGACTTCAGTCTCTGGAGAGCTCCAAAGACTACTAAAGGTGCTTCAAAGCTTTAGACTTGTAGTCCGTGGTTTTTGGTAATGAGATCTAATCTCTTTTTCAAGCCGCCCACTACATGTTGGTGAACTGTTAGTAATCGTGGTACAATACAGTTCAGCTGTAAGCAACTGGATTTTATCCTTTTCAGCAATGGCAATTCAACTGAGAATTCTTATCCTCCCTGTCTCCCTCAATTTCATCAACTTTCAATGCCTTGAAACACTTAGAATCACATTTATATACAGTGCTCATTATAAATTCCTATCTTAAACAACTTTGATGTACTTAAGAACTTTGATCAATGCAATGCCTAATGAGGATTCCAGAGGATCAGATGAACTATACTACCCACTTCTTGACAGAGAAGTGATATACTCAAGAAGATAAATGAGACATTACATTTTGGACATGTACAAGGTGGGAATTCATTTTGCTTGACTATGCATCATTTGTTACAAGGATTTTGTTTTTCTTTTCCTTCAGATTGGGGTTGGAGTGGGGTGGGAAGAAGATAAAATAAATGCTGATGAGAAATAAAAGATTGAAAAATCTTTACACAAAGAATTGCAAAAATATTCTCTTCCATTGTTTTCTATTGAATTGTACAAAATCCTTAGCCTGAAATTCATGTCCCTCCTCTCCCCCAATCAGATTAAATCATTCTGCCTCCTCTAGATCATTCATTACTTCCTTAATTATTCCTTTTTCTTTTCATGTGCCCCAGAAGGCCTAAATAAGAGCAATGTATTAAAGTTGTGGGGCAGCTAGGTGGCGCCATGGATAGTGCCAGGTCTGAAATTAGGAAGACTCATCTTTGTGAGTTCAAATGTTGGAGAAGATGTGGGAAAATTGGAACACTAATGCATTGTTGGTGGAGTTGTGAACTGATCCTACCATTCTGGAGAGCAATTTGGAACTTAGCCACAGATACTTATTAGCTGTCTGACCCTGGAAAAGTCACCTAACCCTGCTTGCCTCAATTCCTCATTTGTAAAATGAGCTGGAGAAGCAAATAGCAAACCACTCTAGTATTTCTGTCAAGAAAACCCCAAATGGAGTCACTAAGAGTTGGACACAACTGAAAACTGACTTGACAACAAAATTGAGGCTGCAGAGCAGTGCATTTCAGTTCAGTATAAGGAAAAACTTCTTAAGATTAGGACTCCCCAGAAGTGAGGTGAGAGGCAGTGAGAGCCTCCACATGGTGCTACTTCCTGAGGATGTTGTAGAGAAGCTTCCTGCTCAGGTACAGCTAGAACTACATAAACCTCTGAAGTCTCTTCCAACTTTGAGAAGCTTGGATTGTCAACATCTCCTTTTCCATGACACCTTCCTCCTCTTTTATAAACATGCCCTAGTTTCCCTTATCTGAGGAAAAAACTTCCTTACATGCTGTAAACTGACTTGAGCTGACATCCTGTTGTTTATTCTTTGATCTCCAAACTTCTTGAAAGGGAAGCCTATATTCCCTCTACTTCTTCATCACTCATGTATTTTCTCTACCAATCTTTGACTTTCATTCCTATCAGGTAACTGAAACTTGTTTTCTTTAAAAAAAATTTGTATATTTTTATTTTTCAATGTTCACTTCCATAAGATTTTGAACTCCAAATTTTCTCCCCTTCCATCCCCTTCCCCACCCCAAGATAGCATGAAATCTGAAATAGGCTGTACATATACCTTCATATTACACATATTTTCACATTAGTCATGTTGTAAAGAAGAATTAGAACCAATGGGAAGAACCATGAGAAAGAAGAAATAAACAGAAAAAAAAATGCAAATAGTATGTTTTGATCTGCATTCAGACTCCATAGTTCTTTTTCTGGATGTGGATAGCATTTTCCATCATGAGTCTTTTGGAGTTGTCTTAGATCCTTACATTGCTAAGAAGTGGCAAGTCTATCAAAGCTAGTATTTGAACAATGTTGCTATTACTGTGTACAATGTTCTCCTGGTTCTGCTCACTTCACTCAGCATCAGTTCATGTAAGTCTTTTCAGCTTTTTCTAAAGTCCACCCGGTCATCATTTCTTATGGAACAATAGTATTCCATTACATTTATATACCACAACTGGTTCAGTCATTCCCCAATTAATGAGCATCCCCTCAGGTTCCAATTCTTGGCCACCACAAAAAAAGTTGCTATAAATATTTTTGTACGTGTGGGTCCTTTTTCCATTTTTATGATCTCTTTGAGGTATAGACTTAGAAGTGGTATTGCTGGGTCAAAGGGTATGCACAGTTTTGTAGCCCTTTGGGCAAAGTTCCGAATTGCTCTCCAGAATGGTAGGATCAGTTCACAATTCCATCAACAATGCATTAGTGTTCCAATTTTCCCACGTCTTCTCCAACATTTATCATTTTCCTGTTTTGTCATGTTAGCTAATCTGATAGGTATGATGTGGTACCTTAGAGTTGTTTTGATTTGTATTTCTCTAACCATTAATGATTTAGAGCAATTTGAAACTTGTTTTCTTGATGATGACTTATAACCTGCTATTTATCATAGCCAGTGGCCTTTTCTCATTCCTCTTTCTTCTTGACATTACAACAAATGTAGATAGTTCCTCCTGGACCTATGATTTCATTGATTATAGGGAACTCCCAGGTGGGGAAACTCCCTCTACTAATACAGGTTGGTACCTTCTCTTCAACTTATAGTCTTAGAGAGTTGTTTAGAATCCTGAAAGGCCAAATGACTTGCCTTGGGTTATACAGCCAGTATATGTTAGAGGCAGAAATTGAATCTAAGTCTTCTTGGTTATGAGGGCTAGTTCTTTATACCCTATGGTACAGTGTCTCTTATTATAGCAAACAACAAATCTTTCCCTGTATTTGATGTTATTGGCCATCTTCTAAAAATTCTCTTCTTTTTGTGACATTGCACTGTCTCTGGCTTATTTTTTTCCCCTTTCTTGGCTTCTCTGCTTCTTCCTCTTGAAAAATTAATAGAGTAGTCTACACATATCAAATCATTTCAATCTGAATTCTGACCCCATATCCTAGAGAAACCATTCTCTTGGATGTCACCAAATGACTTCGTAATTGCTAAATATTATGGCCTTTTCTCAGTCCTAATCTTCCTTGAGTTCTCCGTAATGTTTGACACAATTAACAACCCCCTTTTCTGGCCTTCCTTGATACTGTTATCTTATGGTACTTTTCTTTTTATTTAAACATTCTTTACCATTTCCCTTAACTATTTTGCTAGTCTCCTCTACTCCCTAAATTTAGAACCCAAGACCCTATCCTGGGATCTTTCTTCTCCTTCTGCAATATTTCTCTTGATTATCTCAGCCATTCCCATGGGTTCAGTTATCAATGCAATGAATGACACTCAATCTTTAAATCCAGCCCTAATTTTTCTTCCTCAGGCCTTCTTGACTCCAGGCTCAGTGTTCTAAACACTGAGCCATGTAGCACAGCAATGGATTGGATTGGGGAGGAATTGAAGATTCTAAGGTTTCTAGGTATAGTATCTTAAAGAATGGGAGTGCCACTAAACGAACCAAGTAAGCTATCAGGAGAAGCAAGAAGCAGGTTTTTTTTTTTAAAGGTTTAAGGGTTTGTTTTCCCCCTCCCCCAACAGTGGTAGATATTTGGTTTTAGATATATAGGACTTGCTTGCTTTAATTTCTAAACCCTCATATGTACCTATAATTTCTCACTCTTCTATATTTGGCTTCCCACAAATCTCACATCTTCATTTGGATATCCTGTTGGCATCTCAAGCTCAATGTGTCCCAAGGCAAACTGATCATCTTCCCTGGAGGACTATTTTTCCCTCAAAACATTCCACTCTTTTGTGGATATCACTACCATTCTCCCAGTCCTAGCTTCAGATAATCAGAGATTTGGAGTTAGAAGGGACTGCAGTCTAGCCCTCTCATTTTAGAAATGGAGAAACTAAGACCCAGATTGCTTAAATCATTTGCCCGCAGTCACATGGGTACTAAGCGTGAAAGTTGAGATTTGAATGAAGGCTTAGAACCTTGAAGACATGTTTAAATCCCCTTTTCCTCTCTTCCTACATCAATTATCAATTATTATAACTCCACTATGTCTGTCACAATCTACCCTGTCCTCTCTACTCACCTCACCATCATCTTGTTTCAGTCCCCTCATTATCCCTCACCTGCCCTTCCCACCAGTCTCTCTCCTCTATAATCTATCCTTCATGCAGTTATCACGAGTTGTCCCAGTTCACTAGTCTTACCCTGCCATACAAAGTTATATGGCTCCCTATGTTCTCTAAGCTATAATAAAATAAAAAGAGCTAGCATTTACATAGTATTTTAAGGTTTGCAAAGCCCTAAACCATATCTCATTTCATCCTCACAACAACACTGGGAAGTAGATGCTATTATTATCTCCTTTTTGCATTTGAGAAAACTGAGACAGACAGAGGTTAAGTGACTCGCCTAGGGTCCACAGCTATTAAGTGTCCGAGGCTACATTTGAACTCAGGCCTTCTTGACTCCAGGCTCAGTGTTCTAAACACTGAGCCATGTAGCACAGCAATGGATTGGATTGGGGAGGAATTGAAGATTCTAAGGTTCCTAGGTATAGTATCTTAAAGAATGGGAGTGCCACTAAACAAACCAAGTAAGCTATCAGGAGAAGCAAGAAGCAGGTTTTTTTTTTTTTTAAAGGTTTAAGGGTTTGTTTTCCCCCTCCCCCAACGGTGGTAGATATTTGGTTTTAGATATATAGGACTTGCTTGCTTTAATTTCTAAACCCTCATATGTACCTATAATTTCTGACTCTTCTATATTTGGCTTCCCACAAGAATCGGATCCCTGGTCATGTTTTTTTTTTTAATTTGTTTATCTTGATCACATTTCTGCCTGCTTTTTTTGACTGGCTTGGACCTTGGAATGCTCACTGTAGGCTGGCTGCTTGGTAGATCTTACTCGTGGTCTCTCCTCTGGACTCACAGCTACACCATTCTTGCTGTTCAAATAGCTAGGCCCCTAACCCAGGATGTCTTACCGGTGTGTTGTTCTAGACTCTCCAGCTTCTAAGATGGACTAGCCTAGCCTCCACGTCTGATGGCTCTTTCCTTCCCTATTTGGTGGCCAATCACTACCTAGTGTGGATAGAAAAATCCAAATTCGGGCAAACATCCGGAAACCGAAGGATTGAGGTTAAAGAGGCATTAGGCCTGAAGAACAGCACCAGGAATGAGTAACAAGGTAGGATTTTGAGGTATCTTTCCTATTTCACATTCAGAACATTCATATGGTTCCTCTAAAAGCAATAACCAATTCCAGCAGAGCTGGCTTAGGGTGATCAGGTTAGGCACGTTAGACCTGATAACAGAGACCTCTGGGGCTCTCTAATCCAACCCCTTCATTTTACTGGTAAGAAAACTGAGGTCAGAAAAATGATGTGATGGAAGCAGCTAGGTGGTGCAAAGAGATAGATATCAGGGCATTGAAGGAGGAAGACCTTAGTTTAAATCCTTCCCCAAGTATTTACTGCCTGTATGAGCATTTGTCTCAATTTCCTCATCTGTAAAATGTGGATAATAATAGCATCTAGCTAACACATACAAATAGCTTCAAATACTAGGTATTGTTATCCCCATGGTCACACAGGTAGTAAATATAAGAGGAATATTTGAACTCCAGTCTTCTAGTGCTTTGATACCAGTCAGTATCCTTTGTCTTTTACTGCGATGATTGAGCATTCTTCTGATGTGGAGAGTTCATGGGAAGAGACAGTTTCTGGCATGAGAACCTTGACAAAAGCTCACTTTACTGGATCTATGTGGATGGGTTTCAAGGAGAAATAGAAGAAATACTATTTCAAAATTATTTTTAAAAAGTAAATAGGGGGGCAGCTAGGCAGAGCAGTGGATAGAGCACCAGCCCTGAAGTCAGGAGGACCTGAGTTCAAATCTGGCCTCAGACCAAACACTTGACACTTACTAGCTGTGTGACCCTAGGCAAGTCATTCAACCTTAATTGCCTTTTAAAAAAGTAAATAGGAAGCATGGAGTAGTGGTCTCAGAATCAGGAAGACCTGAGCTCTAGTCCCTTTTCTAATAGCACATACAGATTGTGTGGCCCTGGGTAAATCACCTAGCTTCCTGGTGCCTCAGGCAACTTTCTTAAGATTATAAATTGCAGAATAGTCGCTAATCTGCATTGATTGGTAGAGGAAGTCTTTCCCACTTGTGAGTTTCCTTCACTAATGAAATCATAGGTCTGGCCACCGGGCCCCACTGCTCTCAGCCCCCTCCCATCCTGACAGAGAGAAAGAGAGAGAGAGAGACAAGAGACAGAGAGACAGAGATACAGAGACAGAGACAGATATAGAGACAGACAGAGAGACAGAGACAGAGAAACAGACAGAAAGACAGGCAGAGAGACAGACAGGGAGACAGAGACACAGAGAGAGAATGAAAAGAGAAAGAAAGAAGAAGCAAAGGATTATATTTTCCTTGGTTAGCCTTCCTTATTCAGGGAGTGTAAATATAATTCATGCAGATTGCCAGTGATCTGACTTCACAGTGTCTAACAATTCTGGGTCAGCTGGAACAGAAGTATCCTTCACAATACACCTAGTATGCATGCTGGCTCCTACAGGCTTGACACGTGGTCTAAATGTCCTGAAAGTAGAGCTGACCTCCTGGCTTCCAGAAGACTTTCTGCCAGTCACAGGCTTGCTCAGTGACCTTAAACAAATTACTCACATATCTCAGTAGCACATTCCCTTTATCTGTGGTGAGCATGTCAAATGTTCTGTTCTGTGTTTGGGACACTCTTTGTTCTTGATTAATTTAAAAGCACATTTAATTAAATTGGCTAACAAGTTATGGCAGACTGGCATTTACATGGCTTTCTAAGTTGCATAGTTGGTCCAAACTTTGCAGAATTTTGTTCTTTTATTTTTTTATTTGAAGTTTCACACAGGGTGCTGTAATTGCTTAAAACTACACTAAGGCTTTTGGGATACCCTTCATGTCTTATAGTTTATTTCAAAATTATCTCTATGTTCTTCCTGAGACTCTTAAAAATAATTTTATTTTTATTATCCTTCTCATCCTGGGCAGAGTGTTCGTCCCTGTAATTTTCTGCTGTATTCTAGCTTGGCTTGTTGGGATCCTAATCCCCTTTCCTCTACACTCTTACTGTGTGATCCTGGCCAAACCACTTCCCCTCCCTGAATCTGGATGTCTTTGTGTACATAATCGGGCTATGAGTACTCACACTGGCTTCCTCACCCCCAGGGTTGCTGTGAAGGAAGCATTTGGCAAAATCTTAAAGAGATATTTCAGCTATTATTTCTAACTAGCTCTGTATCAAGATTTATTGTGTAGTAGGTGAAAGATGAGGAAAAGTCAAATTACTTTCCCTGACGTAAGCCCAAAAGGATGTAAGCCATTTTGAACTTGAAAATGGCTCAACTATGTTCTGTTGGTCCTAAAAACTGTGGAGGGAAACAAACTAGCAAGAAAGGATATGGCTATAAAAGCTGATACTTACCGTGAGTAAGGTTTCATCCTATTTTTAGGATAATGTGTATTGTGTTTAGTAACGTCCTCAGAAACAGACTGTTTGTGTCCAATAACTGTCTAGCACTTGGCATGGGGAGGAGAAAAACACACCAAATGTTCTGATGTGTTTCACAGACCAAAACCCAATATAGATATGGTCACAGCATAAGTTCAGTTAACCATAATCCCATTAACTGAAATTTGTTTTTTGCCTTTAATTTGCAAGAAGAAAGAGGCAAATAACAAGAAAACAGGCTTGTATTAGCAGTTTATTTATTTTTTTTAAAGACAAATCCAAAATTCCTGGAAGTGTCCTTGGTCTCATTCAGCATAATCTCCTATACTGGAGAGGCACCATGGTATAATAAATAAAGCATTGGAATGAGGAGACCTTAGTTCAAGCCTCACTTAACTTACTAGCAATATGACCCTGGTCCTCAGCTTCCTCATCTGAAAATGAGGAGGTTGGACTCTGTGGCGGCTGAAGTCCTTTCCATCTCTTTATCTGTGATCCTATGAACTTTTATGTATGCCTATCCTAAGGTTTGTATAGAGAGAACTGAACTGCTGAATGACGACTTTGAGCATGCTACAAGATCCTTAGTTCTCAAGTTTCAATTATGTTCATCATATTATAATTAATAAAAACATAAACTGATATATTTTTCTTGAATTCATCAATACATTTTGTTTTGACCCAACAGATACTTCCCAAAAATACCCAAACTCCCTTGCAGAATGTATTTCTTGAAAAAGTTTATTGATTGTTTTAAAATTTAATTCTATTATTTTTTCAATTAACAAGTATTTCTTTTCCTTCCCTTCCCACATTCCCTACCTTTCAATGAACAACAACAACAAAAAAAAGGAAAAATAAAACTTTCTAACTAATATGCAGTCAATCAAAACCAGCTCCCACATTGGTCATGTTCAAAAATGTATGTCTCCTTCCACATTTTGAGTCCAACACATTTCAGTCAGGAGTTTACTGATTGTTAACAGGAAAGGAACAATGTGTCCTTCAAGTCTGACAGTATGTTCCTAGCAGTGACCTTGTTTGAGCAGAGTTTTTTGCTTCTTCATATTGACTTTACTTGTTTGTCGTCAATGCATACGTTGTTGCTTTGACTCTTTCTTCACTGTACCGTTTTATACAAGTCTCTTATGATTATCTGGAGTTTTCACATTGAAAGGACCATAAGGAGGTAAGAAAAAAAAAGAAATTTACATGAAAATTTTGTTGTGTGTTTGAAAGGAATAGCAAGTTGTACATAGTAAATTTGCAGTTTCATGTATAATCATCTTTTTTATTGGACTATATTATGGAAATGCTTGTTTTATTTAATAAATGAAAAATAAAATGAAAAAAAAATAAAGAATTTGAAAAGACCTCAGCAGCCCTGTTAATCCAACCCTATCATTTTACAGATGAGATCTAGAGGAGTTAAGTGACTCATACCCACAGATCACATAGGTTATAAATGTTAGAGGCAGAATTTGAACCCAGATCCTCACATTCAGAGCCTTGTACTGTAATTTATTCAGATATTCCCTATTTATCAGTTGTATTTTACCACAGTTTTGAAAAAAATCACAAATAATGTTGCTATAAATACATATTTTTTGTACATCAGTCTTTTATTATTGTCAATAACTTCCTTGGGCCATGATCCTAGTAATGGAATCTCTGGTTGCAAAGATATAAACAATTTATAATTTTTCTTGCATAACTCCAAATCATTTTCCAGAATAGTTGAATTAATTCACAGCTCCATCAAGAGGGAGGCAACAAGGTGAAGTGGAAAAAGGCCATGAACTTGGAGTCACAGGGCATGAGCTCATACCCCAGATCTTGTCACTGTTACTTCCTCATCGGGTGGATAATTGCTAAGGTACCTTCCAGGTCTAGATTTATGAGATTATGATTATTTTGGTAGTCTTCCCATAGCCTCTTTAGCTGTGGATTTTCCATCTCTATTTTACATAAGGTCTTTCTTTCTCTTCTGAGATAGAAATACAGTCTTCCATGGAAATGGAAATCTCCATTCCCAACCTGTGCTAGTTTGTCCCTCCTTAGGCAGCCCAGTGACTCCCTGTTCTCTGAAACTCACCATATTGGCGCCAGACTTAGCATAGGCATCAGATGGGCTTACTGCAGCTCAGAATTCCTAAGTTTAAGTGATCCATAAACATCTGCCTACCCTGAAATAGGGATTTCAAGTGGACATGTTATAGTATTTTTGCCAGCATGATTAGTATAAAATGTATAATTAGAGCTTTTTAAATTTGCATTTTTCTACTGGTGATTTTTGGTCTTTTTGGGGTGGTTATTTATACTTTATATTTCTTCTTTTAAAAACTAAGGGCCATTGGATCTTTCCTTCTGACTTGTAGCCAAAATGCCCTATATGAGTTGACTCTCCTTACTAGAAGGTGTGTGACTTAGAGCAATAATTATTTTGATTTTCAAGCGCTTAGCATAGTATTTGTGCTTAACAAATATTTTTTTCCTTCTTGCCTTCTTTCCTCCTTCCTTCCTTCTTTATATCTTCTTTCATTTCTGTTTAAAAAAATTATAGTTGTATTGATCTAGGTGCTATGTGTCTTGTCAGATTAATTTTCAAATATTTAGTGTATTTTGTGTTTACATTTAATAGAATTTCTCTTCTTACCTCTTCCTCCAGGGTTCCATTAATATTAGACAGAAAAGCTAGTGATTTCTGTGGATTTATTTTGTATGACTGGTACATTTTCAGAAAGATTTTTTTTTTTTAGGCAATTGGGGTTAAGTAACTTGCCCAGGGTCACACAGCTAGTTAGTGTCAAGTGTTTGGTCTGAGGCCAGATTTGAACTCAGGTCCTCCTGATTTCAGGGCTGGTGCTCTATCCACTGCGCCACCTAGCTGCCCCTCAGAAAGAATTTTCAACTGCAAAGATTGAAACAAAGAGAGATTTCTGCTCAAGACATAGTAACTTCAGTTGACCCAAACATATTAGTCCCCTGTGAATTCTGTGGAACTGAAATTTTACGATGATCCTTATTCAGCTAGAAGATTTGTAACTATTCCTTGAATAAATGTTAATATTTTGGTTTCCAGGGACTTAGGGTGTTTTAATAAAAGATTGTGGAGTTTTTTTTTTAATTTTAACTTTTTAAAAATTTATATGTTCCACTGGAAACCTATAAATATGAACCCAAGCTGATGTGCTAGAGCAGTTGGGTAGATAAATCCAGGATGGGGACAGCCTGGCCATATTCTAATTCTTGTTCAAATGCCATGAAAGCGCTTGTGATTTTCAGAAAGGCTCTTCATGCCTTCTTTTTCTAGCTTTCTAGGAAATACTTCAGTACTTCAAGGATTTAGGATTTCATTTGTATTGGGATTCTCCATTGATGCAGATTACAAGCCGCCTTCTGAAAATACTGTAGTAAAAAAATCACTTTCTGGCTAACCTGGTGGTAAGTCTCTATGAAATTAACTAGACTGGTTGTCAGATGACAGGCACACGCAGCTGGTCATGGGATCCATCCTTCAACCTGTTCTAGCTTGGTAAGAAATACTATAGCTTATACTCTTGCTTTGAGAACCACAACAAGGCATCAGAATAGGTCTTTGGCAGAAGTATGCTGCGAGGAAGTTAGTGATAGGGGGAAATTAGTAAACTTTGTCATTTACCACATATAATGTGTCCCAAAAGTCTTAGTGCAGATGTTAAGCTTTTTAATAAGTTTGATTAAGCTTTAATAGCTTAAAACTGTCCTATAAAGTGCTTGAAAGAAATCCTTTTTTAAAAGGCTTTATTGATTTTTTTTATATCATCACTGCTTCCTTATGACAACTCCCCCTTTTCCCTTATAAAATCTTATCTTTTTTTAAAAGTATAGTTAAGCAACGAAAGCTAACACGTTGGCCCTGTCTGACCAAAAAAATATCCTGTTCAGCACCTTCTGCTGAGAGGAGGGAGGTGTACATGTCACTGTCGGGCTTCTGAAATCATGATGGATCTTTGCATTGATTCGACTCCTGGTGTCATTCAGTGTGCAAAATTTCCCTCGATGTTATTGTGGCCACTATATAAACTTTTCTTGTGGTTTTGCTTACTTTGCTTAGCATAATTTCGTACAAGTCTGGAAAGAAATCCTGGTGAAGGATTCAGCATCCTAGTAAAGACAAACAACAGAAGTGGCCTTTCATTCCTGGGAATAATTGCACTTGGAAAAGTAGGAAGCTTTTTCCATAATATCTCAGCATACGGTGGCATTTGAACAAGCCAAAAAGAAACCAGAGGAGATAGATATATGCTTCAATGGTGGCTCTCTGCACTATATATTGCAAGAAGTGAGGAAACAGAGAAGCCTATAAAATATTGCTGTTCAGAGACACAGAAAGTTATTTTTATGAACATTTTCATGTGGGCTGTGAAAATTCATTCCACTCCATTTTAAAAAGAGAGTTTAACAAGGAGAAACCCACAGGATGCTTCCCCTCCCCCTCCCCCTTTGCTAAACAGATTTTAAAAGTGGAAGATGTTTAATTACTTGGGTTCTGTGATCTTGGGCATTGCCTGATTACAGCTGTTCTCAGGAAGTGGATTGGAATATCATTCCTTCCCCCCTTCTCAAATCAAAACTTTACATAAAAATAGCCCTGGCTAATTTACAGTTGATGAGCTCAGCATTTTTCCATTTTGGCTCTCAATTTTCCCCAGTCATTCAAATGAACACTTGCTTTCATGGCTTAGGAACAGTTTTTAAAAATAAGCAAGCCAACAAGAAAGAAATGAGGGAAGGCCCTATATGAATTTAAATACATTCTTACTCCTTCCCATGGCCACATCCATGATCCAAGGTTCTACCTAATATTTGCCCTTCTGCATTATTGATCTTAGAATTACATAATCTTTCTTTCCACTGCAACCACCAGTTATACCAGGCCATCCATATTTAAGACACTTCAGCCATGAGCTATGTCTGCTTTTTATTTTGGGGACTGTCTTGGACCGATCTAGGTGGGAGTTATGAACCAAAGGAAAAGAAATTGATCCTTTGAGTTTAAACTCCCAGATCAGACTCTGTATGAGTCTTGGAATACCTTACTCATGGATTATAGCCCTCCTTGTTCTCCTAGCCCATCTCCTCCTGCTCTGTCCTGCCTTTTCTCTCTTAGTCTTGACCACATGCATGACTTGTTCAACAGCCTTCTACCTCTTTGTACCTTGGTCCTACAACTAGTTCCTACCTTGTCAAAAGTCAACCAGGGATTGCTCTCAACATTTACCTTCTCCAGTCCTATGCTAGAAGGAGTCTGATGCAACTATGCAGAGAAGGGCTGCTGCAAATTGATGTTATGTCATTTCCATCATGCTTTCTATGCTGCTTAGCAATCATTTGATCTCTTCTAGATTTATTATCTTACTTCCTGCAGTGGTTTTTTCTACATTGAAAGTTGGAAGGAACCGCAGAGGTTATCAGGTGCAAAGTCTTCATTTACAAACAAGAAAACTGAGGCTCAAAGAAGAGAAGCAACAGTTACAGGAAGCAGAACCAGGACTCAAACCCACATTCTCTCACTCCAAATTCAATGTGTTTTTTTTTTTTTAAATTGTAACATGCTTTATAATGTGCTTTCTTCACAGTCTCATGAGCTAGGTAATGCAGATGCCTAGAACATAGTAAGTCCTTAATGAAATGTTTGTCGGTTGCTAGCCATGAATGCTTTAAAGAAATGAATGAAAAGGTCTATGAGATTAATAACTGATGTACAGATAACTGGATTTCTGTGTGTGAATTTAAAAAAAATCATTAATTGATTTTTGTTTGCCTGTAGAAGAAAACAATAGATGGATATATAACATTCTAGCCCAAATTTATTACAGACCGTTCATTAATATGCAATCATTTCTCCTTAGAGCAAAGTTCAGCTGGGCAGACTTTGCTCTATTATTTAGAATAATCTCTGACTCTAGTAACTTCCAAATTACATTTGATTGTAGTTACAAGCTACTAAGACCTGATTTTGCACCAAGTGTCTGATATCAGTAGGTATCAGGGTGTGAATGTGTGACTCTGCACAGATCATTTAACCCCATCTGCCTCAGTTTCCTCATTTATAAAATGAGGATAATAAAAGCACCTACCTCACAGAGTTGTTGTGAAGACCAAATGTAATAACATTTGCAAAGTTCACATCTTAAAGAGTTATTTAAATGCTAGCTGTTTATTATTATCTTGGAACAAGAAAACATTCCATAGCAAAGTAAAACAAAAGTAAAAAATTTAAGTTGAGAGCTATTGATCAATTTAAACAGAACGAGAATGTTACTGCTAGTGAATCTGAGGAGAAAATACCTTTCTGAAAGCAATTATTCCCTTTAACCACTCTCTCTAAAGATTCCTCTTTCAATATGGTAAAAAAATGAATAAAGACTAAAGAATAATCTTTCTTAACTAGACTAAACAGGAGGATATTAGCACCCTTAGTTTGGTAATGGTAAACAAGAAAAATAATTTAATGATCTTAATCTCAAGGAATCAACATCCCTCCTTGAAACTGATTATCTTCTTTTCCAGAAAGACTGGAAGAGACAGGACTTTGATGCAATTGAGGTAAAGGACTTCAAACTAGGACAGGGTCAGAATATTAATATTTTAAAATGTTTCAAATTAATATTAACATTTTAATATTTCATAACACAACCAAGACCCACCTTTTAAGAAGTTTTACTGTTGCCTTTTGACTTTATATCAGTAATTTCTAAACATTAACAGATGTACCTTCTTCATGCCACTCTTTGCTATTAAAAAAAAGTGCTGCTATGCATATTTTGTTATATCACAAGACCTTTTTGCCTTTGGACTGCTTGGGTTGCAGTGAGATCTTTAGGTTGTAGAGTACGAACAAGTTGGTCTCTCCACCACTCCCCTTTTTGCATAATTCCAAATCATTTTCCAAAATAGTTGGACCAACCCATGGCTCCACCAACAATTTACTAGTGAGCTAGTCTTCCTACAGTCTCTCCAACTTTGACTGTTTTTGTGATGATTAGACTTCTGTGTTTAAGTAGGTTTAGGCCACAAAGTTACTATCAGGAATGGTGTCGTCATAAATTGGTTATGATTAAGATAAATTGGTTTAAATTCAGTTGAACATGAGTTTGATACTTACCAAGAAAATATGCTGCACATCCTCATTTGAGTTCTTATTTTGGTCAAGACATAGGTAGCCAGTTGTCTCTCTGCCTGCAGAATCAAAGAGTTGGAAAGATCTCAGAAATCTAACTCACATGTGAAAAAGAAACATCAAAATTCAGCCTTTGCTTGAAGACTTCTAATTGATAGGAACCTGCTCACTCTCAACACAGCCTCTTCCATTTTGGGGATATCTCTAATTGATACACAATGTCTTCCTTCATCAAAATTAAATTTGCTCCCTTTATAATGTTTGCACATTGTTCCTAGTTCTGACCCCAGGGGTGAAGCAGAGTAAATTGAATCCTTCCTGGGCATTTAAAATCTGCATAACATGGCTCCTTCTGACTTTTTCAGCTTCCTTACTCCTTACTCTCCTCCACACGCTCTATGATATGATAATTACACTGGCCTTGTTGTGGTTCCTCACATGACATTCCTCCCATTGTGCCAGCTGTCCTCCATGTCAGGTTTGCTTTGTTTCCACTCTTCATTTCCTTGGCTTCCTTCATGATTTAACTCAAATCCCATTTCTTTCTTTCTTTTTTTTTTTTGGTGAGGCAATTGGGGTTAAGTGACTTGCCCAAGGTCACACAGCTAGTACATGTCAAATGTTTGGTCTGAGGCCGGATTTGAACTCAGGTCCTCCTGACTTCAGGGCCAGTGCTCTATCCACTGTGCAACCTAGCTGCCCCTCAAATCCCATTTCTGCTGGAGACTTTTCCTAGTGTCCCTCTCCCCCTGCTCCAAGCCACTAATGCCTCCCCCTTTCAGATTACCTTTATAAATTCAAATAACTTGTATAAATCCAGATGCTTAGATGCTGTTTTCCCTATTAGAATGTATTTTCCTTGATAAGACAGTGTGAGTTTGGTTGTTTTTGGCCTTTTTTTGTATGCCCAGGGCTTAGCCTATTAAGTAAATAATTAATAAATGCTTGTTGATTAACACCATGATTATACATGTACAACCTATATCATCAGATTGCTTGATGTCTTGGGGAGGGGGAGTGAAAGGAGGGAAGGAGAAAAATTTAGAACTCAAAATCTTACAAAAACAAATCTTAGTTGATTAACACATGACAACCTTCCAAATACTTTAAGACATTTTTAGCAGTTCATATGGAACTAGCTAAGACAGAAGCATAAGGATCATAAGGTATGGAAGCTGGATTTTGCACAACAAAGTCCTAAATACCACAGAGCAAATACTTTACCCTGGTCACACCCAAAAGTCTGTCCAGTTCCAGCCTAGCCAAACCTTAATGCATTGTTGGTCCAAAAGTCCAAGGCTGTCCTAGATTGGTCCTATAACTAACTTGGTCTTTGGTGGGTTTTATGGATCATGTATGACTAGAAGATCACGCTGGATTCTCTTAAGACCTCTTTATTTTTAAATGGATCTTTTGAAGCACATATTGCTATGACTCACATGCCATGGATGGAGGTTGATCAAACTAACTCCTTGGGGGGAAGTGGTAGGTAGAGAAGTGCTCAAATGAGACTAGTGTTGTGGTGGTCATTGCTATGGTCTCCCAAAAATGTTTCTCAGTCTGGGGATGGTTGAAAAGATGCTCTCTCTGATTGTGTTCTGATTCTACTAAGTTCCATAATCAGTCAATCTGCAAGTTAAGCTCAAAATAGAAAAAAAATCAGTGAGACAAGATAATACTTCAAAGGTGGTTATGACTGCCTCTGACAATAAATCCTCAAGCTGATGGAACTCCTGGTAATTCCTCTCAGCAGATGGAAAGAAGGTCTAGAAATTGTCAGAATACTCTTAAGTTTGCATTTCTTTACAGGTGCTCATCTCACACAAACAGATGGTGATAAAAAGAGAAGATACCACAGCAAGCTGATGGGAAGCAAGTTGCAAACTTATTAGTGATATTACATAACACCAGTGAATTGTATTAGAAGTCATTCATCTAAGTCTCCCAAACCAAAGTGTAAAGGGTCAATATGACATTTATAAGCAAAGTTGGATTATGTCCATAAAGACACTCAGGGTACTGTAGACTTTCCAGGGTATAAGTTCTTCCTTCTTTTACTCCAAAAGCAAAAAAAAAATGCAGTTGATTCCATGAGTCATTGCACAAATAGCCAACCGACATTTGTGATAGCTTGACTCTGATAATTAGTGGTCAAATGAGGACATACTTTTCATAAAGTCCCAGAATCTTAGAGTTGGAAGGGACCCCAGAAGCCATGTGGTCCAACCCACACCTGAACAAGAATCTCCTCTATGCTATCCCTGACAAATAGCCATCCAGTTTCTGATTAAAAGACATCTGTTTAAAGGGGAACCCACTATATTCCCCTGGAGAATTACACTCAGTTTCTCTGAGTAAGTTATTTTTGGTTGTAAGCCTATGTCTTTTACCTTTTGGAGTATCATGTTCCATGTTCTCCACTCATCAATGTTTGTGGCTGCTAAATTTTGTTTGATAGTGACTGGATCCTTGATACTTGAATTCTTTGTTTCTGGCTACTTATAATATTTTTTTTGTCCAGGAAGTTCTGGATTTTTGCTTAACATGCCTGGGAGTTTTCACTTTGGGATTTCTTTCAGGAAGTCACCAATGGAGTCTTCCTTTTTCTACTTTATCCTTCGGTTCTAAGAGATCTAGGCATTTTTCTGTCATGATTTTTTGAAATATGTCCAGACTTTTTTTGGGGTTTTTTTTTAGGTCATGGCTTTCAGGTAGATCAACAATTCTTAAATTATCTCTTCTTGATCTGTTTTTGAGATCAGCTATATTTTATGAAACAACTTATATTTTCAAAAATCTTTTGACTATTTTAATATTTCTTATTGTTTCATGGCATGTTGAACTTTTGTTTGGTTCACTTTAATTTTAAAGGAGTCCTTTATTTGGGAAAGCATTTGTTTTTTGTTTTTTTACCTTTTGTACAGTTGTTGATTATTTCTCCAAGTCTCTTCTATAACTCATTTCTTTTCTAATTATTTCCTCTGTCACTTTCATTTATTTCATTTCATTTTAAACTCATTTTTAAACATTTGAATAATTTCTTTTAGGAATTTGAATTAAATTTGAATTGGACAAGCTGTGTTTTTATTTGAGATTTTGCTTTAAGTGCTGTGGGGTTATTTTCTTCTTATGCACTTGGGTCTTGGACAACCCTAACCTCATAATAGCACTTTATCTTTTTTAGTTTAGTCATTCATCCATTCATCCGAGGTGGAAGCCCTAGGGTGAAGTCTGCAATCCAACCTCAAAGCTGTCCTGGGGGTGGGAAGAACAGAACTGAGTCCTAGATCTTTTCTGGTCGACCCCATGCTCTTAGTTCTGGGCACTGAGTCTATGCTCTTGGCCTCATGCTGCTGGTCTGTGCTAGGGACTGAGTCCATAATCAGGTCTAGGTATCCCTGTGTTGCTGGCCTTGCTCCAAACTCTGGGCACTGAGCCAACCCCTGTTCCACAGTTCAGCTCTGGTCACTTTCTTATAGGTAAAAATTGTGATTTTGGGCTAGAAAGATGATGCATTGTGGTTTTTCCTTTGATTTCCTGGTCACTACTCAGCCCTGTGTCAGCTATTGCTAGTAGTTGTGGGAGGGGCTGGGTTATAATGCTTTTCCTATTCCACCATCTTGGCTGGTCTTCACTCAGCCTTCCATGGAAGGTCATTCTACCTTTGGATAAATCTAATTGTTAGGAAGATTTTCCTTACATAGAACTAAAAAATGCATCTTTGCAATATCTACCCATTATTTATTGTTCCGTCCTTTGGGGCCAAGCAGAACAAGTCCAATCCCTTTTCTGCCAACGCACTTTCAAGTACTTAAAGTCAGCTAGCATATCTCTTTCTAAGTCTTCTTTAGGCTAAATATCCCCATTTCCACCAGCTGTTCATTGGATATCATGGTCTTTATTCCTCTTTTTATCTTGGTCATCTTCTTCCAGACTTGTTCCAGTATATCAGTCAGACAACTTTCATGGGTTAGTATTGTTGTATTGGTATAAAAATCATATCACTTTTGAAAGAATCACCTTTGCTTTTATGTGAATCTGCTATTTAGGGGAAAGGTTTGCCTCCATGACAGTGCCATCTTGGTAGAGAGATGGATACATTGCTTTTGACATTGAGGTTCTGGATTGGGGAGGGGTACACTGTTTTTGACACAGGAGCATTTTATAAAAAGAATATAGGCCTAGGACTTGTATTGAAGTCATATACCAACAATTTTGTAAGCTGGTTAAGTGGGAATCAATACATAGCAATTGTGTGACCCTGAGTTTCTCTAGGAAAGCAAGATTTCTTGGAGATCAGTCTATTTATTTCTTGGCTCTTAATTCCTGACCATGTAGTTAACTGTATTTATGAATTAGCTGCACCAAAGAAGCAGTATGGTATACTGGAAAAAATACCAGCTAGGTGACTCAGTGGATAGAGTGCCCAGCCTGGAATCAGGAAGACTCATCTTCCAGAGTCCAAATCCAGCCTCAGAAACTTACTAGCCGTGTGACCCTGGGCAAGTCACCTAACCCTGTTTGCTTCAGTTTCCTCATCTGTAAAATGAGCTGGAGAAGGAACTAGCAAACCACTCCAGTCTTTTTGCCAAGAAACCCCCCTCCCCCAATGGAGTCACAAAGAGTTGGACGTGACTGAACAACAACCACAACAACAACAATAGATACTGAAATAACGCTGATCTTGACATCTAAAGACCCGTTTTGAGTCTCAGCTGTGATTCTTATTAGTTGTGTGACCTTCGGCAAATTGCTTAAGTTCTCTGAATAGCAGTGACCTCATCTATTAAATGGGGATAGTAAATAATTGCACTATTTCTCTCACAGAGTTATTGTAATAAAAGCTTAGTATAAACCATAAGTGCTATGGGGCCTGTGATTCTGTGAAAAGTTTATCTCCATTTGAGGACTAATTTGCAGGGTCAGGCTACCAGAAATGTCAATTGCCTATGTGTTCAATGGTCCATGGAATCAAGTACATTTTTTGCCTTTGGGGTAAAGGGAGGAAGAAAATCCATGCTCTGAAATTCTACTAGTGTTCTGACTGTCTTTCTGGTCATAGTCCAACCTTGCTTATATTATTTACCCTTTAGCTCCTAGAATGCACTGAAAAATTTATCCCCAACTCCAGGATGTTACATTGGAATTTATTTCTCCCTGACCAAACATTTAAGTGACCCTATTTAAGTGACAATATAAATAAATCTGGCTCCTTTCCCTTTTCCTTCTCTTCCCACTACCCCCCACCATCCATGTGACAATTTCAGGTATGCCATTTAGAGGACCTGCAGCATGTGATTGTGCGCTCTCTCTCTCTGTCTCTCTCTCTCTGTCTCTCTCTGTCTCTGTCTCTGTCTCTTTGTCTCTCTGTCTCTCTGTCTCTCTGTCTCTCTGTCTCTCTGTCTCTCTCTCTCCCCTCTCTCTCCTCTCTCTCTCTCATATATGTATATGAGATTCACATGTCAGCAGTCTCTTGGCAAAGGGGATGACACAAAAGCAAATGCACCTTTAGGTGATGAGGTTTGGCTCTATTGATACTCTACCTATTTGAATACTCCCATCAAGTTGTGTTGGCTGTTGTATTGCAGAAAGTGTATCTTTTTTCAAAGTGACCAGAAATCTCTCTAGAGACTCACTGGAGGTGACATTAAGGAAATTTCATTCTATCCCATTTCTACTCTTTTTTAAAAAGTTCTCCTTTTACCAGCTGCTGGTGCTTAGTATTTTTTTTTTTTTTTTGCCTCTCTCTTTCTCTCCCGGCTAAATTAAATGATAATCAACACCTGTCAGGAACAAAGTATTGTAGGGAATGCAAAAGAATTGGATCTGCCTTCAGGGAACTTAGAATTTAGTTGGAAGACAAGATTAAAACAAATGAAAAGTTCAATAATGATAGTTTTAGCAGTATGAGACAACAATGGAGGAGACTTCATAAGGTAGGATATAATTAATAACTAGATGAATAGTACCAACAATATAAGTCATTTACAAAGAAACCAATCATGTTAGAATGGAGCGGTTGATTAGGGAAGTGAGATTTAAGCTGACTTGGATGATGAATCAACTTTAGATAAGTAGAGAGGAAGAAGAAGTAATGTAGGGGTAATGGAATGGAGATGGAAAAGCATAAATTTGTTACCAGAAAGGGCATTAAATCTTCAGACTGCATACATTTTAGAAATGATGAAAATAAGCATTTACCAAGCATATTTTATGTGCTTGGGAGAAACAGTTAAAGGTGCCTTGCGTAGAGTGGGTGCTTAATAAATGTTTAGATTGAATTGACTTTGTTGAATTTCCTTCCATGTGAAAGCCCAAAGGGTGACGTGTGGAAGGTTCTATTTTATATTTTGGTCATGGGGAAGTAAAAGTAGGCAGAAAGCAAAGAGGGAAAGAAGAAGGACATCAGCTTCAGAGGCTAGTATCCTAGCTCTACAGATACTAGAACCAATTCATTTTTTTGTCAGCCTCTCTGCAACCATTAGGGATTTAACTATTAACCATGACTAAGGCTGCATCTGAGGTAAGACCTAAGGATGCAAGGCATTTTTGTCTTTTGTCACTCCTTACATTAATAACTTAGTTACTGTGTATGATAATTTTGTGAAATGAAGTCATCCAAATTCTGTGGATTGCAATTTTGCAAATGAATCCCAGGATTAATTTCATTCTTTGGGTTTTCATAGCAAGGGCTGAAGAGTCAGCTCTGTGATTCTGGCTGCTTGAATACTTTAGGGGTTTGAAATGTGTTTCAAAATCTTTCCCTACTAAGTTATGAGGTTTTTGGAGTATTTTGGGGCAGGCAAGGTGGATTTATTGTGAGCTAATGATTTCTGAATTCATGCCATTCTTGTGAAGGAAATAGATATGAATTACAAGATAATATAATTAAATGGATTAAGAATTGGTTGGAAGTCGTAACTCCAACAGTAGTTGTTAATGAAGGGAGGTCTCCAATGGAATACCCTGGGGATGTGTGTTTGGCTGTATGTTGCTTAACATTTTTATCAATGATTTGGGCTAAAGCACCAGGGGCCCTGCTCATCAAACTTACAGATGGGGCCTGAGGGGTAAATAATTAACATTTTGCATGACAATGCCAGGATCCAAAAGGAAGACTAGCATTGGGCTGAATCTAATACTATGAAATTCAAAAAGACTACCTGTTCATTCTTGCAGTTGGATACAAAAAGTCAACCTCACAGGTACAAGAAAGAGGAGGCATGTTTAGACAACACTTTTCCCGAAAAAGATCTGGTGATTTTAGTGGAATGCAAGCTCAGTATGAGCCAGCAGTGTGATGTGGCAGTCAAACAAAACAAATGTGAGCTAGGACTGCATTGATGGGCAGAGCTTCCAGGAATAGGGAGGGAAGGAATACTGTGCTCTGCTCCAATCAGACCTCATAGGGAGTACTGCATTTTAAGTGACACAATTTAGGGACATTGACGACCTAGAGAATCTAAAAGGGGCCAATCAGGATGGCAGAGGGTCTTGAATCCATCAGATGATAGAAATGGGCATGTTTAGTCTGGAAAAGAGAATATTCAGGGATGGAAGCGTATGGATAGAATAGCTTTCTCCTGGTATTTGAAAGGCCCAGACATGCCCTGCACAACTCCACAAGAAAGAACCAGGCGCCGTGAGTGCAAACTACAAAGACTCAAGTCTATGAGGTTTCTTTCCAAGACTGCTCAGAAGCAACAGTTGTAGGACCACATCCCTCCCAAAGTCACCTCCTGCCATCTCTGAGGGTGGACAGACTTTGTGCTCCTGTGTATGCCCTTTCGGCTGTTTTCCGTGCTAAGTGATACATTAAGAATGACAAGGCAGTTACTGAGCTCACTGGGAATGATTAATGTCATTTGGGTTAGTATTTGCATTTGGAGGTCCTTCCTGTTTAGCTTTAAATGATACATGAATAGCTGAATGCCCACACCCAAAGACACAGCTCAAGGATGCTATCCAAGTTTGACATTAGCCGTGTTAACTTGTAAGCACCGAGAAACTATGGAAAATGTGGGAAAATTGTATTGTCCTTCACTGTCCCTCTTTCTAGGTTCCTGTCAGTCATATTTGAAATCAAAGCCAGAGGTCTCTTTCAGGGCAGCTTACATCCTGTCAGAGGCATATTGATGTAGTCCTTTCTTCTCTTCGTTCAATGAGGCCTAACAGAGTGATGGACTGTGAAGAAAACCTGAATTCAAATTCTGCCTCTGAGACTTATTAGTCAACAAGCTCCTACTATGTGCTAAGTTCTGCGGCTACAAATAAAGTGAAAAATAGTCCATACCCTCAAGGACTATACATTCTACTGGAGGCAGCAACATGTAAATAACTAACTACATAGTGTATTTATGTATACATAGACACATATATGTAATATGAGTGTGCATATACATACATGGGTGTGTATACATGTCTAGGCATGTGCATATGTATACACACAGAGTAGACAGAAAGTTATCCAAGAGAGGGAAGCACCAGAAACTTGAGGGAGTGAGAACAGCTTCCTGCAGAAGGTGAGATTTAAGTTAAATCTTAAAGAAAGTCATGGAAGCTAAGAAGGGGAATGAGGAAATAAAGTACTCCAGTTTTAAAGAATAGTCAACGCAAAGACACAGAGACAGGAGATGAGAGTGCTGTGATTAAGGTGCTGCCATGGGACCAGTCTAGTAGGATTATAGAGTACGTGGGGGATGGGGGAGAGTAAAGTGTAAGAAGACTGGAAAGGTGGGAAGAGGTCAATCAGTGCAAACATTTAAGTGCTAAACAGAGGAAATAGAGAGCCACTGGGGCTCGTTGCTTGAGAAAGATTACCTTGGCAGTTGAGTGGAGGATGGATTGAGGTAGGGAGAACTGAGATAGGGACAGCAGTTAAGATTCTAATGCAAGAGGCCAAGAGAGTTGATAAGAGTAGAGAAGGTGACTTATATGGGAGATTTTGTAAAGGTAGAGAGAGTTCTGTGATTTGGGCTTTAGCCCAAATCATTGATAAAAATGTTAAGCAACATACAGCCAAACACACATCCCCAGGGTATTCCATTGGAGACCTCCCTTCATTAACAACTACCTTTGGAGTTACAACTTCCAACCAATTCTCAATCCATTTAATTATATTATCTTGTAATTCATATCTATTTCCTTCACAAGAATGGCATGAAATCAGAAATCATAACTAGGTCATTTAGCAACTCTGAAGTTATTTTCTCACCTGTAAAATGGGTATAATAATGCCTATAGTAGCTACCTCATGGGGTTGTGAGGACCAAATGGGATATTGTATGTAAAGCATTTTGTAACTGTAAAATGCTGGGTAAATGTCAATTATTATTGAGACTAATTCATGAAGTTTTGTATTAAGGGAGACATGACTTCATGTAATAAAAGTGTGCTATAAATTTAAAATCAACATGAAATTTGAATTTGAGACCCCATCTGCCCCTATTTGGTAACTGTCCACAAAAGCAAGACATAGGTTGGCATAAGTTAATAAAGTGGCTACCTGAGAATTAGGAGTATTAATAACATCAGAGAGAAAGAATTACTACCTTTCAAATATGTTAGTAAAAATGGGGTTTAAACTGAGTTGGATCGCTCTAGGCTTCAGATGGAGGTCAGAATCTCTCTGTCTAATCCTTTAATGCTCTAGTTTCTATGCTGTCTGGAGAGAAGGTTTTCATGGACTGCAAGTTCTATGTGAGTCAATATTATGACATGGTGTTTTGTTGTGGTTAATCCTGTGTTTGTTGTTGTTCAGTCATGTCCAATTCTTCCTGACCCGCCATATGGGGTTTTCTTGGCAAAGATACTGGGGTAGTTTTCCATTTCCTTCTCCAGCTCATTTTACAGATGAGGAAACTGAGACAAACAGGGTTAGGTGACTTGCCCAGGGTCTCACAGCTAGGAAGTGTCAGAGGCCAGATTTGAACTCAGGAAGATGAGTCTTCCTGATTCCAGGCCTGGCCCTCTATCCACTGCAACTGCTATATCACCTAGTTGCCCCTAATCTCGTGTTAGGCTATAGCAATAGATGCAGATTATCCAGAATGAGGTAGTTAATGATCCTGCTGCCTTCTGCTCTGGGCAGACCAGAATTGGAGTATTGTGCAAAATATTTTAGAAAGGACAAGGGCAACCTGGAGCAGGCCAGGGGAGCACAATGGGAATGCCAAGAAGCCTAGAGACTATGGCATATGGAAATTAGTTGGAGGAGCTGGAGATGCTTAGCCTGAAGTAGCCGGGACTTAAAGGGAGATGTGATAGCTGTCTTCAAGTGTTTGAAGGACTGTCATGTAGAAGAAGGATTACATTTGTTCTGGTTGTCCCTAGAAGATAGAAGTAGGAACCGTAAGTTTAAGTTGCACTGGCAGATTTAGACTGTAAGAAAAAAACTTTCTGGTAATTAGATTTTCCCCCAAACAGAATGTGAGGTGGTATGTGACAACCAGACAGAACTGGCCTCTAACCTGTGGGTGGCCAGAGCTGGACAAAGCAGGCTAGAGGCAGAATAGGGATCAAACAGAAGTTTAATTTTAAAGTGAGGAAAATGGCTTGCAAGCAAAGACACGTGCTGGAGCCCCACCGTTAGTGGATGGGACCTGAGGAAGCATGGAGGGATGTCAATACTTATACTTACGTCTACGTGGTGATCTGTAGCCCTGAAAATGAGGGATATCAGCAACAATGTGGCAAGCTTGATTCACAGCAGAGCTTCATGACCAGAAATGATTCTGGGATTTTCCTGTGGCTGAGATCATCCAGAGGGTGAGCACAAAGGATTGTTGTTATGTAAAGCTCAGGGCATAGCCTGCTTGCTGGGCCTTAGCTCTGGAAAACAGAGTGTCTCTTAATAGCTTGACATTTCCCCTTTTGGCCAAACAAACCTACCCTCATGACCAACAAAGGAGAGGCAGGTATAAGCCAAGATACCAAGAGAAGCCAGTTGGGCAAAGACAAGATATTGCCCAGAGGGTTAGTTCCTTGAGGGGACCTACTGGGGAAGTGTGTCCCAGGAATTGTTGCTAGCCATTGTTTGCTTGCAAGCAGATAAGAGAGGGGGGCCAAGAATGTAGAGGTAGACAATGCTGACACACGCTGGAATCAGGGCCTTGGTGGTTGGGCACATAACAAAAGGAAAGAGCAAAAAAAAAACAAAACAAAAACAAAAACAAAAAAAACCCAAAACCTAGGACAGTATACTCAGCCCTTGTCTGGAATCTTGGGACAGCTGTCTCACCTGGATGTTGGCTGCTTCTGGGTCCATACTAGATGAAACTTAAGGTCCTTGAGGGTTCTACTGTCTACTTAGGGGCAGGGGCTTTCTTCAGATGATCCAGGAGTCCACACCCACAAGTTTGACAGCTGTGGGACAGTCAGAAGGACCTGGTAGGGGCCCTTAGAGAAAACTCCTTGCATCAATCTTTGAATCTGAGTTTCTAGTCAGCATAACATAGGTCCTTAGTTAAGAGCCTCTAAATAACACAAAGATGATCCATTTTCCCAGCCACAGAGGGCTAGGTTCAAATAATGTAATAACATTTTTCTAAAAAATCCTATAATTGCCTGATTACATTAAGTCAGGTACAGATCAAACTACTTAGAGGTCTCACAATGGACTAGTTCTGAGAGGGGAGATTTACATGTTACCAAGGTAACCAAGAGAACTTAAACGTAACTAAAATCAAGTCTACTTGTATTTTAGTGACCCATTCTCAATATCCATTTAACCAGCACATTTTGAGTCCCAGATGTCTCATGTAGTTATCACGTCCCTAGATATCTTTTCTTGGACAACAGGTTTTATTTTCAGAATAGCTCTGAAGGGAATTTTGCTTCTCTAGAGGTTCCTAGATAATTCTGCTAGTAATATGATTTAAATTTGGTGCTCCAATTTTGAAACTTCAGAGAGTTTCAGTTTATATACCATTTGCTTTTTCTATCCTTACCTAAATCCTGTACCTGATATAAGAATCTTTTTTTTTTAATTTATGAGCTACTTTTCTATTTCTTAGCCAGCACCAAATAGTTTTGATAATTACTACCTTATAGTATAGTTTAAGATCTGATACTGCTAAACCTCCTTCCTTTACCTTTTTTGTCAGTTCCTTTGATACTCTTAACTTTTTGTTCTTCGTTTTTATTATATTGACCCTATGTACCCATGAATACTTTATATTTCTCCAATTATTTAAATCTTCTATAGTTCCTAGGTTTGTTTTGGCAGAGGTACTTCCGTGTATTTTATACTGTCTAGAGATTTTTTTTTGTTACAGGGTTTTGTTTGTGATATATCTAAAATTATTAATTGTTTCAACTGACTTTTTAGTTGTCGTTGGCATTTTCCAAGTATATCATCATATTGTCTGCAAAGAGATAATCTTATTACCTCATTCCCTATAGTTGATTCCTTCTGTTTCTTTTTCTTCTCTTATTGCTATTGCTAGGATTTCCAATACAATATTGAATAATACTGGTGACAGTGGGCTTCCTTATTTCACACCTGATCTTATTATTAGGAAGCCTTCTAGCTTATCCCTTTACAAATAATGTTTTCTGATGGTTTTAGAGAAACGCAGTTTTCCTCAATTTAAGGAAAAACCCATTTATAACTATATTTAAAAAAAATTTTTAGTGGAAATGAGTGTTATACTTTATCAAAAGCTTTTTTCTGCATCTATTGATATAATCATATGATTTTTATTTTATATTATTATTATTATTATTGATATAATCAATTATGTTAATAGTTTTCTTTATGTTAAACCATCCCTGAATTCTTGGTATAAATCCCACTTGGTCATAATGTATAATCTTTGTAATATATTGTTGTAATCTTTTAGCTAACATTTTATTTAAGATTTTTGCATCCATATTCATTAATAAAATTAGTCTATAATTTTCTTTCTCTGTTTTTACTCTTCTTGGTTTTAGGTATTGGTATTATATTTGTTTCATAATAGGAGTTTGGTAGGATCCCTTCATTGCCTATTATTCCAAATAATTTATTTAATATTGGAATTAGTTGATCTTTATATGTTTGATAGAATTCACTTGTAAATATGTGTGGTCTTGGTGCTTTTTTCTTAGAAAGCTCATTTATGGCCAGTTCTGTCTTTTAAAAATATCAAACAGATACTATAAAAAGGTGAAAATAATTTCATTTTCTTTATCATTATCAATACAATTTTATATATAAAATCCTTAATCCAATTTTGAGAACTTATAATAGTCATGATAGATAAATTTGGAAGCCAATCATATACATGTATTTACTCTTTAGAAAAAACGGTTTAATCCTGTTGATTTTCTCAACGTTTATTATTCTATTTAAGTAGAAATATTTTACATTACATCTTTGTCTTATTACTTTGTCTAATCATTTCCCCCTTAGGAGGCTATCATCCCTATATTATAATTTGACCACAAATACAGGTTAAAATTGTAAGATGTTAATGCTTACATCCTATTAGAGTACCTCAGAGATGTTTCAGTATCAATCTATTATTTAATGGATTTAGTATTGTACTTAAAAAACTTCTTGATTATAGAAATTCGCTATAAAAAGAAAAAGAGGGACATAGTCATAACAATATCATATATCCTAATGGGGAGTTGGGGAAAAGGGGGAACTCCCTTAGCTCTGTTTGATTCCAGGTATGAGTCGTATCTGACAGCCAGATGTAGTCATAGGGTATCAAAAGAAAGGCTCAGGATTAACCAGGTGGGAAAATTTCCTTCCCAGAAAAGAAATAGCACAATGGGGAAACAGAGTCAGGCGAATCCTACCTAGGCAGTGGCTAAGCTGTCCCCAACACTTTTCTCAGGCACAGATATCACCTCTAGCAGTTCCCAGACAGCAGAACATGCCATTTACTATTATTGGCTTCATGATAATTCAGACAACTAGCCCTGTAATCAAAGCTCAAAACAATAGTAAATTACAGTCCCAGGAATTTTTACCTCAAATAGCAAAATTTCACTAACCACAACTTAAGGCTTGAATATCTTTCCTGAAGTTTCTTTAATTTATAAATTAAAACTAGCCACATTCTGGGGCTTCAGACATACAGCAAATACCTGTTAGTTGACTCATCATTAATATGTTGAAGCTATGTCTTTAAACCACCATATACACTTTCATGATAGCCAAGAATTTCAAATGAAAATTTGCTATTATATACTATTGTTATTATTTGCTTTATAACAAAATATACCTCATTAAATATTTAACAATTTTCAAATACCTATTTTTTAATCACATCCTTTTAAAAACCCAATTCATGTGTAACAGCATCTAGATGAAAAAAGTCGTTTTGTCTAACAGCATTTCTGTTATAACGGTCTCTCAAATTTCACAATATAAGAGAATTTAGAAATATAATAATAACACAAACAATATCATGTATTTAAAACATGAAACAAAACTTCAAAAGACATCAGCTGCATTTCTAAATTATCACATATAAAAATCATTAATCTTATTACCTTTGACATTTTAAAACCACTTTAGAGTTATCAGGTGTGGAACAATTCCATTCAGTTAAAGAAATAATGTAGTATTTAGCATATGCTAGTCACTATGTTAAACTCTTTACAATCATTATATTATTTTGATCTTCACAACAACCCTGGGAGATAGATATCATTATTTTTCTCTTTATAGAAACTGGAGCAGATAACTTGCCTAAGATTACACAGCTAATAAATTTCTGCAACCAGAACAGAGAAGGGTGGGCTTACCAAGGGCAGAGGCTGGCTGGTCCCTCACCTCATACTGCCATGCTAGACTCTATCAGGGGCACTAGAACCTTCCCAGGCAGCATCTGGGAAGGGCCTGCTTAGGGCTGGGCCTACACTGGAGACAATGACTGGGCTTTGCGGGGTATGGCAGAGGGCATTGGCTGCAGAATGGGAATCCCAGGGGCTGGGATGGGTTGTGCCAGAACTTTCCCATTGGTGGTAGCTCCTGGTGGCAGAGCAAAGTGGCTGCTGGACACAAGGCTTTGATCCCCTGACAGCTGCTGTTTTGGGGCCAGGTGTTGCTGGGACTGGGGCCACTTACAGCTGCTAGGGCAGGAGGGCAGGCTGTACTACACCTGGATAATGCCCTCAGGTTGGCCTAGAGAAGTGGCCCTCAGGATGTCCAGGAGCACAAAGCTGTTGGGGTCATTGCCAGTGGGGAGGCCTTGCTACAGCTGCTGCCCCCCCCACCAAGTGGGCCCTGCATTACTGGAGGGGCAGAATGTAATTCAAGTTTTCCTACATTTTTCCAGAAATTTTTTTAACACCTGTATTTGGGAATCTCATCTGAGATGAGAGGGGTTAACAGGGAGAAGGAAGATCTCTGACCTGTGGGAGTTACAAGAGATCTCTGGTTTAAACAGTCATTCAAGGAAGGGTTAACAAGGGGTTGCTATAAAGTGCAAACTGTTTACCTATTTTTTTTCTTCACTCTGGGATTACTTCCAAACTAGTTGTCTTCCTTCATTGCCCTAGAACAATGAAACTATTAATCTTGCTACTTACTTTTAACTTTTATAAAATTTAATCCTTATTTTTCCTTAAAACAAATTCTACAAAGATGTATCCCAAAACTTGCTAAGATATTTTAGAAGGGAGTGAGTTCCTGGAATTACCCAAATGTCTCAGGAGTTCTCCCCTGCAATCTTAAAAAATGATAAATCTTCAAACTCCTTTATCTGCTAAAATGTTTTTAAGTAGTTCCACAAACTTTGATTATCTGACTTTATTTCTGTAATTCCAACATAGCCAAAGCTGAAATGAGAGAAAAAAGTATATTACAGGTTTTCTTTTTCTTTTTTCTTATAACCTAATTTCCCCTAGAAAACCTAAAGTGGGAGTTAATCCTGTTACTGGGACAATTGCTTCAAGTATGAAAGTTCATTAATCTTTCTCAATTTTCTATACTCTCTGACTACAACCCTTAGAAGTTTTTCTGGCTGGCTGCATTTTAAATATTTCAAGGTAACAGAATCTAGTTCACAACACAAACACGATACAGACATTTTACATTTTACAAAGACACACTGACAAAACGACAAAGCAGATCTCACAACACAAACACGAAGAATTCTAGCAGTGAGCAGTCACAGTCCATACAGAGGCATACAGGCTACCAAGGCATGCAGTTACAATTTTATAGAGGCACACAGAGAGGCTAATTAACAGAGGCATGCAGGTAAGAAAGAATATCCTTACCAGAGTGATTCAGGATGAACCAGGTCAGGGGAATAGCCCTGGGATTTTCCTCACAAAGGATGGTGAGCTCAAAAAAAGCAGGAGCTCAGAGGATTGGAGCAGGGAGAAGGGCAGAGGACTCTGGAGAAATAAATCTCCAGTGGCACCTCATCTGTTCCCATTGGTACTAGAGAGTCCAATGGCCCAGTTTTAAGTCCAATCCCACTTCTGATACTTGTTTCTCATCACTTGAGGTCTTCAAATGGAGGATGAATGACTATATGTTGGGGATATTGTAGGGGGAATACCTACCTAGGCACAATTTGGGCTAGATGTCTTCAGGTCTCTCTTTTTTTTTAAAGGCAATTGGGGTTAAGTGACTTGCCCAGGGTCACACAGCTAGTAAGTGTCAAATATTTGGTCTGAGGCCATATTTGAACTCAGGTCCTCCTGACTTCAGGGCCAGTGCTCTATCCACTGTGCCTCCTAGCTGCCCCCAGGTCTCTTTCAAAGCCATGATTCTGTAAATCTTTTTCTACCTTAGTGATTAGAGGTTGTAATGGGTGGGCCTGACTCAGGTCATTACCTGAATAGGTTAGGTTTGGTGGTGGAAAGAAATGAGACACCCAGAAGTCTTTCAGCAGTTAACAAAGGAAAGTTTATTTAGCTCTAACATAGAAAGGATATTCAATAAGAATATTCCAGCACTTGGCTTTGGTAGAGGCCTCTGGAACACTTCTTCACCTCCTTGTTTCCATATGGAAACCCATCTGATCAGCAGCACAGGGTGTGGTGATTCTCATGGTCTTTGAATATTTGCCAAATCTGGAAGGTTTCAACTTCATGTGGGCGGGTTTTTTTATATATTTAAGTGACCATGAAGCCACATCAATATGACCAGAAAATACCAGGAAGCTTCATCAAGGAAGGTATAGCTTAAGCTTTAGCCTCCCAGGCCAATCAAGTCCTGGTGAACAGCTTTGTAGACTTTCAAGACAAAACTAGTCTAACCCATACTATAAGGAGAGGGGGAGTCATAGAGGTGGTGGTCCTATCATCTTGTCAGATTGATGGTAGCAGAACTGTCCAGTCTTTTTACCAAATCAATTCATTTGCTGTTGGCTCAATTCAGATGCACATGCATTAATTATGGCACAAACTGGATTGTGAGAATTTAATAAATGTTAACTAGGAGATCTTGATTACCATAAGCTCCTTGGTTCATGAAAGTATCTTGTCATAGACATGACCATTTTATGGTAAGGATCTATAGTTCCCTCAGTGTAAGCAACAATGCAGATAAAAAGATAAAAGATTTAGAGCTTAGAAGGAACTCAAAGGCTGACTCGTTCAACCCCTTCATTTTACAAATAAGGAAACTGAGCCTAAAGAAAGTTAAGTGATTTTCTTGAGGTCAAACAGCAACAAGTATTAGAGGTAGAATTTGAACCCTGGCCCTCTGATTTCAGAACTGGTGCTTTTTATCATTAAATTAGATTTTCCCTTTTAGGTCATAATAGGTAATTCTTAGAGAATTCTCTGCATCTGAGACTTGCCCATACTCCCAAAAGGGAGGATTTAAATCTGACTCTTTGTCTCTTCAGGAGTAAGCAATACACTATACCCTGCTTCTCATAGACATGACGTCTCTTTAAAAAGCAGTAATAAATTTAATGCCTATACTTTTTGACTTTGTATTCTCTACCGCAAATTTTTTTATTTGTTATCTTATTGGAAATACTAGCCATGCGTGGAATTCCTCGGCAGAGCTAATTTATTTATTGAGAGAGGCTACATTTAGATAACTTTATGTTCACTCTCTTGTGTGTTTGATATGTATATATTCCTTTATATATTAGTTATAATGATTGACTGTTCTTTATAGCTATTCTAGGGAGGATTTCACATTTTTCCCCAAAATGCCATAACAGAGACAATGTTTTATCTCTGTATGAAGTGATTTAACAAGAGCAGGAAGAACAAAATGTCACTTTCAAGGTTTGTAGTAGCACTTCTGAATAATATCTGTAGGTAGGGAAAAATCGTTTTGTCACAAGATTAAAAGGAAAGTCAATTAAAACCTTCATGGATAGCATACCTCACTTAATGTTATACAATAAGTAGTTTTCAGAAAAGTTTTGTGTTAATGGGAATTTTGTAAATTGAAAAACCTCTTTAGTAGATTAGACATGCTTGCAATCCCTTGCAAGGACTCCCTTTTGTAATATAAAGAATCTCTCACATATTGCAAATATCACCCAATTTGTCTGCTTCATAAATTTGGGGTTTTAGATACTGGGCTTTCTTATAGCCACCTCTTATGTGTGTTTTACTTGTATATCTAGTTCCTGATGATTCTGAGAGCAGAACTTGCAGTATAACTGGCTAAAATCTTTTTGGTGTTTTGCCCAAAATGCTAAAGCACTCAGATTGTTGAATTTTTCTTCCATAGAACTTTCTTTTATCTCAGCAACTGCAAAATGAATACTGATTAGAAACTTTTTTATGAATTTCATTAAACAAAACATTTTTTAAAGGACCAAGTGCAGAACATTCTTTGAAACACTGTGGTAAATACAAAGCTCAATAAGACCCAATCTCTGTCTTCATTGAGCTTACAGTTTTAGTAGGGGGCAGAGTGGGGTTTAATACATAAAGAGTAGGAGGCAGCATGGGTCTGGAATCAGAGGATAAGGAGTTAACTCCTCACTCTCCCATTTACTGCTTGTGGGACCTTGGGATTTAACCTCCCTTACTTTTTATTCATCCTTAGTATGAGGAGGCTATACTAGATGGCCTTTGAAGTGACTTCTAAGCTCTAGATTCATGATCTTGGAATACAAAATGGGCTAAGTGCCTAGCTAGGCAGGTAGGAAAGAAACAAAGGGAGTGCTTGATGAAATCTGAGAAAAGAAGGATCTTTTCCAATAAGGAATTATGGGAGGCTTTGTGGAGGATACATCATTTGTGCTGGATCCTGAAAGAGAAGTAGACATTTAATGAACAGATATAGGCAAGAGGAATTCCAGGTCATGGGAATCGTGCGGACAAAGACCCAGCATGGAGGAAGGGAACTATGGGATACCTATAGTGAACAAGCCAGTTCAGTTGGTTTATGCCATGATGAATAGTTTAAAGAAAGGTAGATTAGTACTAGATTATGAAAAACCTTAATGCCAATCTAAGGAGTTTGGGTTAGGTAATAGGGACCTGAAATGTGGAACTGCTCGAAATGGGGGTAGGAAGGGTGAATAAAACCTTTTAAACTAGATACATAATAGTCTTGGATAATGAAAAAAAGTCAAGTGCCTGAAATAATAATAATCAAAGTGTGAATCTGAGTTAAAAGGAGAAAAATGAGAAAAAATTTTGAAAGAAGATATATGAAAAGAAAAGCTCTTGAATGTGGATATGCTTTCCTGTTTCCCTTTTCCTTCCCATTTCACACATACAAAATCTTAGAATTAGAAGGGACTTCAAAGATCATTTAGTCCAAATGGTGCTTGAATATAAAACCTACTCCATCAGGCCTGATAAGTGACCATCAAGTCTTTTCCAGGAGATCTCCAAGTGAGCTGATACCAGCTATGTTCCAATGCAGCTTATTCCATTCTGGAACAGCTCTCATTGTTAGGAAGTTTTTCCCCTTGTCACAAACTTCTTTAGATCTTTTCCCAATTGTCCTTTGTTCTATCCTTCAATCTAGGAAGAACATGTCTAGTTTTTTTTTTTCCATTTTACAATCCATCAAATACTTAAAGACAACAATCTTGCCTCCTCCAGGCTAAATATCTTTATTTCCTTTGGATGATTCTCATACAACATGAACTCAAAGTCCTTCCTTCATCAATCCTCTTGTCCTTCTCTAGACACCGTCTAGTTTATTGATATCTTTATTAAAATATGGACCTCAGAACTGAACACAAGACTCTGGATATGGCCTGACCAAAGCAGAATTTTGTTGTTTGGTCATTTCAGTTGTGTCTGACTCCTTGTGACCCCATTTGAGATTTTCTTGGCAAAGATATGGGTTTGCCATTTCCTTCTGCAGCTTGTTTTAGGAAACTGAGGCAAAAACAGGGTTAGTTAAGTGATTTGCCTAGGGTCACAAAGCTAGTAAGTGTCTGAAGCCAGATTTGAACTTGGGAAGAGGAATCTTCTTGACTACAGGCTGGGTGCTCTATCCACTGTGCCACCTAGCTGCCACACTGCAGCAGAATACAAAGATATTGTCATTTCCTTCTCTAGTCCCAGATTTCATGTTTCTCAATGCAGTCAGATTTTGCCTTAGCTTTCTTGTCTGGAATATCAAACTGTTGATATTCATATTCAGGCCTAAGTTCTCACTTTGATTGAGGCAACACCCATTCAGTGATTAGGGCTGTTTAAGAAGTGAGTCAAGGGATGGCCCCCTTAATAAAAAAAAATCAAACTGAGGGGAAGACTCTCAGGGTTTCTGGCCAAAATAGAAACAACTTTTATTTACGTTCACTCTGAGCTATCAGGCCCAAAAAAATAACCATTAAGTGGTGCTTGGACAAGGACCTATTTCTGGTCAATCAATGAGAGCCAGAGTGAATTAGATTTGTCAAATTTTATCCTGTTGAAGGAGTCTTGTATGCAGACCACTCTGCTGGGCCCTTGTGACCCTGGTACAAATCTAAAAGGAAACACTATTCCTGGTCTGATGGAGTTTAGAGCCTAGTAAGGCAATGATACAAACATGGATAACCACAATAGAAAATGTAGAATATTTTATAAATAGAAATAAAAATTTCTAAATAGAAATTTCTAAGTAGAAAAATAGAAAATATTGCATGGTCAGGGCATTGTACATTTACCAAATGAAATAGTTTGTGAGGAATGAGGGGCAAACCCTCTTTTAAAATAATTTTTAAAAATTCATTTCATTAACTATTTCTGACATTCATTTTTAAAGTTTTAAATTCTAAATTATTTCCTTCCCTCTCACCTCTCCCCCACCCATTGAGAAGTCAAGCAACATGATATTAATTATACATGCGAAGTCAAGTGAAACATTTCCATATGAGACCATGCTGCAAAAGAAAGCACATATGCACACACACACACACACGCACACACACCCCCCAAGAAAAATAAAGTTAAAAAAAATACTTCAGTGTGCACTTAAGAATTCATCAATTCTCTCTCTGGAGGTGGATAACATTTTTTCATCATGGGTCCTTTGGAATTTTATTGGATCGTTGTCTTGATCAGAGTAGCTAAGTCTTTCATAATTGGTCATCATTAAAATACTGTTTTTACTGTATACAATGTTGTCCTGGTTCTGCTCACTTCACCTTGCATCAGTTCACATAAATTTTCCCAGGTTTTTCTGAAACTACCCTATTCATCACTTCTTATAGCACAATAATATTTCATACACCATAATTTGTTCAGCCATTCCCTGATAAGTATGCATTCCCTCAATTTTGAATTCTTTGCCATCACAGAAAGAGCTGCTATAAATATTTTTGTACGTAGAGGTTATTTTCCCTTTTCTTTTATCTTTTTCAGATATAGACCTAGTAGTGGTATTGCTGGGTCAAGGGGTACACACAGCTTTATAGACATTTGGGCATAGTTTCAAATTGTTCTCCAGAATGGTTGGACCAGTTCACAATTCCACCAACAGGGCAAGCTATTTTTTTAAGGTATGATAAGTAACTTGTCAGATATTATAAGGTTGTTCCTGAGATCAGAGAAAACTGCATGGAAAAGGTAGCATTTAAATTAGAGTTTAAAGGAGGAGTTGGCATTATAGTAAAAACACTGGACAAGAATCTAGAGAGACCTGAGTTTTAATCTTGCCTTAGACACTTATTAGCTATGTGACCCTGGGCGTATCATTTGACCTCTGAGATCTTCCATGTTTTAGCATCTTTAGGATGGTTGAAACAATACTTGCAGTTCTTTTCTCATGGGATTGTTATAGGGATCAAATGAGATAATGTACTTTGAATTCTGCATAGATGTCAGCTTTGTTTGGTGAGAGGGAAGACATTCCAGGAATAGTCACTGTTGAGCAGTGTCAGCAAAGCATAGAGAAGGGAAGACAGGGATTTTTTGTGGGGCCAAGTTCTGGGGTGGCTTTTAACTTGGTGCTTAGAATGTCTAAGTACATTTAGGCTATCTAGGCCTGGGATCACTGGAGCACACAGTAGGGATCATTGGCTAGGGTATTAAAATTGGTGCAGCATTAGAAGTTGCTTGTGGACAATGTAATAGTAAGAACATCATCCCCAGCTCCCACTTTCTGTCTTTTCCTCTAATGACTTCATTTTTAGCAAGCTGGCCTTTGGAGTGAAATAAAAACTAAAAGGATAAGCTATTAATTTCCCATCATCAACTTCTAATTCACAGTAATACAAATTCACATTTATATAGTACCTTAAAGTTGGCAAGACATTTTCCCAGGACAACCTTGTGAAGTAGGTAGCAAACGCCTTACGATTCTCATTTTATAAAAGAGAAAATTAGGGTCCTGAAAGCTTCCATGATTTGCTCATGGTCACATAGCTACCCATCAGAGGTAGGATTTATTTATTTAGGTTGATCAAGGCTGTTTATTAGTAAGGATACTCACCATGAAAAATCAAACTTCAGCCTATGGTCACCTCTGGTCCCCAAAATTCTCAAATGGACTTAGGTATAAAGCTGCATCCTAAATGTCAAGGTTCACCTCTCTCCTCAATTTCAATTAAATTTCATAAGCATTTCTTTAGTGCTTACTGGGTAAAAGATGGCCTAGATAGTTGGCCTCAGAACAAGGAAGTCCTCCAGCAGTAAAATCACAGGTTCATTCATTATTTCTAGATCCTGGTGGGGGAGAGGTCCTTCCTTCCTTCCTTCCTTCCTCCTTTCCTCCCTTCCCTCCCTCCTTCCTACCTCTCTTTCAATTTTATTAGTGTAGAGCAGAGGTGCCAACATACTGCCTGCATGTGGGCTACAACACTCCTGAGTGAACTGAAAAAAGATTAAAATGTAATTGGGAAATAACTTACACATACAATAAAACATAGCTAATGTTAATACATGATTTTCTAAGTCAATGTGTAGCCACAGAGATCCTTATGGCTTAGTGTCTCTCTCCTTTCTATTTCAGTTTGACACAGCGTATATGAAATTCCTGGGAAGAATTTTCCTTTTCCAGTGTAGCTCACCAATTTAGTCTTGGTTGCCTGAGACACTGAGAAGATACCTGACTTACCCAGGGTCACATAGCCAGTGTGTGTTGGGCAAGAGTGTACTGATGTCAGCTGGTACTGGTTCAAGAGAGCCAACAGTTAAAATTTCAGTATTAGAATTTACACTTCTGCAAACACAGCAAACTACAAATCAAGGCTTGATTTTTTTGTTTGTTTTGTTTTGTTGATTGTCTAGAGACAATAAAACCATGGTGGAAACATCAATGATGCAGATCGAACTCAAACGTCTTTTTTCAGAAAGCTGGTTATTCAATATATATCAGTACACGCCTGACTGAGGGGTGGGAATCAAACCCAGGTTTTCTTGATTCTGAGATTGGCCCTCTGTCCCTTACACCAGTCTGCCAAATACACTTGCATACCCAAGCACCTCACAAAACAAACCGCAGATGCAAAAAATGATGGTTCCCCTTTATATGGTAATTTATGCTTTCCAAAGTGTGTTGCTCACAATGGCTTTGGGAAGTAAGGAGAGCAAATTATGTTATATCTCTATCCTACAGATGGAGAAACAGCCTAAATGATTTGTCAGGGATCACATGATCAAGACTAAAATTTTCCCACCCTCCCCTACCTTCCCCATCCCCAGGTTAGAAAGGTTGATTTAATCCATTAATCATACTTGAAACATTTCTCTTGTGAAATTTCTTACCATCCAAGACATCTGGCACCTTTGACATCGTTCCCCCAGCCCCTGCTGACAAATCTTGCTATAATACTATATACTCTTTGGTGAACAGCCCTGCCAACAAAATTAGAGCTTCCATCCTCTGTTCTTGCATCATGTTAGACTGAGGTCTTGACTGTGGGTGATTGTCTCCTACAAGCATAGCCTGACCTGGCTAACCTTCAGATCATTCTTTAAAAAGCCAAAGATATACACTAACTAATAGCCAACTTTCACAAGACCCTCAGAGAGCCTTTGGAGGTGGGAGAACAGGGGTGATTTTCCAACTGTAACTTTTGCTGTAATCAACCTTCTTGAAAGGCAGAGGACTACTTCATGGGAGTCTTTTTCCTCACTGAGGAGATGTTAACTGTGTCTCTTCTTTTACATCAATCCTTTCTCTAATAAGTACTTTACTGGATACAGCTGAGGCTTGGGTCTCAGGGCTAAGCTGGAGTTAAATCCAACTGGCTATCCAGAGCCAATTGTTAAATTTTCCATATGAGCATTTGCACCTCAGAACATTGTAGACATTATAAGTCAAGGCTTGATTTATTGTTTTGTTTACTATCTAGACTTAAGAAAGTGATGGAGAGAATGTCAATAAAGCAGATTATGAGGCAACTCGGGAGGATACAAATTCAAGTCCAGCCTCAGTCACTTTACTTGACTCTGGGTAAGTCACTTTGCCTCTGCCTTACTTTCCTCATCTGTAAAATGGGGATAATAATAGTGCCTACCTCTCAGGATTTTTGTGAGGCTCAAATGAGATTATAGTGAAGTACTTACCTGGTACATATTAACTGGTATATAAGTGCTAGCAATTATTATTATTATTTTCCAGCAGGATTAATTCTCCCAGCTCCTTAACTTCTACCAGTCCTGATTGCCACAAAAGAATTCATGCTCTAAGCTGTCTTGGACTTAACATATGAGTAGGTTCATCTCCATTATGTGGTTAAGTGAAGAGGGGTATGGCTGGAATAGAGAACCTAGCATACTGTGGGAAACCTACAAGACCCTGCAAATACAGGAGCTTTCTGTTGCTGTCATTACACATAAGTCAAAATTTTAGACCTCCCTGGTATGAAAACATCATTAAGGAAGATCAGCAACTCACCTGTAACTTATGACTTTAAAACATTATCTGAGGCACTGATAAGTTAATTATCTTGCCAATGGTCATGTGGCTAGTATGTGTCAGAGGCAGTACTTAAACCCAGGGATTCCTGATTCCAAGGTTAGCCCTATATCTATTCTGTGTTGCTGCCTCTCAACGAGAGATTGTTGTAGTACAAAACACAAAATACAGCCATTTAAAAAGGAAAGCAAACTTGTCTAAACTGACAGCCTGGATCAAATCCCTAGAAAACTGGTGCTGGGTTGCAATAAACGTTAGATCAATGGGCATATTTCCAGTAGCAATTTAAAGTCTATAAAGGTACTTAGAAACCAAAATCCAACTGTTTGTCCTCTGGCCCTCCCCTGACGCGGTACAGAGAAGATCACAGACCAGAGGAAGAAGCTTGCTCAAGGGCACATGGCAAATCCAAGGCAGAACTCTGCTTATAATGATTTCTTTTAAACTTTCATGTATCACATGGCCACTTTTCCCTTTCATGGACCAAAATTCCTAGTCTCTTGACAACTTGTCTCCACAGTGACCTAACTTGTGTGTGTTCACCTGGCTTCTTTGTGGTTTTAAACCCTGGGTTCTCAGTTCTGGTTTTTCTTGTTTGTTATGTTCAGCTTGGTTTGTTTCTGCTGGTATCCTGCCCTCATCAACTCAATGTTTGGTTTCTAAGTCTCCTTGTTTCTTTGGCTTTGCTGCTTCCAAATCCTCCCTTATTTCTGTTTATGCTTTCTGCATACACAAGTTTAACCTCTTGCCTCCTGTTATGACTAGCTTGAGATCAGTTATATGGGACTTTTCAAATGTTATAAAGGATTACAAATCTCCCACTCTGCCTCAGGCAGACATGTTGGGAGCAAGAAAGCAGTCAACTGCTCTCACATATCCTCTGTTTCTGAGCTCTTTCATTAAGTAGTACCAGGGTAATTTGAATAACCCAGTTCAGCTACCCCCGAGGGAAGAAGGGATGGAGGGGAGAATCAGAGAGTGAAAGTGGTAACTTGAACTTTGAGAGATGAGTGGGGAGAGTGCGAGTGCCAACAAAGTCAGTGATTAGCTCTGAGAGCTAAGGGAAAGAGGGGGAGAATGTAATGAGTAATATAGAGTAATGACTTATTCTAACCAGGTATGGGATTGGAGCCAGAGATTCATCTGAACAATGCAGGAAAGTGGAGTTTTCATGTGTTTCTAATAAGCCTGAAGGCCACCGGAACCATGCACAAAAGAAGAAAAAAGACCTAAGTTTAATGAAGGGCTGGGTGTGGAGCCATACAAAGCACCCTCCTTTGGAACTGGCTCCATGTGTGCCAGCTTAGTGAGATGGTCCCCTAGGGAAGAAAAGGAATGTCATTGGCTGAAGAGTTTAACTTGGAGAGCCACAAGCAGAGATGAGAAAAGACAGAATGGGCACCTCCTACTAGAGGAGATCTGAACTGTGGAGAGGAGTAGTCAGAGCTGAATTATAATTCGTTCTCTAGGTTCAGTAGCCATTAGATGAATATTTGCTGAGTAAATAGAGGGATAATCTCATTTGATCCTCACAACCACTCCACGTGGTAAGCAGGACAGTTAAAATCCTCATTTTACAGATGAGGAAACTGAGATTCACAGGGGTGAACTTACCCAAGTTTACATGGCTAGTAAATGGTAACCAGAATATAGGTCTTCTGAATCTTTGGATATTACTTTTTTTTTTTAAACACTATACCACATTGCCTCTTTAATGCCAAATCTGAGAACGTAAGCTCTTTGAGGTCAGCGAGAATCTCACTTTTATATTTACATCCCCAGTGCCCAGCACAGTGCCTGACAAATAGCTAGTGCTTAATAAAATTTTGTTAATTGATTGATGGTAGCGCCCCAAGGTATTAAAAGCAAAGCTATCATAAAGATTTGTTAGATTTCCAAGTCTCTTTGGCTTCCTCCTCTTGAAATTTGTGTGACAATGCTTATTACAACAGGCCAGTTTTTGGTTAGCCCAGTTAAGAAGCCTGGACTCATTGTTGAATGTAGATGATGCAAGGAAATGGAAGGCATTGTGCAACATAACTTTAGCACCTACCAAATAGATTTTACTTTATGTAATTGGGCAACATAAAAACACGTAACTGTATATAAGTGAGGGATTGTGGTACAGTGAGAGACAGAATTGCACCTAGCATGAAGTAAGCAAGCCCTTGTCCCCCGGTGGTGATGTCCAAGAGCATGTACTCCTCTTTCCCTCAGTGGCTGCTATCCTTATGCTTTTGTGGTCCTTTATGTGCTCATGCTATTGTGTTGTGTAGCCACACCCAGGCTGTCACCCTGAGAGTTCAGTCACCATTGGACCCCTCTTCTGGGGTCTGCCTTCTCACCCTATTTATGTGGGGATAAAGATTAGGTTTTCTGGTGGATAGGCTGCCTCCTTTCTAAACATGCAGCATGACTATGCCCATGGCGCGCAGCATGACAACGCCCATGGTTAGGTAGTTTTCTTCCACTGTCCCCCTTCCATTTCTACCTCTAATTTATTTAGAGTTAGAGCACCTGACTTCAATTTTCAGCTCTGCTATTGATTACTTATGTGATTTTGGACAAGTCATAATTTCCCTGGGCCTCAGTTTATAATAATCATTACTATTATATCTAATTCTTTTCATCTAGTTCAATGGAGTTCAGAAAGAAACAGTCTTGGTACAGGCCAATATTTTATTATTATTCTATTATGGTTGATGCTCTATGGACCATTGATAGGTGAGTAAAATAGCTATTTGTAATTGAATAAAAATATTGGGATGCCAACTCAGCTTCTGTAGACTGACTAAAAGTGTCTTTGGACAATTCCAGTAACAGATAATTGGACAAGATGAATATTACATAGAGAGTGTCCCAAAAACCTCAGGGTAGTTTTAAGCTATTAAAGCTTAAAACCCTGTACCTCTTTCTGCTCCCGCACGGTCTTTTTCTTCTGTTACATTTCTAGATTTTGAAGGCTTTTTGTTCCATGTGCCTTGGAGATTGATTGTTTGAAACATTTTCTTAAGAAGTTTTTCTTAAATTTTTATGGATCAAAATTATCTAGCATTTAGTGTCTGTCACATAGTAGGTGCTTAATAAATGTTCATTGCTGATTATGTCCAGGCAATTGTGTTTTTTTTCCAGTTTAGTTTATTTGCTGAATTCTCAAGAATATTTTAAAATTTGTGTTTGTTGTATGGAGTTTTGCCATCTGTTTATGGAAGAATGAATGTTTTGGGTGTATAATTTTAGTCACCAGGTAGTGTCTAGGCGTTTGGTAGATATTAAAGTTTTGAAACCTGCAGTGATATGTTGACCAATTTCTATAATTTCCTTGAATGATGTGAATTGATAAATTGACAAAAGGCTTTTTAGTGATAATTCTTCTTTAATTTTTGTCAGTAAAGTCCTAATCTGGAATAGTCATCATAAACCCTTCTGTTCCATAAACAAATCTGTATGATTGCTACATGTTCAATACTTCTTTCTCAACATATTGATTGAGTTTATGTGAATATCACTCATGGAAGGGAGGCACATTTTGATTCTATTCTTGGATCTTAGTTGTTTCATGGATTCGATCTGAAATTAAACCACTTTTGACTACTTTCAGCAAATCCAATGGCATAATTTTATTGTAAGCCTTTACTTCCAATTGGTGTAACAATTTCTGTTTTGAAAGATTTTCTGAAATTTTATAACCTGTTTATCATATGCTCTGATAAAGGCACTGTATGAAGGTTGCTTTCCCATAACTTTTCTTTGTTTCTTGTACTCTACCCTCATTTACAATTTGTGAAGAAAGCTATTGCTATAGATCTAGAATACAGGGTGTTTTCTGCATTCATCAAAAACAACCTTTTTGGGTGGTAAGGATTCAAAACATTGAGTCCTCTGGCATCTATACTGAACAGTATCCTTCCAACTACAAGTGGAACAAATGTATCCCTCCCTATCCTTGTTAATCATCAAACCACCAAATTCATCTCATTCGGAAACCCAACGTATTGTAAGGATGGTCACTGCCAATCTAGACTGAAAGGTCTACATTTATTAATCTTCCTTTTTGGCAATTAAGCATTGATTTTACTATGACTGTTAGGGTTATGGACTCCATACCTTGTTAGTATTTTACAGTTTTTTGCTAAGGAACTTTCCAAATTTGTTGTTTGCTGGTATCACATACTTGTTATCTACTTCAAAAGTGTTCTCATTGGATTTAGGGGCCAAGAAGTCCCTTGACATCCATAGCTTCTTTCTTGATAATTCATGTTTGTTGTTTCTTGTCTGAAGAACATGAAAATTTTTATGAGTATTGCCTTCTTCCATTGGTTTTATTTGATCTCCGGATTCAAGCTTGAAGCTTTTATTTTCTGATTTTCCTTGGAGTGCATTAAGAATTTTCCACTTACTGAATTCAAATGACATTTTATCATCCTTGGAGAAAGATTCCACAGAGGAAGAAGCTGTTTAATGTTTTTGTTTTGTTTTGTAGGTCTATATAACTTGATTTCATTCCCATGCATCAAGTGATTAATACCATTTTGATATGACTCCCCCTCTAACTTGGAAGTCATATTCAGTTTTTTCTCCCCTAGGAATGATGATAATGGACATAGTACTAGACATAACCATAGCAGATTTAAACTATTTGAAAAAATGAAAATGTCTTCCAGGTGTCTTAATCCTTGGAAGATGTCATAGTTTGTGTCAATTCCTTTTGACATTATTATGTTAGTCAAATTATTAAAATAATTTTTTAAATTAATTTTTTTCAATGAACAAAAATCCATTTTTTATTCCTTCTATCTTCCCCCTCCTTGCCTCCCAAAACAAAACCTTTGTAACAAATATGTAGTTAAACAAAACCAATTCCCCCATTGACCATGTCCAAAAATATGTATGTCTCATTCTGTACCCTCAGTCCATCCCCTCTCTATCACTCTATGATATTGCTGTATCATAGCAATGTTATATTATGTGTCCTCTGCAATCATGGTTAGTCAATTAGCTGATCAGAGTTTTTATATTTTGCGAAGTCATTTGTATCTGTAATGTCGTTGTTATTGCATAAATTGTTCTCCTAGTTCTGTTCACTTCATTCTGCATTAGTTCATACAAGCCATCCCAGATTTCTCTGAAACCATCTTTCATTTCTTCTAGGACAATAGTATTCTATTACATGCATTTATAACAGTCCGTCCAGCCATTCTTCAGTAGATGGGCATCCCTTTAGTTTCCCTTTGCCACTTTAAGAAGTCTACATGGGTAATTGTTCTCTTTCTTTGATTTCTGTGCTATAGGACTAGTAGTAGTATCACTAGATGGAAGGATATAAACAGCTTAGTAACTTTTTAAGCATACTTCCAAATTTCCAGGATGTTTTCCATTTCCAAATGCTTTACAGAATGGCTGGATCAGTTTATAGCTCAACCAATGATAAATAATGTCCCTGTTTTCCTACAGTTCTTCTAACATTTGTCATTTTCCTTTTTTGTCAACTTTGTTAATTTGATGAGTATGAGTTCTAATTTGCATTTCTCTAATTGTTAGTAATTTGGAGAATTTTTTCATTTGACTATTTATTATGGATTTCTTCCTTTAAAATTGGCTATTCATATCCTTTGACTTTTAATCAGTAAAGGAATGGCTTGTATGCTAACAAATTTGAATCAGTTTGCTCTCTCTCTCGCACACACACACATACATGTATATATATGCATATATATATATATATTTATCAGAGGAACTTATTATAAAGATTTTTTCTCCAAGTTACCTCTTCCTTTCCAATTTTAACTATATTGGTTTTGCTTCTATAAAACCTTTAATTTTACATAATAAAAGTGGTTGATTTTGTTGCACATTGTGAATTGAGAATGGTTTTATATGTATATAGCAAATGCTTTAATATTCTTACTATACTTGTTTCTACTTTTTACATTTACATTATCCTAAGTAGCTGAAAGTGAATATGACTGTGGATATCAAGCATGAGTCAGATGGGATCTGGATTTGAATCCTGCCTCTGACACATTTTGCCTGGGTGATCATAGGCAAATCACTGAATCTCTCAGTGCTCCAGGCAGTTCTCATTTGCAAAAATATCATTTGTGAGTCATAGCTCTGCAATAACCAATAAAAGGCAGTATACAGGTAAAGAGCATTTTCAGGCCGGCAATTTTGATAATTACCAAGTTGATAATGAACTGCTTTTTATACCCCTGAGACCTTTTTGGCAAATCCCTTTTGCATTTTAGTCAATATGTTGGGGGTCTTTTTTGGTAAAAGAAAAAATACATATGAGTGTGTGTATGTATGGTGATAAAATATGAGAATGCTTTATATAAAGTAAACAAAGAAATGATTGACCTATATTTGGAGAGATTAAAGATTTTCTCTTTAAGAAATAGATATCTGGTGCTTGATGTAAAGAAATATCTGTCTGAGAGGAAGCTGGTAAAGTGCTTTGCTAGTAGTAAATGTGCCACTGTAAAACATTTGTACCAATAGTTATGGATCTCATCTGGTACTGCCATTTTCTGTTTTTGTGGAAATGTTAGTTTGCCACTGCCCTTGAAATAGCTGTTATGTTCATTATATAAACAATATATAAGCTTTCTGTTTCGTGTATGACTCAAATGCACTTTCATTGTGTTGGAATTCTTGCAAGCTTGTAGATGACTAAAAAATTTCTCCATCCTACTTCTTTGGAATTCTCTCTCTCCTTTGATGTCGTAGCTTCTCAAGTTTCTAGAATTTTTTAAAATAAAATTTTGTTGCCATTTTTTGTTTTTATATTACCTACATTTCTCCCTGTATCACTCTCCCTTTCCCCTCCTAGAGAGACATTTAATATAACAAAGATGAGAGAGAGAGAGCAAGAGAAACAGAACAATATATTGAAAAAAATCTGACAATATATGTAATGTTCTACACCTCAAGGAAGGAATGTAGGGTGGTGTCTTCTCATATCTTTAGAGCAAAATTCTTTATAATTCCACAACATTCATTTTCAATTGTTTTGTGGTGGTGGTTGTTTTTTCTATTCATATTGCTGTGGTCATTTTGTATGTGGTTTTCTTCAATCTATAAAATTGTTGTTATTCATCCTTCATTCTCAAAGAGGACCGTTGATGTCATGAGGGTGATGTTTTGACTTGCATATGAATTGAATTTAAGTGAGTCAGAGCTGCACAAAGTCATCAGCCTCACTCTCTCTTCCAGAGTCATTGGAGTCCAGTGGCAAGACCAAATTCAAAGTGACCAGAAATGTCCCAGAATATAATGGATGACCTTGACCTTCCTAAATTAAGGTCTTTCCCAAATCTCAGTTTGTCTGAGGCCACAATGGGCCCCTCTAGCAGGCTGGTGAAACCCATGAATTCGTTCTTACAGTAATGTTGTGTACATGTTTATTTTGTCCTTTGAACAGCTTCCTATATTGTCTTAACCTCATGACTTCTAATTTCAACTGCTGATTAAAGGAATCTAGAGTTTCTGGTAATCTTCTGGGTTTTTTTTATTCTTTTCTACATGTCTTTTTTAGGGGGGATTATCAATGATTAGGTGGTATGGCTTTTGAGTTTTCTATTGCATAGCTAAATATATAATATCCTCTCCCAATGTATTTCTGCAGATTTGCAATATAGCTTTCTCAAGCTACTGCTGCCATGATGGTATTTTGTAGTTCTATCTTTCCTCTTATGGTTTTTACTTTGGCAGTGGTTGCTGCTGCATTTACTGTTGTGTGCAGGTCCTGAAATGTTTTTATGTTTTCTGTCAGATACTGTAGCAGAATACATTTGTTCACGATAGGTATTGTAAATACCAAGTTTCTGAATTACTATTTGGTGATATAGTTGAATTCGTGTCATCAAACTCAGAAAGGGGCTAATATGGCTGCCCATCTCCTCTTCATACCGATTTGGCACATTGCACTGATTTTGTCATCCATTTCATTATTGAGTAGAATCTTTGGAGTTTCTGGTAAGTAGAGATTTCCAAGGATATCAGGTTCCTTAACTTTTCCCTCTTCTGATTTTTGTAGCATCTCAATTTCAACTCTTATTTCATCTAATCTGGATTTAGGGATAATAATATTCATAAAATTTGCTCTATATTGGCTCACAATATGTTGTGTGACTTGGTGCCAAGGGTACTAAAAATATTTGAAAGACTTAAGAACTCTGATCAATGCAATGATAAATCACAAGTGCAGAAGACTGATGATGAAACATGTTATCCACCTCCGGCCAAAGAGGTGATGGATTTAAAATTCAGAATAAAACATGGCCAATGCAGGCATTGTTTTGCTGGACTATGTATTGACAAAAAGCAACATGAAACTCTTGCCTGCAACTAGTAACATCTGTTTCCAATTTTGTCATGATATAGTAGTGGTACATGATGGAAACATTCCTATCTACACTCCATCTTATGCATACTTGTGGTTTCTCTGCTTTAGTAATCAGCTCCATTTGATTATCAGAAGTACTTCCAAAAGGTTTTCTGATTCGTTCCAGTATATCTTGCTCCCTTGTGGCTGTAGAACCTGAAGGCATTCTACTCATTTCACTAGCCTCTGTGTTAAGCTGTATGTTACAATGATTCTGAATGTTGCGGTATTGTAACTCTATGCTTCCCTGTTGATTTCTTTGACTCTTTGGAATGCTGATGTTATGTTGACCACCACGCTAACTCATTCAGTGGTTTCCTCATTATTTCAGGGTTTGACCCAGGCCTTCATACGTACTGTAGCAGTCTCATGGCACACAAAATCCTTGCTGTATATCATATTGATTGTGCTTCTGCTGTTTTGTTGTTACTCTCTTCACTCCTTTCATTTAAAAATATTATTTATTTACAGGCATATCTCAGAAATATTTCAGGTTTTGTTCCAGACCACTGCAATAAAGCATGTCACACAATTTTTCTGGTTTCCCAGTGCATATAAATATTATATCTATATTATAGTCTATTAAGTGTGCAATAGTGTTATGTCTAAAAAATGTACTTACCTTAATAAAATACTTTATTGCTAAAAAGTGCTAACCATCATCTGAGCTTTCCATGAGTCATGATCTTTTTTACTGGTGGAGGGTCTTTCCTCGATATTGATGGCCACTGACTGATCAGGGTGGTAGTTGCTGAAGGTGGCGGTGACTGTGGCAATTTTAAAAAATAAGACAATAATGAAGATCACCACATCAATTGACTCTTTCATGAAATATTTCTCTGCATCAGGAGATGCTATTTAATAGTATTTTACCCACAGTAGAACTTCTTTCAAAATTAGAGTCAATTCTCTCAAACTCTGCTGCTGCTTAATCAACTAAGTTTATGTCATTGTCTTCAATATTGTCATGTCTCAGGGAATAGGTGCAGGTGGAGCAGTCAGAACGCACACAACATTTATTGATTAAGTTCACCATCACAACAATTACAATAGTAACATCAAAGATCATTGATCACAAATCACCACAACAGACATAATAATAATCAAAGAGTTTGAAGTACTGAGGAATTGCCAAAATGTGACACAGACACAGTGTGAGCATGTGCTGTTAGAAAGATGGTGCTGATAGACTTGCTTGATGTAGGGTTGCCATAAACCTCCAATGTGCAAAAAAAATAAATACAGTATCCATGAAGTGCAATAAAACAAGGTATGCATGTATTATTAACATTTTAAAATATTTTGAATTCTAAATTCTCTCCTGTCCCTCCTCTACCCTTTAATAAGGCAAGCAATATGATATCAATTGTATATGTGGAGTCATGCAAAACATACTTACATATTAACCATGTTGCAAAAAAAAAAAAAAACCAAACAACCCCCCCAAGGAAAAAAAGCGAAAAAGTATGTTTCAATCTGCACTCAGAGTTCATCAGTTCTCTTTCTCTGTAGGTGGATAACATTTTCATCATGAATCCTTTGGAATTGTCTTGGATCATTATATTGAGCGAAATAGCTAAGTCTTTCACAGTTGAGCATTATTACAATATTACTGTTACTATGTACAATATTCTCCTGATTCTGCTCACCTCACTCTGCAAGAGTTGATAAAAATCTCCCCAGGATTTTTTTGGAACCATCTTTCTCATTTCTTATAGCACAATAGTTCACCATAACAACCTGGTTTAGCCTGTCTGCCAAGACTGTTTTACTGCTATGTGGCCACTGTGCATGCAACAGCTTCTTGGAGCTGTAGGTGAGAACTGAGTAACAGGTGGACAGCAAAGGTGGATGAGCAGCCCTGAAAAGGACTTGGCAAGCCCAACAGGCCTCAAACCTGTCAGTGAATTAGGGAGATGTCTACCCTAAGCATGTGAAGAATGGGCAGATAAAAAAAGTTGTTCTGATGGCCACAAAGGTAGGTGAAGCAGGCACTGTGGAGCACTTAGAGGTTAGTCAGACATTGAAGAGGCCAAGGTCATCCACTGCACCCCAGGCCATTGCCAGTCATTTTTCTTTCCTTTCATCTATTGATATAATTATATGATTTTTGATGGTTTTGTTATTAAAATGGTCAATTATGCTTATCATTTCCCCAATATTGAATTAGCCCTACATGGCTTATATAAATCCCATCTGATCATAGTGTATGATCTTTGTGATGTATTGCTGTAATTTCCTCGCTAGTATTTTTTTTTTAAATTTGCATCATTATTCATTTGGGGAATTGACCTATAGTTTTCTTTCTCTTTTTTTCCTCTCCCTGGTCTAGTGATAGTGTCATATTTGCAACATGAAAGGAATTTGGTAAGACTCCTTATTTACTTTTTTTTTCAAATAGTTCACATAGTATTGGAATTAATTATTCCTTAAATGTTTGGTAGGATTTGCTTGCAAATTTACCTGGTCCTGGAGATCTTTTTCTTAAGGAGTTCATTTATTAGCTTGTTTGATTTCTTTTTTTTCAAGATAGGGTTATTTAAGTATTCTGTTTCCTCTTTTGTTAATCTGGGCAATTTATATTTTTGTAAATATTCATCCATTTTAACTTAGATTGTCAGTTTTACTGGCACATAATTAGGCAAAACAGCTCCTAATAATTGCCTTTATTTCATTTTCATTGTTGGTATATTCACCTTTTTAATTTTTGACACTAGTAATTTGGTTTTCTTTTTCTTTTCAAATTAACCAATGGTTTATCTATTTTATTGCCCCTCCCATAAAGCCAGCTTCTTAATTTTAATTATTAGCTCAGTGGTGGGTTTTTTTTTTAACTTTCAATTTCCTCACCCCTTCTCTACATGAATGATGAATTCTTCTTGTTGCAATTTTTTATATTCTCTTTTTTGATGGGGTTCAGATAGAAAGTGTCCTGAAGCAATTCACTATCCCAGAATTATTTCAGATTTTACATTCTGTGCACATTTGCAGATTGACAAACTAATTGGTCTTTGTAATTGAATAAAAGTATTAGAATATTTTCATCTTCTATAGGCCCAATGAAAGCATTCTTGATAAAACTCTAGTTGCAAACAGGATAATAAGGATGAGATATACCTTATATTGTTTTCACGTAATTTTGGTTTCTTTTGATAGGTCTCTCTATATTTTTTAAATAATTAATTTTTATAGACACAATTTCCCTCCCCACTGAACAATTAAAAAATAAAACCCTTATAGCTAATATTCACAATCTAGCAAAACAAATTCCTACATTGGCCATGTTTTATCCTGCATTTTAGATCTATTACTTGTTTGACAGGAGATGGATAACATTTCATCATCAGTCCTCTGGACTTGTGGTTTATCCTTGCATTGATCAGAGTTCTTTTGTTTTTCAAAGATATTTTTCTCTATGACACTTGTCATCGGGCGCATTGTTTTTCTTTTTTCTTTTTTTTTTCCCATACTGCCCCCAAACAATTGGTTTATTAATAATGACAGCAAGCATATATGGAGTGCTTTAAGGTTTACAACACATTTGACATGTGTTAACTCACTTGATCCTCATAACAACCTTAGGATGCAGGTGCTATTATTATCCCTATTTTACAGAAGAGGAAACTAAGGCTGAGAATTCTGCTGATTTGCAGAATTAATAAACACCTACTATGTGCTAGGCACTGGGGATACAGAGACAAAAATGAAACAGCCCTTGCCCTCACAGAGCACACATCATATAGGGCATATGCATTGTTGGCCAGGAAACCTGGTTTTTAGCCCAGGCTACCCTACTTCTTTTGGGAATACAAGAAAATCACTTCACCTCACCTGTTTCCTTGACTGGAAGGTGGGGATAATACTCCATCTTATTCAGTGAAGCACCCGAAGGTTCTTGAAAGATGAGGGATGGGGAGAGAGAAGGGGAAAATAAAGTAAAAAGTGCAGAGCAGAGAACAAAAGAAAACCAACAAGGAAGAAACGAAAAGCTGGGTAACTTTGAAAACAACTTGTAGTATTTATTACATAGGTTTTCTTGAAATGGAAATTTATTGTTTTATAATGAATCATCTCTTATGGTCTGCTGTGTACATGGCAAAGGGTTTTTTCTTTTCTTATTTTGTATTTAAGTGTAAAAATAAAAAAATTTAGAAAAAATAAATGTTCAAAATTGCATGTAATTGGAAAAAATAAAATATTCTTCATAAAGAAAGAAAGGAAGATATGAGGGATAAATGTGTGAGCTGGGTGTATGCTAAATAAGAGGGTGGAGGTTAATTGAGACAAACGGGGGGCTCTGGGAGGGGTCTGGGAGCTAAGTGAAGGAATGAGGATTCCCTGAGGTTGATAGGACTTGGTGAGGCATAGGAGCTTGATGAGATGGATGGAGTCTTAGAAAAAGAGATAAAGCTTGAATGATCTTTTGGGGGCTGAGAGAGGAGGATGGATGTTCAACAATGGGAAAAGGTAAGGAAGACGGGTGTCAGTCAGGGCATTCCCTATTGAAAGGAGCTGGGGTGTGCATTGTTTTTCTAGATCTATTCACTTCATTCTGCCTTACTTCACAGAGATTTTCCCAGTTTCCTCTGAAATTTTCCATTTTGTCATTCCTTATGGCATAGTAACATTCTGTTACATTCCTTTACTACAATTTAAAAATCCATTTCCACCCCCTCAGTTTCCAGTTTGGGGCTACTATGAATAGATCTCTTTATTCTGAAGATCATCTCTCTTCTCTCCTCAAAGTTCCTCATTGATTATGTCTTGCAGCCTGCTTACAGAAACTAGGCACCTCTCTCTTCTTGAAAGATATTCATTTTCAGTTCTTGGGAGCTTATATTGTTCTGTCTAACAAACATGTAACAACAGCAATAGAATATTGGTACTTAAAAGATAGAGGTTTGTTTTTGGGACAAGCTTAGGGTTGTTAAAGAAACTTTATGATTCCCTGATGGCAATCTACTCCACTTTGCTCCTCCTGTTTAATTCTGAGCCCACCTTATTGTCTATTTTCCCTGTCTGTCCTAGGTATATGTACTGATGGATAAGCTTTAAGGATTGTCTATCCAACTGAATATTATTATCTAGCCAAAAGACATACTTCATCCACTTAGTCTTTGGCAAGCTAAACTCTTTTGTGAAGTTACAGGAGGTTTTATGGTGTTCAGCATGGCGTGATGCATCCATTCTCAAATAGAAGCATTTGTAGTACTTTCCTATCTGTGTTGTCCATACAGAATCATTTTTCTTTCTTTTTGGATAATAGGCTAGATTTCCTCCTTCACAGTGGTGAATATCTTTGACTAGTATATGTCTCCACGTTTTATGGCTCATCTGATGTTTTTGATCAGGAGGTCACTGAATTCTTTTCATTCTTTTTGTTAGTATATCCTCTGAGGAATCCTAAATGATATTTGATATATGGGTAAGCAGATAAGTTGAGGGAAAGCCTTTAAGGCAATATTTTCCTTTTTTGAATGAAATGCTTTTTCATTATTAATAAACACTTAGTACAATGTGATCTTGTATTTTCTACAACCTTAATCAATTAAGAAATGATAAAGCTATGGTTCATTTTAGAATATTGATTGTGAAAGACTGCTTGTTCCCTACTAATGCCCTCATCAAGGGTACATTTGATTCATATGTAAATGACTCTCATAAAGATTTTGTATAGACGAGATTGCTATTGTTACTGCTATTTTTATTATTTCTCATCAGTAATGATGACTTTAGACTAAATGACCTCTAAGGCCTCTTCCAGCTCTAAATACCTAATTCAATGAACTTGATTAGAAATTGTCTGATAATTCCTCTGAAAATTACTGCACTTAAAAAGAATTTCTTAGCTATGATTAATTTGATGTGTTCCCATTTAAATGTTGTAGTCCTGGAGGAGACACACGGCAAATGTCCAGTGTAATGATACTGCTAACTCATAATAGTCGAACCAATGATTGTTTCACTGAGCAGTCTAAAACCTGTGCAAGGCAGTGCACAATATGGACTGCATTAACATCTGTTTCACTCTACTTTTATGTCACTTATCATGATTTCCAAACACTTGACTAAGCAGTTTAATTTTTAAAAGGTGAAAATCTGTTGTCAGATTCTCTTTCTTTAAAAACCAGTCTGGTTCAGTGATAAGGACCTAAAGAAAAGATTTTTAATTTCAGGTTCATGGATAGATTTTGAGGAGGGAGAAGGTACATGAACTTATGTAGGGAAAATATATCTTTATTTCAGTATAATTGGTTTCTTTTGTAGTTCTACATTTTATATTTTAAGTATTTAAAATATTATTCTAATACAGAATCTTTAGGCTTCACCAGAATGCCAAAGGGGTACATTGACACAAAAATGGCACTCCTGACCTAGAGAGGAATCTCGAGATGGGCTCTTGGAAGTTATTTTATGGAAGAACTTGAGGAAGGTACAAGCAAAAGAACATATCGAGGAAAAAATATTTCTATCCCTTAATGATCTATCATTCCTCTGTGGATTTGGTAGTTCATCAGTGAGGGGAATAAAGATATCAACCCATCAACTATATGAGTTATATTGAAATAAAGATAAAGGAAGTTGCTTGAATTGCTTAGAAGTTAAGTGACTTGTTCAGAGTTGCACAGCTAATCATTATCAGAAGGTATTTGAGCCTGGGTCTTCTTGACTTGAAACTCAGGAGTATGTCCATGGCACCAACACCATACTACCTCCTCTATGAAAATCAGGATCTAGACCTTATTTTCTAAAGCAGCAAATGAAACCCAAAGAGTACAGATGTGCTAGAAATACATTCATTTAGACTCCTTTATTTTAGAATTTCTGATAAGATTTGATCTGGGCTTGACTAAAAGGTATCTGTGGTTCTGGATGAACATTGGATCAGCTAAGGATATTAATCGTGAAAACAGAATTTCAGAGATAGCATTAACTTATTCAAAAGAATAGTGTGTTCAATATTTTGTGGGCAAATGATGATCATTACAAATGACTACTTTTTTATTCATTAAAAGTCTGGGAAGGCATCAGCTTGTCTTTAGTTGAATTAGAGTATGAATTTCAAAGACTAAATCATTTAGTCAATCAATAAATATTTATTAAATGACCACTATGTGTCAAGCACTATGCTAAACTCTGGGGATACAAAAAGAGTCAATAGACCTTACCTTCAAGAAGCTCCTAATCTAATGGGGGAGATAAGAAGCAAACAAATATGTGCAAATAAGCTACATTTAGGATAAATAGGAAGTAAATAAGAGTGGGAAGGCATTGCATTTAAGAAGGGTTAGGAAGGACTTCCTGTAGAAAATGGGATTTTAGTTGGACTTAAAGGAAGCCAGTAGCTACAGCTGAGGAAGGAGAACAGGAGTCAAGTTGTGTAGGGTCTTGTTCACAGAACAGCAAGGAGGCCTTGTAAAATAGCCCTTTAAAAAATTCTACAATTCAGTTATACATAAATTAACTCAGGTTTGCCTGATAGTATTGTTTATTGGAAAGGAAATAGGGGTTAGCATATGAAGACTTTTTATTGAGTTTTGGCTTTGACACTTACTGGCTGTGTGACCTTAGGGGCAAATAACTTCATCTGTTTGACCTGTTTTCTTATTTCTAAAATGAAGAGGTTGGATTAGATAATCTCTAAGGATATTTAAGTTTCTAATACATATATATATATATATATATATATGTGTGTGTGTGTCCTGATTAGCCCAATCTAGTGATTTTTTTCTGTATTCCATTTGTTTTATTTCCATGTCAATTAATTCAGTGCCCTGTGACTTTTTTTTCTCTGCCCTCTCATTAAATCAGATCAACAACTGCATATTGAGTCCTTACTCTGTCATCCTACTTTGATGCTTCATTGTGGTGCTGAAGGTGACCCTAGGGTCCACTCATTAAACTAATGGCTCCCTGTTACCTCTAAGATCAAATATAAACTCTATTGTTGGGCATTTAAAGCTCTTCACAATCTAGTCCCTTCCTATCTTTCCAGTGTTATTACATTTCTCCCCTTCACGTACTTCACAGTCCACTCATTGTTCCTAACATAAGACGTTCCATCTTGAGTCTCTACACTGGCTGTTCCACAGGACTGGAATGCTTTTTCTTCTGAGCTCTCCCTGATAGAATCTCAGACTTTCTTTAGGGCTCACATCAAGCACCAATTCCAACAAGAGGCCTTTGCTGGAATCCCTAGCTGCTAATTTTTCCCTCTAAGGTTACCTTCCTTCTACTTCTATATGTATCGTATATGTGCCAATTTCTCTCTCTCTATATTTTTCTCCCATTAGAATATAAGTTCCTTGAGGGCAGGAATATTTTTATTTGTTAGACTGTATGTGTGTGTGTGGAGGGTCTGCTCTACCCCAATTAATACAATAGGCCCAGATTTCTCATTCAAATTATCTACCAAATGTATAACCTAGGTATTGACAATTCCTAGATACCTCAATTAAATCAATCAAAGGCATAAATGAGGTACAAAAATCTTTAATCAGTTTAGGAGTGAAGTTCTGAGAGCTTTGGGTTAAGTGAGATAATGCTACATAAGAAATTAATTGTGGCTGCTTGAAGAGAATCAGTCACTCCCTGTGGGGTTTCAATAAAACAGCAAGCCGGGTCAGAATCTAGCATTCTAATAGCAGGTCAGCCTAATGGAGAAACAGCTCCACTCAGGTCTTGAGAGAGAATTATGACTGGGGTGTGGGAGGAGGAAAGACTCTGTCCCCTTCCCCTTCATCTCCCTTTTGACCAGAAGATGACCTTGTAAACTTTGAAAAGATTTTAATTTCTCATTGGTAATAGTCAGTGTCCCAGGAACGGTAGTAGTTAATGGCAGTGTCTGCTTTTGAGAACTGAGGACAAGCTAGATATTCTAATGAAAAGCATCTTAAGGACTACACAAAGAACTGGTAAAAAAAACTAGGTCTAAAGGAAACTTTCTGAGCATATAACAAAGAAAAGAAAAAGACTTTAAGTAATCAAGAACTGAGTTTACCATTTTGCCTCATGTGCTTTCTAAGCTTGTGATGGCTTAATACATCATTTGTGATGGAAAATCCACTTGTCTCTGAATTATGTTTGTATGTATGAGAGAGTTTGTCCCTGATTCTTGTGGGGGAATATTTTGTGCTAGCATTGCCTTAGTAATACTCTTAGCTAAAAACTAATCAAGTCTGGCTAATTGATATCAATTGAAAAAAATTATGGATACACACTGGAGAGGGCTTATGAGCAATAATACTAGAACCTTTCCCTGCCTAGCTCCTTCATGGTTATCTCTAGAATCATGAGAGGAGTAGTTATTCACCTGCCTGTTATCTGGAGATAAGCCATCATCAGATTGGCTACAAGGTGGATTTTTTTTGGCCATAGGAATTCTCATATTCTCTCTCTCTCTCTCTCTTTTTGGTTAGGCAATGGGGTTAAGTGACTTGCCCAGGGTCACACAGCTAATAAGAGTTATGTGTCTGAGGCCAGATTTGAACTCAGGTCCTCCTGAATCCAGGGCTGGTACTCTATCCACTATGCCACCTAGCTGCCCCAGCTGTACAAATTCTCAAAGATGTTTTACTAAGTTATATAGGGGAAGGAAGGAAACAAGCATTTATTAAGTACCTACTATGTGACTTACCTAAGATTACACAGCTAGTAAGTGCCTGAAGCTGGATATGAACTCAGGTCTTCTGATTCCAGATCCAGCACTCTATCCTCTATACCACCTAGCTGCCATACTAGCTTTTTAACATAAGAGTCTAAGCTAGATGTAATGAAGCTAAACAAAGGACAGAATTGTCTTTTCAGATCATACTTCTCCCTGCTGCACTTACGGACATGTCAACATTACCAGCAGAAATATTCAGTAGTGTTATATTGTGCCCATGGGTGCCTGCAGTGCCATTTGTGGTCTAAATATTGAGATTTTTTTCCCCAGCCATCCTTTCATAGCAGCTACCCAGGCCAAGCCCCTCCTGTTCTAGCCTCCTCTGGGAACACCTCTTCTGTGTTTGCATTAGGTGATTAAGTAGGTCTGTAGGCAGCAATTTGCTTGCATGGCTGATCAGACTAATTGCATGGTAACAACTGCAGTCTTATTAATTTCTTGAGCAGTGGGATAGCACCATGTGCCTATGGGATATCACCCATTTACTGGGTACTTCAGTTGGCATTTTGAGTTTCAACAACACACTGGTTTGTAACTGACTCCATTCAAGAAGTGGACTGATTTTTGTCATTGCTTTTACGTTACTCTGTTCTCTTCATATGCTGAAGTGGCATGAATGAATGTAAACTTCTTATGAAAAGCAGCTGAAATCCTCTTTCTAGCAGAATTATTTCCTCCTTAATTTCTTTGTTGTAAGTTATATAAACATCTTAAGCGCTGTCTGAGCTGTGTGACTGGTAGCTGTTAATCATTTCTCAGTATGACGTCTGTCATGCAAATGGAAGATCACAGCATTTGATCTTATCCAGTGGAGAAAAAGGTCACTCTATCTCAATGACCTATTTCTTTTCCCCAAACAGTGAGACAATGTACTGGAAAAACAGACTGGTATAATGGGGGGAAATTCTGAATTTGGATCTGGGAATCTGTATTCAAATCCTAACCTGCTTTTTACTACCTGTTTGACCTCTAGCAAGTAACTAAACCTCTTTGGGCCTCATTTCCCAATGGAAAATGAGGGGATTGGATTAGACATTGTTGAAGGCACCAAATACTCTGCTTTTGTTCTGGCATTTATCAGCTGTTTAGGTATATTTTAGCTTAGCTTGAAGCATTAAATAGGGAGTCAGGACTTCTGATTTTTGTCCCTAGCCCCACCAATGACTTGTTCTAATTCAGTGCAATACATATTTATTAAGTGACTATTGTACGTAGGACTATATTGAATGTTGTGAAATATAAAGTTTGAATAAGACATAGTCCTTGCCTTTGAGGCACTCGTAGTCTATTAGGAGAATAAGTCAATGAATCAAGTCAACAAGCATTTAATGTTTACTATGTATCAATCACTGTGCTAAGTACTGACAATACAAATATAAGCAGAAAGGAAGATAGCCCCTACCCTCAAGGAGCTTGCATTCTAATGGGGGGGGAAGACACATAAAAAGAATAAGGGAATAAGTCATATGCACAGATATAGCTTGTAATATGCACATTAAGTAAGCAGATATGTGAATTCATCATGCAAATATTCTCTCCATCACTGTAGATTAAAGCCCATCCCTACCTACCTATCCTATGTGACACTTATTTGTGTCCTCCCACGAGTTAGTCAAAGTGTATCAACTTGATATTTTTTGGAGGGGGGCTTCATCTTTTTCTTTTGACATTAAGAAGATATCAGCGAATTAAAAGGGTATGAATATCCTATCTTCTTTTCTTGATCACACTTTTCTGATGACATCTTTTACTGTCTTATTAAATTTTATTTTTTTTGTTCTGTACTTGATAAATACCAGCAAACATGAACAACATTGCCAAGACCTGTCAGTTATACCTTTGTAATGTTTCTTGCATATGTCTCCTTACCTCTGATACTGCTGCCACCCTAGTCCTCATCACCTTACACCTGGAGTATTACAATAGCTTGCTAGTGGATCTGCCTGCCACAAATCTCTTCCCACTCCATCCTCCATTCAGCTGCAAAAGTGACCTCCCTTAAGTACAGGTCTAACCATGTCACCCACTCTCTCCAGTAATCTCCAGTAGTTCCCTATCACCTCCAGGACATGTCAAGCATTACTAGCAGAAATATTCAATAGTGTTACATTGTGCCCATGGGTGCCTGCGGTGCCATTTGTGGTCTTAAAATTGAGATATTGTGTGACCTCCAAGACTCTTCAAGTCTTCCAAAGTTGTTTTTCTTTATTATGTAATCACTGTATAAATTATTCTGTTGATGCTTGCTTCATCCCGCATCAGTTCACATAAGTCTTCCTAGGTTTCTCTGAATCAATCTCTTTTGTCACTTTTTTTCACAGTGTGATAATATTTCAGCACATTACTATGTCATAATTTGTTCAGCTATTTCCCTATTCAGTTCTTTGTAGTGCCTTTTTAATGCATTATCACATGCTCTTACGCATCATGCAACTCTACACTGCCCTCTGAGTGATATTTGTGTCTAATTATTCAGAGACTGTAGTGTTCTAGGACTCACAGTCATACTGAGATAGCAGTAGACTATTGATAATGAAAAGATGAATTTTTGATTCAGGAAAAAGTTTGGGGTTGTGAAAGGAGCTTTGCAGTTTTCCACAAGCAATCCAACCTATTCTTCTCTGGGCCTAAGTCCTCCATTTCTATTGTCTGTACAAAATATATTTACTGTGGGTGAGATCTTTAATTTAATTTTTGCTTTGGACTCATGATTTCACTGGAGTGAAGAATTCCTGTGTGGAAGTCTCCTTCACTGATGCAGGTTGGCAATTCATCTCAAATTTATTAGCTTAGTGGCTCTGGCCATTGAGAAGTTAAGTGACTTGTCATACAAGGTTACATAGGTAACATGCATCAGAAGTTGGACTATAAACCCAGGCCTTCTGATTCCAAGGCCAGCCTCTCTCTCAGCTACCATACAATATTATATTAGAGAGAAGCAAAACAAAATAAAGTGCTATCTGAAGTCTAAGGTCATTACTGACAGATGGGATCAGGGAAGGAGTTAGGGAGGAGATAGCATTTGAGCCGGGTTGTCAAGGATAGATAGGATAGGTATTACTTGTGTCATCAGCTCAAATTACACATATCCAGAATTTAGGTGCCAATGAGGAAGGAAATAAATCCACATATATTTAGTAGGAGCCATACCCATCACACAATGGCAAATAGCAAAGATTAGCTATCTCAGACAGAGAGGACCAACATGCAGGCAGGAACTACATAGGCAATGCAGCTGAGGTGACTTCTTGCCAGCTGCTTTCTTTATTGGAAATAATGAACATTATCCTATAAAGGCTGGTGATCATCAGATATCTCTGGTGTTGATGAACTGATTTCTGGTTGCTTGCCTCAGCTTAGCTGAGACAAGGAATTTTTGTGGAAACTCTGAGGAGTTACAAGTGAGAAGCTTAAATAGGGCCATGCAACCTGCAAAATCTCAGTCTGGGTGTTGAAGGGTCCTCTTTCCTTCTAATTTTCTTATTTTTTAAGGAAAATTATTATTTAAAATTTTTTTATTTTCTATTTCTTACATCACCATATTTATGATTTGTATCCCACCCTCTTCCCCTCCTACGGAATAATCCAATATAACAAATAGTATTTTTAAAAGGAAAAAAAGTCAGCAAACTGATTGATCTAGTGAGAAAAATCTGAAAACATGTGCAATGTGTAACACCTATGGACCTCTCACCTCACAAAGGGGTGAGTTGGGGGTGCCTTCTCGTCTCTCTTCATTTGAGTCCCTGTCTGAACTTTATTTATAATTTCTTACATTTAATTTTTTGGTGTATTTCCATTTACATTGTTGTAGTTACTGTGTATATTATTTTCTTAGCAATCCTTCACTCTGTATTAGTTCATATCTATTTTCGATGTATTTATCATACACATCATTTCTTACAGCACAGTAATAGTCTATTACATTCATGCATTTGTTTAGCCATTCTCCAATTCCTGCGCACCTACTTTGTTTCCAATTTTCAGTTATCACAAAATGTATTGCTGTAAATATTTTGGGGTATATAGAGACTTTTTTTTTCTTATCTATGGCTTCCATGGAGTATAAGCTCAGTGATGGAGTCTGCATGATTCCTAATTGCTTCCCAAAATGGTTGTACCAGTTTATAGCTCTACCAACAATGTATTAGTGTGCCTATCTTTCCACAACCCCTCCAACAATGACTGTTGGAATTTTTCGGGGGGTCATTTTTTGCCCATTTTAAGTGTGTGAGGTAAAACCTCAGGGTTGCTTTGATTTGCATTTCTATTATTAGTGATTTGAAATTTTTTTTATGTAGTTGTGAATACTTTGTAATTCAGATAACTATTTATTCCTATTTTTGACCATTTATTATCTGTTGGGGAATAGTTATTCTGTCTAATTTTCTGTATAGTTGTCTGTATTTTCCTTAGGAGTTGCCTAATCTAGTTTGACCCAACGAGGCATGTCTTGTGCGTTCCTAGAAAATTAGGGATCCCTGAACAGGTACCACATTAAGTTTATGTTTACTTAGGTGTAGTAGGAAGTAATTGGGTAGCTGGCTTGAGTTGATCATTTTATGAGATGTAGTGGCCACTAATTTAAACTCTAGTCTCAAAGTAGGCTTCTTCACCTCTTGTCCAAGGCTGTAGTTCTTAGCTTCCCCCCATTTCTATTCCATGATGACTGTCTCTCTGCAGACAAAGCGCCTTCACAAAGCGAGACAACTGATATAACATCTTTGGATGAAGTTGGGCCATTCAATGGTGCAGCAACTTCTCTTTTTCTACTTCATATTATTTTTTAAAATTTATGGCAGAGGCAATAGAAAATTCCAAGTGGGTTGGTGTGTGGTTCCTTGGTTACTTTCTAATTGGCAACATATGTATACAAGATTATCCTTCTGTTTTCACTGTTTTTTAAAATAAGTTTTTGTTGACATCCTTTGTTTCTACAATGTCTAAATTTCCCCTATGTACTTTCTTCCTCTCCCAGAGAGTCATTACATATCATATAGAATTTTTTAAAAGGAAAAAGAAAAAGGAGAAGAAAAGAAATCTGCAAAATCCATCAATACATAAACAATCTGACCACATACACTATGTTATTCTCCTGTGGACCTCGGGCTTCTTTGGGGCTGTGCTTGTTCTTTGTAATTTTGCAACATTCATTTTTAAAAATAAATTTATTTATTTATTTTTAGTTTTCAGCATTCACTTCCATAAGATTTTGAGTTCCAAATTTTCTCCCCACCTCTCCCCTCCCCCAACCCCAAGACGGCATGTAAATTGACATGGGCTCAATGTATACATTCATATTAAACCTATTTTCATATTAGTCATGTTGTAATCAACATTCATTTTTAGATCATTTTGTTGTTGTTTTTAAAATTTACATTATAAACATTAAATGTACTGTTTTTTTGCCTCTACTTATTTCACTTTGCATCAGTTTGTTGAAGTCTCTGTGCTAATCATATTAGCCTTTTTAAAAATAACACTGATACATTCCATTACACATATATATCCCAATTTTTTTTAGCCATTCCCCAATGTAAAGGCACCTACTTTGTTTCCACTTCTTTGCTACCACAGAAAGTGCTGCTATAAATATTTTTTATCTTTTTGTCAATGACCTCCTTGGGACATATGCCTAGAAACGGAATATCTAGGGGAATAGATACAGCTTACCCTCATTCTTGTTAAGAAGCTTTCTATTATTTTGATTATTCATTGACACTTTGTTACATTTTTGCTCTTTGAAGCTAGAGGCAATAATGGACCCGTTTCCTCAGCTTCAGCCAGAACAATAGTTCTTAGAAAAGGAAGAAGGAGTATACCCTATGACTGGCTTGAGAAGACAAGATCTTCTCAATATAGGGGACAGGCCCAGCCCTTATAATGAGGCAATACTCCAAAGTGAGAGTCAAATATAGCCTGTAGCCTATTAACTCTGTTTATGAGGTCAGAGGTTGGGGCAAGGTTTAGGGCAAGTCCCCTGGTCCCAGACGGGGAAGGTTAGAGAAACAGGGAATCTTTCCTCTTAGGATACAGGGTACATGCTCTCAGCCCTTACCCTCCAGGTACTCTCAGAGGAATCCTGAGAAATATAGGACAGCTACTGGGAGTTTCAGATCCCTCATCCAAGATTTATAAGCACCACACTGCCAGAAGTTGGGCATGGGGAATTCCTAGGTGGTGCTTAGGAAGCAGCAAAAAAAAAAAAAATAGTAGAAGCAAAAAGCAGAGAAAACAAGCAGATATATTCGGTACTTACTCATGACCAGAAATAGCTTGGATAGGGGATAGGAAGCCGCTGGGATAGATCATAATCATTCTCAAGAACACACTTCACAATGTGAAATAGTTTCAGAAAGAATTTTTTTTAGGTCATTTGGGAGGATCAGAGAGAAGGAGGAAGAGAGAAAGAGAGAGAACATGCACCAGAGAGAAAAGGTGGCTCCCTCTCCTCTAGGTTTACATTATATAGGATTTAAGTAAGGGCATTTGCACAGAAAACACATCTGCACAGTTAAGCAATTTTGCTGAGAGAACAATTTGAAAGTGAGGTAGATTAAGATATATATCAGTAAATGTAAATTTTCAATAAAATTTGGACAACTGAAACACCGGGGAAACCCAAAACACAAGCTTGGGCAGACTTAAAATAAGATATGGGTATGGAAACCCAAAACAAGCATTCGTTACAATCATCTGGCTTCCCTAGAGCATCCCTGAGCTCAGTCTTACCTCTACAATAAACTTTTTGGTTTAGACAATTTTCTAGCCACATGAAGCTAGGTTCAAACCATATTAATAAGTGATAATAATCTGTATCATTCTCAGAGGAAGAATGGTGCCAGAGACTTAACTATATGAGGGAATTTATGGGGGTTAAAATGGGGTCATAGTGATCCCCCTTTACCTGGGACCCTTAGTCAAGTAGGTTAGACCTGACTAGGTTGTGATACTAAATCAGCCCCTCTGAAGCATGAGGAGTAGGGAGTACCATTTGTTGATGATAAGGGAACTCAGGTCCTCATTTGATAAGAAGACAACCATAAGATGATGGGCAGAGTCATTAGACCATCCTTGAAGATTATCCTAGACAAGGTGGACCAAAGGAATAGAAGGGATATAATGTACAGGGTTATAGAAACTTTATGTAGAAGGAAAATCCTCTGTGGGACTTGGTTAGAATTGAAGATTCACTTAGTACTCTTTGTGGCCAGAATTACTTGTCTGGCTTTGGGTCTGGCTCCTAGGAAGCCTGGCAGCAGTTCCCTGGAAGTTCTTTTCCTAGTGGGCACAACAGTAGCACCTCTCTGTGGTGCTTTTTTATTCACAACTGGACTAGAGGTTGCATCTTACTTAAACCCTTTTGGGTTTTCTCTCTACTTTCTGGTGAGTTCAACAGAAACTCAACCAAAACTTTCCAGCCCTCTGGTTCTAGTTCCCTAACAAAGCACATCTCTCTTTTCCTTCCCAAATGGCCTTGTGCCAAGAAAGCCCATAAGGGCCCTAAGAGAAGACAAGGTTTTCATCTAATTCCATCCCAGTGCTTAGAACAGTGGCTGGCTTGTCATAGCTACTTTGGACATTCCATTTTTTCAGGGGGGTTGCTTCAGCCACACTTTGTATTCATGTTAATTTTAGTCTTCATATCTGCTCATTTCTCTTTTCCTGAATTCCAAAAAACATTGGAACTGTCTGCTCGACCCTTTTATGCAGAACCTGGCAGGATGCCATGTACCACTAGTAGTGATTGGGGGTGGGACCAGAAGGAGTATCTGCTTCAATAAGCAGATCTAAATGTAACAATACTTGCCTTCAGATGTTAAAATAATATATGCCAATTTCAACATAAACCTGAAATTTTTACACATTTAAATGTTTTAATGGTTCTGCCCACTAGCAGCTGGAAATTTGGATAGCTTATTGAATGGGATGCTACATTTTCAAGGAGAAAGTTTTCTGAGCTGTTTGCTCAGCTCAGTCCGTCTGTAAGCATTTACTAAGCACCTGTTATGTGCCAGGCACTGTGTGATGGGGATACAAAGAAAAGCAAAACTTAGTTCTGGCTCTTAAGGTGCTCACAGCCTGATTGGGAGTGGAGGGAGAAGCATACAAACAAGATATTTATGTGATAAATAGGAAATAATCAATGGAGGGAAGGAGCTAGAATGAAGAGGGATCAGAAAAGGTTTCTTGAAGAAGGTGGAATTTTAGCTGGGACTTGGAGGAAACCAGGGAAGTGAGGAGGGAGAGCATTCCAAGCATGGAGGACAGCCAGGGAAAATGCCCAGAGTCAGGAAATGTAGTGTCCTATATGAGGAATAGAAAAGAAAGACAGTGTAATTGGATTGCAGAGTAGTGAGGACAGTTAAGGTGTAACGAGATGAGAAAGGTAGGAAGGGGTCAGGTTGTGAAGGACTTTGAAACCAAATAGAGAGTTTTATATTGCATCCTGGAGGTAATAGGGAGCCACTGGAGTTTATTGACTGTGTGTATGTGTGTGGGATGAAGAGCTTACATAACCCTGTGCTTTAAGATCAGTTTGACGTCTGAGATGGGAACACTTGAAGCAAGGAGATCAATAAGAAGGCTACTGCCATTGTACAGGCTTGTGATGGTAGGGGCTGCCTGGGGATGGCAGCAATGTCAGAAGAGAGAAGAGGTCTTTCCTTAAAGACAATGGTTTCTGTATGTTTGAGGCACATCCCTCCTCACTAGTTATCAATAGCCAATATACTCATACTCCTTACCCATTCCTCACTAAGCAATATGTGCTTGAAAATTGAGTTAAATAAAAAACTAATATTAAAATAAATTTTGCTTATAAAATTTCCTAAATTCAGCAGGCATTTATGAAACATCTCCTATGTGTGAGGCACTGTACTAAGCTCTGGAGACACAAAGATGAAAAAAAGACAGCCTTGTCCTCAAAATGCTAACATTTTAGTAGGGAGATAAGTTTAAATATGAAAAGTACAAAAGAGAAGATAAATATGGAGGCCCAAAAAATTCAGAAGAGAAGGAACAGATCATTTCTAGCCAGAAGCATCAAAGAGGGCTTTATGGAAGAGATTTCTTTGAAGGAAGGGAAAGATTTCAAGAGCCAAGATATTGAGGAATTCTATTCCAGACAGGGAGGACTATGTGAGCAAATTGATGGAAGCCAGAGAGCAGATGATTGATTAAGCACAAGCAAAGAGGAAAAATATTGCTTTTTGTGGATAACATGATAGGTGATGTAGAGAACTCTAGAAGGTCAATTAGTAAATTAATTGAAACAATTTATTTCTATGATTGCTATTTTAATGAAAGTTGAAATAACCAAATAATCACTAGTTCCACTGGGATGCTCTATTTGGTAGTGTAGAGTGATTGGTGATAAGTTTAGTGCATTTGGGGTAAGGGCATTTCAATGAATTCTTTATTTTCAAATAATGAAAGTAACCTATGACCCATGCTTCTTTTATGGGGAATACTTTATTATTCTTGAATAAAATATGAAAGTAGAGAAGGAAGTACATTATTTGGTGGCCAGGAGGTGAGGAAGGAGGAAGAAAGCTAGGGCTCAATTGGGACAGAAGGAGGAAGGGAATAAACATTTATGAAGTACCTACTATGTATCAGGCACTTTGCTAAGCTCTTTACAAATATCTCATTTGATTCTTACAACCACCCTGAAAGGTAGGTTCTCATATTCAACCCATTCTACAAGTGAGGAAATTGAAGAAGACAGAGGTCAAATGATTTACCCAGGGTTGCACAGTTAAAAAATGTTTGAGGTTAGATTTGAATTCAGGTCTTCCTGACTCTAGGCCCAGCTCTCTATTCATTGTACAACCCTAGAACATCATAAACAGGGGAGAGAAATGAGAAAATGATAATAAGTCAGTGGGAAAGAGAATGAGAGCTGAGCAAAGAGTAGAGAAGGTAAGCTCTTCTCCTGGAATGTAAGCTTCTTGAGGATGGGGACTGATTTGCTTTTCTGATTTTGTATCTCCAGCATAGTATCTTACACATAGTAATAAATAATAAAGGCTTGCTAAACTGGATTGAATATAACTTAAGGACAGAATTTCCTTCTCCAGACAGCAACTGGCTGAAAAGCACAGCTAAATAAAGACTTTAATAGGAAGGAAATGCATAATTATGTAACATGTTCCAAAATCAAGAGGAACTTTGTGGCCATGAACTTCTAAAGAGAAGTAAACTTGGACTGAATCTATAACAAGCAAATAGGCATATGGGGGAAAATACTAACAGGGTGATCATGGGTAGGTCACAGTCTCTCTGAGCCTCAGTTTCCTTATCTGCTAAATGGGGACTGTAATACCTATTTTACTTTTGGGATGGTCAAATGTGATAATGAATTTAAAGGTCTTTGCAATGCTTACAATGCATATACAAATAAACATCAGTAATCAACATCAGTTCCTGGTACTTCCTTAACTGTTGCAGATTTATAACCCATCCTGTGTAGAAACATAGATTTAGAGATAAAAAAGATCTTAGAGCTCATCTAATACAACCAGCTCATTTTACAGAGGAAGAAATAAGGACTAGAGATCTTATGACTAGCCCAAAATAGCAGAGATAATAATTAGCAAGAGGCAGGATTCAATCTTGAATTTCACTCTTTTGGTAGTACCATGGATAGAGCCTGAGGCTGGAGTTAGAAAGACGAGTTCAAATTTGGGCTCGAGACATTTACTAGCCGTGTGACCCTGGACAAGTCACTTGACCTTTGTCTGCCTCAGTTTCTTCAACTGTAAAATGGAGATAATAATAGCTCCTACCTCACAGAGTTGTTGTAAAGATCAAATGAGATTATATTTGTAAAAGTGTTTAGCACAGTACCTGGTAGATAGTGGTTCCTTCCTTCCCTTGTGCCATCTCTTGCCTCCATATCTTCTCAATAAATCTTCCATGAAAGATCTACCAACTTCTAGGAAGTCTGATTCGGGTTCTTTTTTTTTTTTCATTACTTTCCAGATACTAATACAGTTCTCAGACTGTATATCTGTTATCTCCTGTTCTTGCTTTGTGACCAATCTACTCTCTTTTTAGTCACACATGTCCTGGATGATGTTTATGTTGTACCTAATGAGCCAGTGGTAACATGTTCCAGACTTCCTAGGCCTGTCTATCTTTTTGTTGCCCTTTGGATCACAGTGCAACTTTCCTCTGAAGTCACAGTGTATCAAGATTTCCAGTCACATATCAGCGTAATATAATGACAAAACTTTGTGTGCTATATTCTGTTTTGGTTCCTATGGAGTTCCAGTACTGAAGTGTGGAATAAATGGTAGGGAAGAGAAAATAAATGTACATATAGTATGGATGTTGTTGTTTTAATGATTTCGTTGTTCAGTCATTTCAATCACATCCAAATCTTTGTGACCTCATTTTTTTTTGGTGGATGGGGATTTCTTGGCAAAGATACTGGAGTGGTTTGCCATTTCCTTTTCCAGCTCATTCTACAGATGAGGAACTGAGGCAAATAGAGTTAAATGACTTTCCCGGGGCCACATAGCTAGTAAGTGTATGAGGCCAGATTTGAACTCAGGAAAAGGAATCTTCCTGAGTCCAAGCCCAGTGCTCTATTTACTGTGCCACCTAACTGCCCCCTGTGGTGTTAAGTAGACAAGAAGATCATGTCTGAGTTCTTTGCCCTCTCTAGTTTCCAACTGCAAACTTGAATGAGTTCCTGGTCATACTGGTAATATTGGTTGTCAAGAAGCAATTTGTCCCTATCATCCATTAACCTGTGTATAGGAGGACAACAACTAATAATAATAATAATAATAATAATAATAATAATAATAATAATAATAGCTAACATTTATATAGCTCTTAATATAAGGCAGGCACTATTCTAAGCACTATAATTATCTCATTTAATTATCACAACAACCCTGGAACATAGGTGCTATTATTATCCCCATTTTACAGATGAGGAAACTAAGGCAAGCTGAGCCTAATGACTTTCCCTAAGATCACATAGCTAGTAAATATTTGATGTGGATTTGAACTCTTGTCTTCCTAACTCCTGGCCCAGAAATATGCACTATGATATTACCTACCTAGCTGCTTCTAAATTATGCACAAATAAAAACTAAGAGCCTGATCTTTGCCTGACCACCTGACCCCAAGGTCTTCCCTCCTTTATTGTTTTTTCAGTAATTTACCTTTCTACATATTCTCCAACTGTAGAATATGAGTTACTTGAGGCACCATTTAATTTTTATCTGTGTCTCAAGTACTTATCATAATGCCTTGTATCTAGTAAGTGATCAATGAATAGTTGTTCAACTGAGTTAAATAGGCAGCGTCAAATTATGAACATAAATTTAGGTCTCTTGGGAAGGGTGCCATGGTTTGGAGGGTTATACTAGGTCACTTGTAAGTTCCCTTCCAAGTCTAAAGGTTTGGGATTTATTTTGTAAATAACTAGGGATTGATTATATAGCAACTGTCTACTTGACACTGTGCTGGGATCTCACTGATGTGAATACTGCCCTCAGTGGTGCAGATTGTTACCTAGCTCATTTTAGGCAAGTCTCTTAATGCCATCCCATCCATCTTCTATACAAGAGTCTCCCAATGTGCTGGTGACATTTTTCTTCATCTCTTGACACTATGTGGATACCAGTGAATCACATAAGCTATCTACTGGGTTTTCTAGGATCTTGCTACATGAACTGCTTAACTATTTTTTAGTGAAAAACTTTTCTTTATGTTATTCTTTACACTACTTTTCCTGTGCACTTCCTGACTGGTAATATGTTGCTCCTAACTTTCACCCACCATATGCCCCTGTGTTACCCTTTGGTCCGCAACTTTAATCCATTGAAGACTGTTTTTTCCATCACTCAGTCCTTCATACTGCACCATCAGAAGAATACTGTTAAAATTATGGGGCTTTGTTTCAATGAGAAACTTGGACTATTAAAATAGCTAAAATTTCCCAAATTAAAAATAAAAACTTGTTACTTAAAATGTTTTAATTAAAATAAGAAACAAAGACAATTGAGCCCATGTTCTTTGTTTTCAATTCTAAACCTAGTTCACTGTCCACATACAATGCCTGCTCAAGTTACACAGACTGCTAGACTATCTCTATGGTTTTTTTCATCCTACTGTGTACCACGGTTAGGACAATAGCCAATCTTCATCCATCTCTCCACCTACCCAGGAAAAAAAAAACAGAACTATTTTGAAATATTATGTATTTAATTTAAGAGGTTCTATAATGTTTGGGGGCTTAATGCAATCAATGCAGTATTATCTATAAATAGGAACATCTGAGGAATCCCTTTTCCACTTAGATTCCATACGGGACATCCATCATGACTATTACAAACACCTGTGGCAAGCATACGTCTTCCTGTTTTATGCTTCATTTGGTAGACTATAAAGATATTGTCTAATACATACATACACACACACACACACACATATATATATATATATATATATATTTGTGAAAGTTGTCTGTTCCATTCTCATAACTTCATTGAGGATTCCCTTGATGTGGATGTATATATTATTTTCATAAAAATTTTATATAGCTTGGGACATATATGATGGGTAGCTGTTGCTATTTTCTTATTTATATCTTTGGAGGAATAGAGTCTGTGACTTTTCTTCTAGCGTTTGCTATATTCTCTTCTTTCAGATTTCGTAGCCTATCACTCACCCTCCTCAAAATTGTTGTGTATGCTTGGTCTAGTCCAGCTAATCTTCTCATCTTGGTTTTCTTTAGTACCATTTCTGCTTCCTTCATGAAGCACATTGAGAATAGTGATATTAGAATCCAAATATGGTGGCTCTGCCATCATGGGTGGGAGAAGTGTTTATTTTAAAAATCCTTACAGTTCTTTTCCATGATTTTCCTCTTTGTAATCCTTCCATTTTCATCCCTAAATACCTTTGGGATTATATGGTTTCCTTGAGATTTTTGCCAAGCTTATTATAAACTTATTTTTCTTCCCACAACTTCTCACTGTTTGAAGGCTAACCTGTCACCATTCACTTCAGTAAGATTTTGTAAACCAATTTTTACATTCCAAACCAGTGGTATCCATGCTTAACATCTCAACCTGTCAGGGAGATTGAATGTGTGCTGGCACTAATGTAGTTTCTAGGCTCTTTTGGTTTCCTCATCGTGGCAATTGATTTACATTGGTCAAACTTTTTTTTTTAGGAAATGATCAGAGTCTGTGTCTATGTTTCTTCTTTATTCCCATTTTGGGGCAACAATAGACAAGGATAGAATTGTCTCAGTCATGTGCTACACCTTTTCCTATTAACTTTTATCTTAATTTGTTATTGCTTTTAATCTAACTCTAACAGATCAATGGTCAGATTATACACAGGGCCTTTGAGAAATAACTTCCATATTAGTAGTAATCACTTATTCTTTGTTGGCTAGAATATAATAAATTTAACTATTTGTTATGTTACCTAGTTATCAATATGTCCAATACCTTCTGGTATTAAGAAATATTAAGAAAATATTTATGACATAGAGGTATAAGACTTCTGTATCATCTCAAAGCCTTTCTCATGTATTATTCCTAATCTATGACTTTTATGTATATCTATAGATATATAGATCTGGAGAGCTATCCTATATCCATATATGATAAATATATATAAATATATTTAAATTAATTATATTCAATTAATTAATTTGATTAAATATATAATATAAATATATATCATATATGGATATAGGATAGCTCTCTAGATCTACAGATGACATAGAATATATCTAGATCTATATCACACAGAACTATATATTATATATAGATCTATATCATATATATATATATATATATGTTCAGTCATTTTTCAGTCGTGGCTGACTCTGTGTGATCCCTTTTTGGATTTTCTTGGCAAAAATACTGGAGTGGTTTGCCATTTCTTTCTCCAGCTCATTTTACAGATGAGAAAACTGAGTCAAACAGGGTCAAGTAACTTGCCTAGGGTCACATAGCTAGTAAGTGTCTGAGGCTGAATTTGAACTCAGGAAGATGAGTCTTCTTCCTGCCTCTAGAGCCAGGATTCTACCCATTGTGCCACTAGCTGCTTGCATATTATATAGTTCGATCTATATATTTGTATAGATAGTCCTATCAACATATCTAGATATCTATGTATCTAGAGATGACATAGATATATGCCATATAGGCTTAGATGATATAGACATACTTATATGTCATATAATAATATATGTATATTATCTGTCTATATCAATATATTTGCTATGTTCCCCTATTGCCACTTTTATATTAAGACCAGCAAGTATTAAAGCATATGCTGATTTACTTTGGAAGGTGTTAGCAAATTCTTTTTACAACTCTACCTCTTTCTAAGTCATTTGCTCCATCTCCTCCCCATTGGAACCTTGGATCTACTCCTTGATTAATCAAGGGCCAGAGCAGGATTAGCTAACAATTAGATAATAGATTAGATCCAAAAAGATAATGATGAGCAAAAAGTATTAGACTGAACTGAATAAAGTGAAATATGATAGGTATTGATATAAAGTCTTATGCTTTCAGTTCAGTCATTTTTTCAGTCATATATGACTCTTTGTAACCCCATTTGGGGTTTCCTTGGCAAAGATGCTGCCGTAGTTTGTCATTTTCTTCTCCAGCTCATTTTACAGATGAGGAAACTGAGGCAAACAAGGTTAAGTGACTTGCTCAAGTATCTGAAGTCAGATTTGAACTCAGGAAGATGAGTCTTCCTGACTCTAGGCCTGGCACTCCATCCTCTGTGCCACCTAGCTGCCCCAAAGTCTTATATTTAAGCTCTAAAAATTGACTTGAAGTGCTAGATGCGGAAGGTAAAATTTAGCAGCGGTTTGTTTGAAAAAATATTTGGATAGTTTTAGTGGACTACAAGTTCAATATTAGTCAACAGTGTGATATGGCAGCCAAAAAAGCTACTGTGATTTTGGGCTCCATTAACAGAGGTGGACACAGCTTCCAGCAATGAAGATGTGATGGTCCTCATCTACTCTACCCTGGACAGATCACAACTGGAGCCTCATGTTCAGTGAGTAAAGACTTTGGCAAACAGCAGAACATTCAGAAAAAAGGGGATCATGATAGTGAAGGGACTGAGAAGTCATGCTTTGCAGAGCTTAATTGAAGTAATCAATAGTTACTCTGTAAAAAAAAAGTTTTATGGAAAGGCATTTGATAACAGTCTTTAAATATTTGAAGGTCTGTCATGTGGAAGATAGATTAGTTATGTTCTTCTTGATCTCAAAGGGCAGAACTAGGAGAAATGAATAGTAGTTATAGAGAGATGCTTTTAGGTTTGATGTCATGGAAAGAGCCTTCTTGGAATAGGGAGTTGGCTTCTTCTCAATAGAGGTCTTAAAACCTGGATGACAATTCAATGGACTTGTATTAAAAAGCATGGCTGTATAGCAAGAAGTTGGACTGAATGGTCTTGAGCCTTTCTAATTCAAAGTTTTATAATGTATAGAAAACACTGTTAATTGTGAAGTTACTAAAATTGTTGTCAATTGAAGTCTGTCTCCAGTGCCACCTTGTGGTGTGGAGGTGATCCTGGTTTCCCAAAGTCTATGTCAATGGAACACATACTCTAGAAAGTTCTATCCAGTTAGAAAGGCTTTGAGTATGAGGCCTGTGATAGACCACATGTGCTAAAAGCCTGGGATTTGATACTGGAAGGCCTGGGTTTGAATCCTGGCCCTGCCACTTATACTACCTGTGTGATGTTGGACAAAGCACATGAAATGAGTGGGTTAGGCAAGATGACCCCTAAGGTCCCTCCCAACTTTGAATCTCTGATCCTCTGTTTTATTAAAATAATGTCTGTCATCAGAGGACCAGTCTACATGAGCTAGAGAAGTTGATCCTCAGGGCTGGCTATAAGGTGGTAAAATTTGAGTCCACAGCAATTCTCAATCAGCCTCAGTAAGGGGGGGGGGGTCCACCATCAATGAAATCAGATTTTCCATGGATTCATGTACTATTGTTACTGCACTGCATACATATTTCTCTCTCTTTTTTCTTTTCTGGAAGGATGTTTTGTTTCCCTGCTTTGGTTTACCCTCTCTATATTCTGTGAGTGCCACTGAAGCCTTAGCAAACTCCATTTCTAGTACTTGGCAAGACTTAACAATGCTGTGTTTAGCCAGTAGCACCAACGTTATGTCAGAATCTCTCCGGGAACAAGATTTCTTAGCTATCACGAGTGCGCCCCAGTAGGGGGTGGGGTGGGAGGAGGGTGGTGGAAGCTGTTAAGCTCCCAGCATATGTACTCAAATATTGTAGACCCTGCAATAGAGACTTCTATTTTTAACAAAGGCTCTATGTAAGCCTTTATCTCCAGACTCCACCACCTGGTGTGTCTGACAGCTTGAAGTGCACCATTATTCCCAGTTTAATCAAACCCAGGGCACAGAGTGCTCACCAGTGGCTCAGTGTGCCTTCTCTTGAAGCAAGGGGCCCCCCTTGAAATGGGTCCATTTGTCACGCCAAAGCTGCTCATTTTAGAGCTCAGTGGCCTGTGACACCGACCCAGCAGGAGATATCGACTGTTTCCCTTACATATGAAAGCCATTTCTGAAGGTACCTCCCAGCTAAACTGCCCTTAAGGGGGAGGAGGGGATGCTGGTGGAAGGAAGCAGATGGAGAAAAAAAACCCAGCATATCAACAGTAGTGGCAACACATCCTGAGAATGTTCAAGAACCTGGCTGAAGACTTATTATCCAGATGTGACCTGTGCCCATTGATTTGGTTCCTGGTTTTGTGATAGGAGGTCTGCTTGGGTATATTCACAGGAGAATGGGGGATGGGGGAGGAGTTATAGTTTTATAGATCCAAAAATTTAAAGCTAGAAAAGATCTTAGAAATTATTAAGCCTACCCCTCTTGTTTTACTGATTAGGAAACCAAGGCCTCAAGAAGTAAAGAGACTTTCCAAACTTTATCTAGGTAATAATTGATACTTATATAGGCCCTTAAGTTTTAACAATCATTATATACCCATTTTCTAACTGAATCTCATTGGATCCTTAAAGCAAATCTCTGAGATGGTTATTATAGGCATCACTACCTTACAGATAAGGAAACTCGTTAAGATTTGTTCAGTGTTATATAGCTAGTAACTAATAGAATAACTAATAGTAACTAATAGATTCAAATCCAGGTTCTCTGTCCCCAAATCTAGAACTCTCTCCAGTATAACGTTCTGCCTCTTCTGAAATCTGTCAAAGACGGGTCATCTCTTTTCAAAATTAGCTGTTCTTTAAAGCAACACACCCACCGTAAGAGAGATTTTCAAAGAAAGGAGACGGAGTATATAGTAACCCACTTCAATATCAAAGGGAAGTAGCTTCTAGCCCAGAAGATCATGGTGGTTCCTCTTGTTAACCCTATTATACCTGTAAGAAATAGAAATGGGTTGAGTCTGGGTTTAGTCTAAACCACTTGGAATCACACTGTTTTAACACAAGCTAACAATGGGACATTTAATGGGTATCTTCTTTTTTAAATTTGATTTAGTTTTCAGCTCCAAATTCTGTACTTCCCTTAGTCTTCTCTCCCATCAATTGAGAAACAAGAAATACAATACTCACTACACATATCATGTCATATAAAAATATGTTCACATTAGCCATCTTCTGGGGAAAAATGAGGGAAAAAAGCTTCACTTTGCACTCTGAACCCATTAGTTCCCTATCTGGAGTGAATAGCATTTTTCATAATGAGTCTTTTGGAATTGTGGTGGGTCATTGTATTGATCAGAGTTGCTAAGTCTTTTTATAGTTGATTATCCTTACAATATTGCTGTTATTGTTTAAAAATTCTCGTAGTTCTGCTCACTTAGTTTTGCATCAATTCAGATTTTTCTGAAACCATTCCCTTCATCATTTCTTACAGCACAATAATATCACCTTATATTCATAGGGTGCCTAGGTTTTAAAAGTAGCTTGATCAAATGACTTTAATTGCCTGCATGAGTTGTAGCCCTAACTTCTAGTCATAGGTCTGATGCTATTTGTCTTGCATTTTTAACTCGATTATTTTCAAATTCATTTTTTCCAATTCAACCAGCATTTACTAAGTGTTAACTATGTTTAAGTCTGAAACTTACCGCTAGTGAGGCATCAACAAGACTTGAGTTCAAATCCAACTTCAGATACTGACTGTGTGACCCTGAGGAAGTCACTTAACCACTATACCTCAGTTTCCTCATAGAGTGAGGATAATAATAACCCCTACCTCTCAGGGTTGTTGTGAGGATAAAGTGAGAGAATGTTTGTAAAACACTTTGCAAACCTTAAAATGATCTATGTATGCTAGTTATTATCAGTAGTAGTATCATTATCATTATAATATCATTAGGGAGACATGACCAGAAAAGGAGATAGGAAAGTCATGAAACAAGAGTTATAAATAACCAATGGACAATGTGCATGCTTTTGTAATGAGTGTCTTAGAGCACGTTCAGAACACTTAGCATGAAGGCACTTGGCTTCTCTGTATGACTTTCCATAGGGGTGAGAATAGCCTCCTTTGATTGGCTGCTTAGATTGAACAGTCTTTAAAAACTGCCAGCCTGGGCAGATGCTGTCTTTCCTGCATGCTCTTTCCTGATGCTTCCAGAAGGTGAGGTTCACAGTTCACCCACTGTGCAGTTGCCATGAACTGAACTGGGCAAAGAAGGCCTTGCTTCCTCCCTGTGCTCTCCTTTCTAACACATGCCTGGGAAGTTTGTCTTTCTAGGCTTCATTTGTCCTTTTCAGTTTTAGGGGCTGTCAGCAAACCCTAACTGACAGGGAGTTCAAGCCATGGCAGACTTGGAGCCAGGACTCCAAGTGGAATGTTGCAGCTAGTTAACCTGACAGTGATGCCTTGAAAAGCCAGGATGTCTGGGACTTGAGCCTATAGGAGGTTTGGGACTTGCAATTGAGCTCTATAGAAACTGACCTAAGTTATAAACCTAATCTCCTTTTCCTCCCCAGAGACTGAGGTAGTGCAAGATGGAGAGGATTAAGCCCCAAGTGTTGTAGAGTAAGTGTGTATGTTTGTGATTATACATTGAAAGTAAATATTTTTATGTAAAAGCTCATTGGATTGTTAACAGTCAAATGGAGCTGAGGTGCAGTTGGAGGAACACTGCTGATAGAAGCTGGAACCTAGATCCCCCTCAAGCCCCTTAGATATACCAGAGAACCCTGGGGGAGGCTAAATGTGACATAGCTGGCCTTCAGGCAGTGGGGGAGGTAGGTGGGATGGTCAGTGTTACACGCCAGTGGTATCACTACAGTGTCAGGAGATCAGCACATTGGATGCACCCTCCTTTTGAAGAGTTATGGGAGGACATAGGTAGATGTGCAACATTTGAAAGATCCAAGAATGATGCATAATCAGATCAAAGATTTGGAACTAGAAGAGACCCTCAAGTTCATTTATTCCAACACCCTCATTTTACCGTTGATATCCTGTCTATATCGTGTTTGTATATACTTGTTTCCACATTGACTCCTCCGTTAGACTGTGAGCTCCTTGAGGGCAGGGACTGTCTTCTGTCCTTCTTTATATCCCCATTGTGTGACACAGAGTCTGGGTCCTGTTCAGTCATTTTTCAGTCATGTTTAACTCTTCGTGACCTTATTTGGGTTCTCTTGACAAAGATATTGAAGTGGTTTGCCATTTCCTTCTCCAGTTCAGATGAGAAAACTGAGGCAAACAAGGTTAAGTAATTTTCTCAGGGTCACACAGCTAGTAAGTGTCTGAGGCCAGATTTGAGCTCAGGAAGAGGAGTCTTCCTGATTCTAGTCCTGGCACTCTCCACTATGCCACTTAACTGACCCAGTATGACCCTAGTAGGTGCTTAATAAATGTTTATTTTTTAAACTGAGACAGAGAGATTATGCCCAAGGTCACCCAATTAGTAGTAGAGCTGGGGCTACAATTGGTACCACTAGAAAAAGTACCCATATCCATGAAATCATAGATTCATCAAAGCATTAAGGCCTGTGCAGGGTACCAGGCAAGAAAGCAACATAAGGCTGATAATGCTGAACTAGCTAAGGCACTCTTAGGGAAATGTGTCTTATAAATAACTTATACCATTAAGACAAGTGGCTCCATTAATTTTTAACAATAGGAATATAAGGAAGAGAGGTACAAATTCTCTGGGTACCAGAAAGTTTGAGCTGACCACATAGAATCACAGGATTTTAGAATCAAAAGAACAATTGTTTTTTCCAATCTCTGGCAGGGTGACCTGTACCGTCCTTATTTCTGTTAAGAATGCTACCATCCTTCAACCACCTGAGCTAGCAGCCTCTGTATCATCCTTGGTTTTTCCATCTCCCTCACCTCCCATATCCAATCAGTTATCAAAAGTATTGTCAAATCTATATCTGCAATAATAATAGTTCACACTTTTATAATGCTCTAAGATTTGCAAACTGTTTTTTTACATACATTATTTCATTTGAATCTCAAGACAATCCTATGAGGTAGGTACTATGATTACCACCCCCCCCACTTTATAGATGAAGCATCCAGGGCTCTAAGAAATGAAGTGATTTATTCAGGGTCACGCAATTTATAAGCCTCTGTGGTGGGATTTAAACTTTGGTCTTCTTGACTCCAAGTGTAAACTTTCTTCACCATGGTATATTGCCTTTGAATGTACCTGCTCACAACATCTCTTGTATCCATCCCTTTCTCTTAATTTATACAGCTACCATCCAAGTTCAGGCCCTCATCACTTCTCCCTTGAACTATTGAGTCAGGCAATCAACATTTATTAAGTGCCTACTATGTGCCAGGCACTGTACTAAGTGCTGGGGATAAAAAGAAAGGCAAAAGATAGTCCCTGCTCTTGAGAAGTTCACAGCCTAATGGGTAATAATATTGCAATATCCTAATTTGTCTCCTTGCAATTCAGCCTCTCCCTCTTTTCAATCCATTTTCCACACAGCTGCCAAAGTGATATTCCTAACGCACCATTCTGACCATATTATGCCCCTACTCAAGACTTCCATTGGGTTCCTATTACCTTTAGAATAAAGTAAAAACTCTTCAGTTGGACGTTAACAGTCACAGTCTGGTTGCCTCTTACTTTTCCATAATTTTTTCACAGTTTTCCTCTTTATATACCATCTGTTGCAGCAAACTGGACTACTTGCTATTCCTTGAACTCAACATTTCAGCTCCTGCATCCCGCACTTTGCAAAGGCTGTTATATATGCCAAAAATAATAACAGACATTTATATCATGCTTTAAGATTTGTCAAACACAAATGTATGGGATAATACAAATTAATGAGATAAATACAAATAAATGGGATAATTGCACCTCCCCGATAGAGCTGTTATAAGGATCAGATGAAATATTATAAATGTTTCATCTGATTCTTATAACAACTGTACCGGGGAGGTGCAATTATCCCATTTTACAAATTATAGAACTGAGGCTAAGAGGACTTAAGCTACTTGTTGAAACTTACACAGCTAATAAATGTACAATGAGGGATTTGAACCTAGGTCTTTTTAACTCAAATTTTAGCCATCTGCACATTAGGCAACACTCCCTCTGAAAAGCATTCTTATTTCATGCCACCTCTTAGAATTCTTTTTTCCTTCAAATCTCAAGTTTCACCTTCTACTAGAAGCCTTTCTTTTCTTTTCAGTTCCCTTCCTTTAATCTTATTGTTTATTTACCAGTTTAAATATCTTCCCTAAGGATAGAAGCTCAGGAAGAGCAGGTACTACTTTAAATTTTGTCTTTGTATCTCCCTCCCCCAAGTTAGCAGGTTTTTTTCACAGCAATAACTTGTTGAATTGTTCAATCGAATCCTTTGTGTTACCAGAAAAGGTGATGATACTTACGAATGGTGAATTCTTAAATGTACCAAGTAATACCATCTATCTGCATTGCTATTGATTGCCAGTTGTTAAATTGCTGTCCTCAATTTGTGCTAATGAGGTGGCTGGTCCAGAAATGTCAAATGCCTTGTGCTTTTGTCAATGTGGAGCCAATCATGAGTTGGACAGATTAGTTTTCCAGGGTTTGCAGGATTTGGCTTATTCTTTTCTCGAGCAATGTGCTTATTATTCCCAACTGTGTCATATAATACAGATATTTGGAATCCTTGAGTCAGTTCACACAGATTACTTATCTGCTCATAGATATGATAGTAACACCTACCTGGGCTGGGCTCAACCACATAAAGTAGAAGGAAAAGAACCTATAATCCAATTAGTAGTCTGACTCACATTGTTTGTTCCCATGGATGTCTATATCACCCCTCCCTCACCTTTTCCCTCTTCTTTATTTTTTCCTATATGGTAGCTTCTATTCTGAATCTTCCTTTCTTAGTTTTCTCCTCTCTGCTAAAAATCATATTTTTTTTCATTTTTTGAGGGAGGAGAATCCTTCCAATTTGCCTTTGTTGCAAATGGCCTTCCCTAGAGGCAGAGGTATTGATTGAGTTAAATTGTAGATATTACAATATGATCCACCTCTAGAGTCTTATTTTTTTTTTTTTTAGGAAACTGAAGGACAGTATACTGACTGCCTTTAATAATTAGGAGAGGTCCTTTCAATTCAAGTACCTAATAGTAAGTCAAGAGCAAGTATAGAATAGTGTATTGAGCTGACCTCAAAGCCAGTAAGACTTGAATTCAGGTCATATCTCATACCTGACTGGGTGACCTTGAACACTTCACTTAATCTCTCAAAGCTTTAGGTTTCTCTAAGACTAAGTTGTAGTGAGATGGAGTTCTCATTGAGAGCTCCGTATACAAGTCAAGTCAACAAGGATTTATTTATTGTTTATGTGCTAGGCATTGTGCAAAACCCTAGGGGCTTGACGAAAGAAAATCACTGGTCCAGTACGTATCCCTATAATGTAAAAGACTTTGAAGCTAGGGATACCTAGACATGTGAACCCTGTTCACAAGGAGCTTACAAATAGTACAAAGGTTATTACAATAACCTGCTGATGTGTCTGCCTGCCTCTATGTCTCTCCCCACTCCAATCTATCCTGCATTCAGTCACCAATGTGATTTTCCTAAAGTGTAGATTCAGCCATGCCATTCCCTTCCCGCCCCCCCCCCCATCTCTTAAACACCAGTATTCTCCTCTTCATGCTATATGACTGTGAACTTTGGCTCTCCATGTTTTTATGAGACTTGAAATTCCAGATGACTCAAAGATTGATAGTAAGATGCATGGTTTATGGTGTGTATATTCTATTATACAGGTGGTGTGCACATGAGAAATATTGGAGAAGATATTGTGAAGATAATATGTAAGAATGGAGAAGAGGGAAAAAAACCCAATTAGTTTTATTAGTTAACATTTACATAGTATTTTAAGGTTTATAAAGCACTTCACATATATTTACCCTGTGAGGTAAATACCAGTAGGAAAGTGAAACTGACACAGATTAATTAACTTGCCCAAGTTCATATACTGTGTTTGGGGTGGGGTTTGAACTCAAGTCTTCCTGAGAAGTCTAGTACTTTATACACCAAGTTGAATTAGATAACAAAAAAAGATAGCCTGAGTGGTATATTAAAACAAAAAACATCTTCCAGGATGTGGGATGGGTTTTCTATTTAGGATTGGCGTGTTCTGATATAATGGCAAGAACCCTCAATTTAGAGACAGAATATCTCAGTTTGAATTAGGACTCTGTTATTTACTAACTGTGTGGCCTCGGGCACGTCATTTTTCCTTGATGATCCTTAATTTCCTCATCTGTAAAATAAGAATAGTGGACCAGATGATCTCTAAGGCCCCTTACGGTTCTAATGTGATATTCTTATGATTGCTGGACAGATACGGACAAAAACCACAACAGATGGGAAGGAGAAGGGGAGAGTTGAACTGTTCTGATGGATAGAATATTTATTTACTGAGTATGTATATAGAGTATTGATGCTGTATATAAAGTATGGATAGAGTATATAAATACTGATGATTTCTAAATTCAAGGATTGGTCAGATTGCTGGAATGTAACAGATTTCTCCCTCCACCCCCTTTTTCTTCCTGGAGGTCTTCAAGCAGGAGTTATATGAGTAGACTTTGGGTTTTTTCTTTCTTTGTTTGTTTGTTTCTTTGTTTTTTTAAGGCAATTGGGGTTAAGTGACTTGCCCAGGGTCACGCAGCTAGTAAGTGTCAAGTGTTTTGGTCTGAGGTCGGATTTGAACTCAGGTCCTCCTGACTTTAGGGCCTGTGCTCTATCCACTGCGCCACCTAGCTGCCCCTATCTCTTGGGTATTTTGAACTAGGGATACTTTCTCAGGTGTTTTTGTCATAATTGTTCCGTTGTTCCAGTAGTGCCCAACTCTTTGTGACCCTGTTTGGGTTTTCTTGGCAAAAATACTGGAGTGGTTTGCCATTTCTTTCTCCAGCTCATTTCACAGTTGAGGAACTAAGGCATATAGGATTAAGTGACTTGCCCAGGGTCACACAGATAGTCAGTATCTGAGGCCAGATTTGAGCTCAGGAAGATGTCTTGGCTCCAGGCCTTCTTCTGTACTCCTTGGGTATAGGTGGGACTAGACAGTCCCTTAAATCCTGTCCAATTCTGTGATTCTTTCCTACTGCCCTTGTCTCACAAGTCTTCTATTTAGTAAGCCCATGTTTTAAAGAACAAACTATGTCCTGTCACTCCCCAAACTTTCTATTCTCATGCCAAGATTATGTAAAGTGGCTTAAATTATAACTGCTGGGGAGTCTTTGTTTTACCAGCTGGGGTGTTGAAACAGCAGCAAGACATAACACTTATCGTCAGTAGCAGAAGGTAGGATGTGCTGGCTGTCTGTTTTAAAATTCGTTCCTGAATTGAGCAGCAGAGCAAAGGCTGTACATTTCAGTCACACCCCTCCTTCAAGCCAATGAATTCGAGTAAACAAAAGATAGAAGTGCAAATATACAGTGTGATTTTCTGTCTTGGGGTTGACTTTCGTTAGTGGAACAGAGGAAAGTAAACTCCTGGCTTTCCAGGGCAGATGAAATGTTTTTAGGGACATTTATGGAAGTGATGTTGGTCACTATTTTAGTTCCTAACTACTTTAATTTAGTTCCTTACTAATTTTAGTTCCTCACGAGACTCCATACACATGTACATCTGAAGATAAGGGCATTACAATGTGCTAAAATATGTGTTTGGGGGAAAAAGTGTAATCTGGGGTACAAGCCTAGGCATTTGCAAAGAATCCTCCTCATTGGTGGAGAAAATGATTGCTTGCTTGATACTCCACCTGCTGAAGGATGGAGGAGCTTTATGGGTGTAGTAGAACACCGTGCAAAGAGTATTGGATTCTCATCCATCTTCTTGACTCAATTGTCAAAGTGATCTTTCTAAATTAAGCACAGGTCTGATTGTCACCCCATGCCCCTACTCAATGAACTCCAGTGGCTCCCCATTACCTCCAAGATCAAATAGATATTAAAGCCCTTCACAATCTGCCCCTCTCCCCCACACACAGCTTTCCAGGCTTCTTGTATCTTGCTTTTCTCCACTCCGTACTACCCAATTCTGTGATCCAGCCACCCTAGTCTCCTTGTTGTGCTTTGTGCCAGATACTCCATTTCTTAATATTGCTTCTTCACTGTCTGTCCCCTGTCAGGAATGCTAACAGTTTGGTTCCCACAGAATTGATAAGAAAAGAGGACAGGGGGAGATTAGGTTATTGATTAATTGGTTTATTGGTTTACACGAATATGTAAACAAGATAAGGGAGTGAATGGGATAATATAGGGTGAAGCCCCCTCAGGGGAATGAACTAACCCTGACCTCGGTTACTTTTCATACTTATGACTGTTATGACAGTCTCACTGGGTGAGACTGCACCCAGATGACCTTGCAGCACATTCTGGCTAAACTGGATGTTCTGGTTGTGCAAAGAGACCACTCCCCTCTAACTTGTTTCGAACTTCCTTCCTAGAAATTAGAATTCTGCGAATAGATTGTGCCCCTAATATACCCAGCCAATGGGTTGAAGGGAAGGGGATTAGGGTGGGGACATTGCGGATAGGGTCTATATATTCTGCTTTACAAGACACTCAGATGCACATCCTGGCTGGAGCCATCTTGAGCAAATGCTGGGTGTGTCCTTTCTCATGAGAAAGCAATAAAACTCCTTTTTGCCTTTCTTAAGAAAAAGTCTCTGATTTGATTACTTTGGGGTTCACAAACACCCCACACACCCCTATGGCTGGAATATTCTCCCTCCTCACTTACGCCTCCTGGCTTCCTACAAGTCTGAGTTAAAATTCCACCTTCAACAAGAACCCTTTCCTGGTTCCCTTCAATGCTTGTTCCTTCTCTGTAAAGGTAATTTACCATCATTCCCCCCTGGATGTATCTTCTCTTTTATGTACATAATTATTTGCACATTGTCTGTCCCATTAGATTGTCTTCTGGTTGAGGACAGGGATTGTTTTTGCCTTTCTTTGTATCCCCAGAGTTAAGCACAACACATGGAAACTGGTGATAATAAATGCTTGTTGACTTGTTTGCATTTGGAGCCAGAGGCTAGGGATTAAAATCCCAAGTCTTTCACTTATTTCCTGTGTTGTTACCTTGAACAACATTTCCCTGGTCCTCCATTTCCTTGCCAGTTAAGTGAGGGCTTAACATGAGTAGACTCTCACTGTTTGAAGTCCAGGTCTGCTACATTTAACACCTCCACCAAAGTCCTCCAGTTCCTGAGGGGTTGGAGGAGGTGCCTCTCAACTCTTCCATTGGCCAGAGCCCCAGAAGATTGTGTTCCTTCATTTTCAGGGGAATGGTGATGAGCACTTAATTTCTATTTTACCTCTTATGTCAGATTAGCTTTTATAGGAGACTATTTTCTTTGATGGTATCTAAGACCAAACATAAAAACATTTTTCTCTGTACCCTGATCTCTGAGGTAGGGAGGCAGATTAGGCTCATAGTTTAGCACAGTTCCTGTATAGTGTTCCCACAAAGTTCAAGTCAACCCCCCTTCCTCCTCCAACTTGCAGGAACCCTGGATTCTCAGGGTTTTTCTTCTGGGTTGACTCCAGCATCCAAGCTGTAATCCTGAGTTCCAAGGTCGCCCTGGCTTAAGGTTCTGAGTCCAGACCTCCGATCCTTGGACAAAGAACTGAAAAGGACAAAGGAAACAGACCAAAACCTCAATCCCATTTCTTGGGGCCACATAGCTTAAGGAGAGCAGGAAGTGGCCTTTAGATTTTCTCCATTTACAACATGGCATTTCCTACTCTGAATGAGCCAATCCTTCATCCCTGGATACTGCAAGAAAGAAAGAACAGCTGTGCTTAGTCAGGTAAATTTAAAGATTCAGAAAGCTCCAGCTATGGCAGCCAGTGGAAACAGGCTGCTCCTAAACATGCAGTCAGCCAACTCATAATGACCATGCCTGTACAAGCCCTCCTGTCTTCCAGAATTAGGTCCCTGGCAGCTCCTACTTGGGTGCCTCTATCTTAGGTGATCTGGGCATGTGCCTTTTCCCTGTTTCAAGAACGTTGGACTAGAGCATCTTTAAGGTCATTTCCAGCTCTAAACATGTGTACCTTAGAGATCATCCAGTCCAACCTCCTCATTTAACTGATGCAAAAGCTGGGACTCAGAAAAGATAAATGCCTTGCTCAGAGTCACATAGACAATAAGTGGTAGACAGAGGATTTGAAATATTGGACTTTCCTCTTTCCATTGAGCCACACAGAGCCCAAGCCAGGAGAAGTGATTTTCAATTTAGAGTGCCCAAATGGAAAAGGGCAATGAGTTCTGTCTATGTAATTTGAATGGACTGATTAAAAGGTGCTTAATTTTTCTTCCTCACCCCATCCTTGCAACCTCTCCCCAACCCCATCCATTTGAATTGGCTGTTAGGCAATTCAATTGGGTCTTTATGATGGCTGAAATAATCAAACTATCGGTAGTTGGTCTAGTTATTTTGGTGGTCTTGAATGAATTTTATAGATTGACTGTCTCTGCTCAACACCCTTTAACAGCATCTTTGCTGTTGTTCTGTGGCATACACTGCAGATATCTTCTTAGAGGTAGCTATTGCCCCTGAGTGAAGAGAATGAGCCTAGAGCTATGCACTAGATGCTGAATTGAAGACTAATGTTAATTTCTATTATTCCTTATCTCCTCTGTTCCTCCTGCCCCATTCTTTGTCCTTAGCCTTTTCATTAAAAAAAAATCCATTCATTTTCAATACTGAGATTTAGGAAGGATTAATTATATTTTGTAGTTCTTTTCATCCAAACTAGTAGCTTGCTTGTTATGAGTTATAAGCCAAGTGAGAGTGGAATCTATTTGAAGTAATTTCAAGGGTTTCTAAATACCGAGATATCTTCATAATGAGGGGGCTTAATTATGTAGCTTTCTATTGGCTTGCTAATGTAGGCAGAATCAAAGATATACATAAGTTAGGAAGAGGGTGGTTTGATAGTTTTGTTTTTCTTTTTTGCTCCTAGAAGAAAAGTTTTGCTGTATATATTAAGTGTTTAGGAATAAGTACATGATAGAAAGTGAGAGGCTAAATGATATTTGCTATGATTTAAGGACATAAACTATAGCATGTTCATGAGGTGGGCTCTGGCCTTGATTCAGAAGATCTGGATTTGATTTAAGAAAATCCAAGAATGAGGTGATCTAAGTTTGGCACTTAGCTGTGTAACTTCTTTGGACTTGGTTTCTTCATCTGTTAAATGAAAATGTTGGATTCGATGATTGTTAAGGTGACTTCTGGCTCAAATATTCTATGATTTGGTGACTGACGATATTTCTGAACAATTCAGGATAACTAAATGTACATTTCCAAACTAGCCGCCAAACAGAAAATCCCCTTAACTTGGTTCTTTGAAGGGAAAGGGAAGGAAAAGATCGAAGTACTTACTCTGTGCCATACACTTTGCAATTATTGTCTCATTTAAACATCACAACAATCCTATGAGGTAGGTGGTATATTATCTGCATATTACAGATGTTAGGAAAAATTTTCTAGCAAGTAGAGTTGTCCAGAAATGGAATGGGCTGCTTTAAGAGATTTTGGATTCTCCCACTCTAGAGATCTTTGTGCTGAAGGAACTTTTAACAATCATTGGGATTTGCACTGGCAATTGCTGCCCATATGTAGTTACTGACTCAACTTCTAAAACGTTCATCCATTTGTCACATTCAGGCGACAGATGGTGATGTCATGTATAGCGGCAATCATATTAATCAACAAACATTTACTACTCACTTACTATGTGCCAGGCACTCTGCTAGGGTTGGTGAAACAAACACAGAAGTGAAACAGTCCCTAATCTCAAGGAGCTTATATGTCATATCTTCTTGTATTCCTCAGCATTCGGAAAAGAGCCTTGCTTTTAGGGAACACTCAGTAAACACTCAGGGCAGGTAGGTGGTGCGGTAGAGTGCCGGGCCTGGAGTCAGAAAGACTCATCTTCCTGAGTTCAAATCTGGCCTCAGACATGTACTAGCTATGTGACCCTGGGCAAGTCACTTAACCCTATTTGACTCAGTTTCCTCATCCGTAAAATTAGCTAGAGAAGGAAATGGCAAACCACTCCAGTATCTTTGCCAAGAAAACCCCAAATGGAGTCACAAAGAGTTGGTTATGAACAACTAAACAACAGCAACAGTAAAGGTATGCTGTCCATTGTCCTTTACCAGAGTCTATCTTCCTCTTCCCCTCCCCCCTCCTCTTGCCCCATACCCCATTGTTGTATGTAGGTGAAGTGCTGAAATGAGTTGTTGATGATAAGACTTGGTAAGTGCTATTTTCTCTTCCAAGTGTAATAATCATCATTGTGATGCTGGGAAAAATAGCTCATATTTCTATGGCATGCTGTGATTTATGATAATGTACAATCCTGTTGAATGATTTGCATTGTTAGCCTGTAGATTGATGTGATCTTGGCCATAAAAAATTCCTGCCATTCCACACCATTCTTACTACTAAAATGAAATGCTATTTTGTTGTATAGAGAACTCTCTCTTTTAAAAAAGAAACCTAGTATATATAAATCCAAACTTTGAATAAATCTGTGAGGTAAGTAAATGATTGGAGCATCATGAAGGGTACTGGGGTAGAGGAACAAGTGTCCTGTCTATTCTTTACATGTGAATGCTGGCTCTGCCTGGGATAAATACCCAGGGAGAACTGAAAGGAACTTAAGAGGAAATCTAGCTCCCTCAGTGGGTTTGCGGCAACCTGCTTCCTACCTCTGGGGAGAACTGGGAAGTCGGGAGAATGATAATCAAATCCATTGTAATACCTTTTGTAAATATTTAAATGAATCATTCTGAGCACTATACTCTCAATCAGGAGAAAGCAGGTGTTATTTATAAAACTCAAAATGATGCTTAGAGGTTGATTTTTCTATTCTCTTCCTTTTTTTTTCTTTCTCCAAATCCCAAATTACTCTTCTTAAGTCTATAAAAAACTTTTGTTTTTCCTCCCTACTGAAAAAAAATCAATCAATAAACACTTTAAAGTTTTTATTGATATCTTTTGTTTTAACATCATCTGCATTTCCCAATGTGTCCTTCTCCTTCCCTCCTAGAGAGACATTTCTTAAAAGAGTGAAAAACAGAGGAAAAAAAGTTGAACAATACTACCAAACCCATCAAACAAATCTGCCATTACACATAGCACCCACACCCCAATTGAAGTATCAGTGTAGAATTGAAGTGAGGCAGGTTGTAGAAGCATTACAGAAAGGACATGAAATTTGGGCTCCAAACTATAAGGTATAATTCTTGCCTCTGCATATGTGACTTTGTATAAGTCATTCCTCTTCTATAAAACTCAGTTTCCTCACTACAAGAATAGAGGGTTGAACTAAATAGCTTCCATCATCACTTCTAACCCTAATTCTACATTGGAAACCAAGGTACATAGGAATCAGATGAATAAATTATCAAGGTATACGCCTATCTTTTCCAACATATGTTTGGCTTTTATTTTTCTAACTAGCAGCTCAGCTCTTTCAACTTTGTTTTGCTTCAGTCTTTCAAAAGTTAGAGAAGAATGTAGACCAGGGCCAGAGACAAATAGTTGTTTTACAATTGGGGTGAGCTTCTCATACTCTATAGTCATTTCAAAACAAAGAAACAAAGATGATGCAAATGACAGTAAACATGTTTGATTATTCATGGTTATTGCTAATTATTTATATGGTACCTTACAAAATACCTTATGTATATATTATTTCATTGGATCCTCACAATAACCCTGTGGTGTAGGTACTATTGGAATCATGTGATTGTAAAAAGGTATCCCCATCTCACAAATGAGAATACTGAAGCCTGGAAAAATAAAGTGACTTGCTCATGATCACACAGTTAGTACATGAGGGTGTTCTTTCCAAAGATACTAATCTCACAATCCCCAAATTTGGAGATCTTTTCTCAGTCATTATTGACCTCTTGGCTGCATTTGACAGTATTGACTAAGTGGATACTCTCTTTTCTCTGTTCCCATTTTTTCTTGACGCTACTCTTTTCCTGATTCTCCTCTTACCTGTCCTTCCACACTTCAGTCTTCTTTGCTGGCTCATCATCCATAGCACCTCCTGCACAAATTGTAAATGTTCCACAAGGCTCTGTGCTGGTCCCTCTTCTCTTTTCCCTCTAACATTCTCTTGGTGACTTTATCAGCTTCTATGGGTTTATATCTATGCAGATGACTTATAGCTGAGGAGATACCCAGGCTCAGCTCTGAGTTTCAATCCCACATCATCAACTCCCTATTGCACATTTCAGACTAGATACCCCGGAGACCTTTTAAAATCAACAAGTCCAGAACAGACTTCCTATGACTCCCCAACCCACTCCTTTGCCAAACTTTCCTGTTTCTGATGAAGGTGGCATCATTCTTCCAATCTCTCAGGTTTGTAACCTTGGCATCATCCTCAACTCTATACTCTCCTTCACCCAATGTGATCAGTTCTCAAATCTTGCCATTTCTCCTTCATGGTATCTTTCAATCTGGTCCCTTCTCTCTATTCACAGAATAACCACCTGAATTGAGGCGCTCATAACCTCTTGCCCACATTATAGCAATGCCTACTCTTCAGTTTTTTGTGCCTCAGGTTTACCCCCCCCCAATTTATTCTAATTCATCTTCCAAATCACTGCCAAAGTGATTTTCCTTAAGTAAAGATCTGATCAATATTGAATAGACTCCAGTGGTTCCCTGTTGCCCCTAGGATAAAATAGAAATTCCTATTTGGCTTTTAAAGCCCTTCACAACCTACATCCAACCTACGTTTCCAGGCTCATTGTACACTACTCTCCTTCCCTTCATTCTATAATGTAGCCAAACTGGCCTTCTCTGTCTTCCTCCTACCTCTATCTCCTCTCTCTATTCTTCATGCATGGAATGTGCTGCTTCTTCATCTTGTCCTCAAAGAATCCTTCTCTCCCTTCAAGACTCAGCTCAAGCACTACCTTGTATATGAAGCCTTTCCTGATATCCCCTGCCAACCCCCAAACTCTGAATGTTCTGACTCCCTAAATGCTTTGTATTTTGATAATTTGCATTTACTTTGTATTTGTTCTGCATGTTTCTTTTTCTAAAAAAAATAGTATTTTATTTTTTCCAATTACATGTAAAGACAATTTTAAACATTCATTTAAACAATTGTTCCAAGTTTTCTCCCTCCCTCCCCTCCCCCCCAGATAGTAAGCAATTTGATACAGGTTATATATATGTAATCGTGTGAAACACATTTCCATATTAGTCATGTTGTGAAAGAAGAATCAAAACAAAAGGGAAAAATCATGAGAAAGAAAAAACAAAACCCTCCAAAAGTGAAAATAGTATGCTTCGATCTGCATTCAGACTCTGTCAGTTCTTTCTCTGGATGTGGATAGCTTTTTCCACCTTTGGAATTGTCCTTTGGAGTCCTTCTCCTTCACAGAATAACCACCTGAATTGAGGCCCTCATAACCTCTTGCCCACATTATAGCAATACCTACTCTTCAGTTTTTTGTGCCTCAGGTTTACCCCCCCCCAATTTATTCTAATTCATCTTCCAAATCACTGCCAAAGTGATTTTCATTGTACACTACTTTGGAATTTTTTCATGACGCTACTCTTTTGTACACTCTCTTTTTCAATGTTTGAAAGATGTGTTTGTTTTTTTTTTCTTAAAGGTAACAACTGTGGTGCTATTTTAAAAGTTATTTTTGTCTATTAGTCACTCGCTCCTTTCCAACCCCCAGTGAAAACCTTAACCAAATATCTGTCCTTTGGAATTGTCTTGGATCATTGTATTACTGAGAAGAGCTAAGTCATGCGTAGTTAATCATCCCACAATATTTCTGCATATGTTTCCAAATATATATGCAGTCTTCCTTGATAGAATGCAAGCTCAAGAGATTGTTTCCTTCTTGTCTCTGTATGCTCATTGCCTGACACATAGTAGGCACTTAGTAAATCCTTGCTGATTGATTGGAGTTAGGTCCACATCTGCTGACTTTAATTCCAGTGTCCTTTTCACTGCCCAGCACTGTCTCCCTAATTAAAACGCTAATGATTCTGAATTTTGGTGCTGTGAAATGCTTTTGGTTACATTTCTCTGTGGTACATTTCCCTACTTCTCTGCCTGCTCCTTGGAATTCATTGTCCATTATTCTATGAGAGAGCTCTCTAGTTCTGCGCTGACTTTAATAGGGCAAGCTGTACCTATGCAGATCAGAAATTCCTGCCTGGATTGCATGTAGAGGGCTGAAAAATGGGGTAACTGTTGTTATCTTTAATATGCCTCACAGTTTAGGGGCATAATCTGCATTGGTGAGGACCAGACCCCTCCAGCTCACACTTTCTTGGGGTGACATGGGGCTACTACTTTTAAATAGTAAAGAAAACAATGCATCCTATACCTATATACAATCTGTCATAGTTTTAATGGGGTATGAGCCTGCATATTACATAAATAATTAAGTTTCCTCGGGGTACAGATCAGCAAATATTTATTGTGTGCCTGCTGCAGAAAATGTTTTAAATTTTAAATACCCACATAACTTGTTTTCAGTGGATGACTTAAAGAATTCAGATAGAGACAAAACAACTCTGTTTGTTTGTTTGTCTTTTGGATTTCTGTTCACCTCGATAATATTAGTAGAGATAAAATTCCAATAGTATTTGCTTCATACCTTATTGCTTTATCTTTAGTTATGTTGGCAGTTGATAGTAATAAGCATTGCTGCCTTTCAAGTAGTTGCCCTGGGTTCAATTCCAAGCCAAAGCACTTGATAAGAGAGATAGCAAGGTACATGGGATAGGGCCTGAGACATGGAGCTGGAAAGAACTGCCTGATATACTGGGTGCATGACCCTAGGCAAGTCACATTACTGCTCTGTGGTTTGCTTTCTTCATCTGAAAAATGAAGGCATTGGACTTTGTGGCCTCTAGGGTTCCATCTAACTCTAAAATCTATGCTCCCATAGCTGCTAGAATCCCTTTAATTATTTCTTTTTTTATTTTATTTCTTTTTTTGTGAGGCAATTGAAGTTAAGTGACTTGCCCAGAGTCACATAGCTAGTGAGTGTTATGTGTCTGAGGCTGGATTTGAACTCAGGTCCTCCTGATTCCAGGGCCAGCGCTCTATCCATTGCACCACCTAACTGCCCTTCCTTTAATTATTTCTGAAAAAAAATTAGGTAGTATAAGTTCATCAGATATTTGGTTAAGGTTTTCACTGGGGGTTGGAAAGGAGCAAGTGACTAATAGACAAAAATAACTTTAAAAATAGCACCACAGTTGTTACCTTTAAGAAAAAAAAAACAAACAAACACATCTTTCAAACGTTGAAAAAGAGAAAAGGCATTAAAGGCCTATGAGCCAAGTCATAGCCAAAATCATGTGTTATTTTTCATTGTGTGTTCTCTACTCACCCTTTTCTAAGAAGTAAAATAACATTTCTCCAAATCATCATTTTCAGTCCTCACCAGACTGAACTTCATCTTCAGACCAGACTTCTCCACTCTTGTACTAGGCCATATAAAGAGGCCTTGTTTTTACAGAAAGCATTCATTGGAGCTGCCCAGTCATACACAGGAATCTTTCATTCAAAACTTTTCTTCAAATCATCAGGCATGGGACTTCCTAATGGGTGAAACTGCTCTATGAAAGTGTCACTTTAGTATGTTGGAAATGAAAGTCCCTTGGGAGTCTAGGCATATAGAATATTAATTCAACAGCAAAGTGTTTAGGGAGTCTGTGTGGCAGAGAGCCTGCCATGGAGACTTGAATTCAAATCTTGTCTCTGACATATACTGGTTGTATGACCCTGGACAAATCACTTTACCTCTAAGTGCCCCACACAACTCTCTAAAACCATAAAGTGCAGAATAGGTACCCATTTGCATTGGTAAGGGGAATTTCTTTGTTTGCAGTTCCCTATAAAAATAAAATCACAAGTTTGGTAAAAAAAAAAATTCTTCTCCTTCCCAACACCAATATTAAAGTGTATTACCACAGCTTGTAAAAATGAGGTTGTAACTGACCTTTAAACATTTATATTAGTCCAAGATGAGAAGGAATTTGATATAGAAGGCCAGTCAAGAAGACCTGGGTTCAAGTCCTCATACCCACCTATACGTACTATCAATGTGACCTTGGTCAAGTCACTAAAACTCTTACTACTTCACACAATTAACTCCCTGAGACTACAAGTTACAAGTGAATTGCCAAACTCCATTATTGGAGACAGTTTCTATACCTGTGAATCTCAGGTCCAGACAAAAAATAATTGGGGTGGGATAAAGGTGAGTACTGAGGTTATATGCCCTATAGGACTTGACCTTGACACTTTACCAGAACCTATGCAGATTCTTTGGGTTTCAACTTAGCTATGAGATCCACTCTTGTTCTTCATTATCTTCCTTGCCTTCCTCCAGTCTTCTGAAACTCCCTTGACTCAGAGCTGGCTACGTTCCAAGGCAATGCCTTGGCATCATAGGCATTAAGGTTATCGTGCCATTGATAATGAAGAACCATACCCAGTCTTCTGGGGATTCATACAACTTAGTTACCTCTCATCTGGATTGGTAGCATGGTTTAGCCTTAGCAAACAGGACAGGTTATTGGGTAGAAAAGTCAATGTACACATATCTCAAGTCTAAATACCCTATGCTCATCATTTTTGCTGCAAATATCCAGTTGGGCAGGTGTATAAGTAGAAGCTTGGCTTGCACTGCGTAAGTTAACATCAATTGCTATTTTGGCTCAGGTCCCAAAAATCAACTTGGTCTATCAATGTGTAAATCATGCTGTGATTCGACTTCAAACGGTCTGAGAGAAGGTCACTAAGAAAGCAATTGATAAGAAATATCTTTGTTGTTCTTCCCAGTTCTCTTTGTAGGTCTTGTGTCCTATAGTCAGGCAACCATGATAATGTGTAAAGATCGGTAGCCCAAGATGATTAATACTGAGTGATTTGTCAGGGCTGGGTGTTCCAAAGAAAAACTTGGTTCAGTTTAGCCCTGGGACAAAAGTGCTTGGTAACAAAAATGCAGTGGGATCAAGACAGACAAGGTCATTCTGAATTCCAGCAATGGGGAGAAAGCTCATGTTGCAAATGATACTGAAGATCTCAACTTTCTTTCATGAGACCTGAATATTAGCCAGAAACTTTTGTGTTCTCTTCATGGTTCACAGAGTTAGGAAATGATGGTGGTTTCTCAAAGAGCAGAAGAGCTAAAGCGTAGGCTCTTTCATGGAGGACCTTGAGGATGATTGGTTTGGAAGAATAATTGGGATTAAACCCCCAGATGTTGTATTGAAAGGAAAAGGCTAGTAAGTATTGGGGGAGGGAGGACTAAATGATAGTGAGGGAAGTTTTGGAGAAGTAACAAGTTAGCAGGCTTATCATGTTTTCCTTCTTCAATTCAACTAACATTTGTTATTGTGCCAAGTACATGGGATCATAGATTTAGAGCTAGAAGAGACTTAATAAATCATCTAATCCAAATGAGGAAATTGGAGGCACAGAAAGTTAAGTGACATGCCCAGGATCACCCAGCTACAGTCAGCAACAGTATTTAATCATGAATCTTCCAGATTCCAAGTCCAGCAACCTATCCACTATTCCATGTAGCCTCCCAAGACCCTGGTGATACAAAGAGAGAAGCTGAATAGTCCCTGTCTTTAGGGAATTTACATTCTTTGGGGCATCTCTTGTTGACTGAGTCCATGACCTCAGACAAGTCACTTACGGACATTTTCTTTTCTTGTGAAAAGGTTTTAGTGTTCGTATGGAAAGCAGTAGTTAGAGCATCTAGTTTCTCATGTACCTTCGAGCACTAGATCAAGGTGACAGACTTAAAGAAGCTGCATGGATAGTTACTTTTTAACCTCCAGTGCTATAGTGGACAAGTATAGATGTGGCTTTAAATTTTGCTCATTGAACTTAAAGAAAACTATTTTTGCCAGATTTAAAAGGCACTTTTAAGCTTCCAATAAAAGATGGCTCATTTTCTGTATTGTTTCATGTCTTATGAAGCAGGAAAACTGCATCATTAAAACAAAGAAACAAAAATGACCCAGAAAAATCACTCTTAATAAGGAGGCACCAAGGCATGGACAACACAACCTACTATAAACTATGCATGTGAAATAGGTTGGCATGTTAAAGTTTGAAAATAATCAATGTCACTTAATTGAGGTATGGTTTCAGCATGCTATTTATTTAATTAGAACAGAAGGCTAAAAACTAGTTTCTTCTAACTCATTTACCAGGCATGGCCCTTGTAATTAAGGTTACTGAACTATCTCCTAGTCTTTGTATTTATAAATATGGATGTATAGAATTGCCTGGCTCCTTAGGATTTTGAAGCTGAGATAGCAGCAAAATAAGTATTTATCAGTGTCTACAATGTACAAGGCAATGTGTGAGAATGCTTTTTCTTTCTTTTTTCCTTGCTCCCTCTATCTCCCTCTCTCTCCCTCTGTATCCCTCTTTCTTTCTTGAACAATAGGAAAATATCAGGAAAATGACTGAAATTACCAAAGATCTCAAAAAGAAGGAAACTTAGTTAATATCCTTGAGCATAACCAGATAAACCAAAATGGAAGCTGTTAATAACAGAAGGGAATGTGGCCTTGAGATCAAGTATATGAATTCAGACATTTGTAAATAAACATTGTAAGACAAAGGAAAATGAATCAACACCTGATGAGGCAAAGGACCCTTTGGATTCCCAAAAGATTATAGATCTGCACCATGTTCCTGTATTGTTTAAAAGAGAAACAAGAATTGTGAAAGCAGAGTCTCTGTTCTGCATAGCAGAAATAATTGGCAGAATAGAAAAACTTGAATCCACAGTGTTAGGTCTCACCAGAGAAACAAAAAACAGAATAACTGATCGAGAATGCAAATTCACAAAAGTGAAGGACATTTTGGAAGAAGAAAAGCAAAAAGCAATACAGTTAGAAAACATGATTTCCATATAAACAAAACGTAGTGATTTTAAAGACAAAGCAGAAAAGACAACTTAAAGATTGTCTCCCAGAACTACATGATAAGTAACAAACCAACAAACAACTGAACATAGTGAAATAATACAAAAAAACCTTCCCAGAAATTCTGAATGCAGAAAAGAAAATTTCAATTGAAGGAGTACAAAAATTGCCTCCAGAAAAAAACCTCTATCCTGGTTAAATTTAACAATTCCAATGACAACAAATTTGGCAAGTGACTAAGAGAAAGATCCTCAAATATAAAGAAAAGGAAATTTCAGTAACTTAAGACTATTCAGCACCCACTAGAAACTGCAGGAGGAAATGAATAGTGTGTTCTCAAAAGCAAAGGAGATCAGATGCATCCCAAAATGATATGCCCTGCAAATTCAAATAGAACTTAATGGGAAAAAATTGGAAGTTAATTAGAAAGATATATTTGAATCATTCTTGGAAAGAAAACCAGATCTGAACAAATAGTCTGCTTTTCAAATCACAGCTTTGCTACTTACTACCAGTGTGACCCTGGGTTAAGTACCTTAACCTCTATGGTCCTAAGCTTTGCCACCTATAAATTGAAGTAGTGGACTAGATACCCTTTTAATGTGTTTTCTCTAGCCTACTATCTCAAAACCATGCCAGCCACATCCTTTGGGGGTTCTAAGGGTACATCTGAGGGATTGGGATGTCTTTTCTCTAATGCACTAACTGGCTTGAGCCTTAATCTAAGGGTATTCCTCACCACTATTAGATATCTATTGTTATCTCACAGTTCCACTTGGACAATGAATACTAGTTAGGTTTTACAAAGGGATATTTACTTTGAAGATTTAGCTAGAATAGAAATACAAACATTCTCTCCCAACACCCTGTGGAGGAGGAGTCACCCTTTTTTGGGGGAAGTGGGTTCAGACAACTCAGTTTCTACATAGTATCAATCCTACCAAGGTTATATATAAATATGACAGTACTGCTAGATAAATTCTTGTCTCAGCTATTGCTGGGCTGGGTCTCAAAAGTCGCTCATTGCAGAAGTATCAGTGCTAGGCTCACTACATGACCTGGCATAGACTCAACGGCTGGACTCCTGTATCTAGCATAGCCTAATCTCCTAACCTTTCAGAATTCACAAGGTCATTGTTTCCAATTTCCTTCACCTAATGAGAAAGAACAAATACTGAGACAAAGAACTGAGACCTACATTTATGGGACTACGTGGCGACCTTGGAGGGAAAGGGCTCAAGGTCTCTCCCCCTATAGTATTGTCTCTCATCAGATGCCATCAAGAAGTCACATGAAGAAGAGATCCAAACCCAGAGAGATCAGCTAAAGACAAGAAGTCAAACTGAGATAAGAGGCTAATTCCTGACAAGTTCAAGTTTTGCAACTATATCCGTTCAAAGAGCCTGCTCTTCATCATATAGCTAGCAGACCAGAAACGGTTACAGAACTGCTGTGTGTGCTCCAAATCTCTCCAGGGCATTTATATTACATGTCATCATGACTTTCCCAGAAACAGAGCATCCAACCTCTTCTATGTGGGGAATTATAGTAGTAACATTCTTTGTATGGTCATAAGGCCTGGGCACAGTGGCCAGTCCCACATTACACCTTCTAAGATCCCTTTTAGTTCTAAATCTGTTATCTTATAATCAGTTCATTAAGTGCTTATGTTCAAAGTGCAGGGGATAAGGACAAAAAGGAAAACAATTCCTTCTTGGAGAAGGCACAAAACAAAATGCTTCAATGTGTAGTGAAACCAGTGGTTTATTTTTGTGAGCCAAGTCAGACAACTCAAATACCCAACACCCACTCAAGTTTTCAGCAAGTACTTACTGCTTTCTTCAAAGCCTCACAAGCATCATCACCTACCTAACATTTAGTAAATGCCTCCTGGGTATACATCACCACGCTAGACGATAATTTCCTAAGAAAAATATTTGAATCAAAATTACTGTGTTCCTTTGGGCAATGAGCAACTATTATTCTTTCTTTGGAGATCATTCTTTCTTTTCAGTTAAATGAAAGGATTCTGTGAGCTTTGGAAGCTGGAAAATCCAGTTAACAATTAAGCATAGTCTCAACTTGACAAGACAAGGTTTCAGCGTGTACAAATTTGAACTGAGAATTGAAAATATGAATTTGGCACTGGTCACAGACTTCTTCAATTGACAGATGTGGGCACCATTGTCATAGTAAGAATAGGAAAGGTTACTGAAATTTATAGGTTGCTTTAAAACACAAACAACTTTAAAATTTTACAAGTTTTAAAAATTTTTTTAAATTGTCCATTGAGGTTGCCATGATTAATTTTTTTTTTGTGGGATAAAGCAAGGAGGACCACTGGACCAGTTTGTAGCAGGGGTGTACAATGATTAAAAACAACAACAGCAACAAAATATTGTCATTATAGTCCTATAGAAAGCCTGGAAAGATTTTTTTTGCCAACTCTACATATATAAAAATATTTTGTAATTATGTAGTATTCTATATTTTGGAAGGTTCATTGTCTTTTAAAATAAGTTCTCTTCAATGTTTTTACCAATTGTAAGGATGAAAACATCATAGCCTTGTCTTTTGCAGGTAGTTTTAATGAGATAATGTGCCTAAGGCATCACAAACTTTAAGAAGTTTTTGTACTTTAAATTATATCACTCTTTGTAGTTATTGTTATTAGCTACCCAGGTGGCGCAGTGGATAGAGTTCTAGAGTTGGTTCAAATTCTGCTTCAGACACTTATTAGCTGTGTAACCTAGGACAAGTCACTTAATTTCATGCCTGTCCCAGTTTCTTCATCTGTAAAATAAAGATAACAATAGCACCTACTTTCTGGGGTTGCTATGAGGAAGACATTACATAATACCTATGAAGCACTTTGCAAAGAGTGCTGTGAAAAGCACCTTAAAATATTGTATAAAATTTGGTGGTATTATAATTATTGTGGTTCATTTTTTTCTCATCTTTATGTTCAAAGGAACTCAGATCGAAATGGTCCTGGGACAAGTTGCTATCTTTCCATTCTTATTTTGTAGTGAACTATTGCTTGAGTAGGAAAAAATGGTAATTGGTAATGGAATGCAAGTATTGGCATGAAGGTTCATCTTTTGTAGACTTCCCCAAAGCATTTTTGGAACCACACCAGTAGTAGGCAGAAGGACTTGTGTTCTCACATAGCATTAATTTCTTTTGTTGTATCTAAATAAGTTGTCCCACAAATTAGTGTAATTATAGTAAATGAATGTAGCAGTTTTAATAGCTTAAAACTGCACTAAGACTTTTGGAACACCCTGAATTTTGAGAGTTTTTCCCATTCTGTTTAGTTTGAAGGTTATTAATGTTCTGTATGGCCATAGATATTAAAAATGTTATTACATTTGTGTGGGTCAGTGTTGTATCCAGGCAATTATGGGTGATAGCTTTATCTATGAATGCTCTGGTTCCAAAACATTTTATTTTCTGAATTCCCAAGAATCTTCATTTATTCGTATAGTTTAGAGATTAGTATATTAGTTTATGAAAAATACTATTATCTCATTCTCACCTCTTTAAAAGGGGTTCAGATACTATTATTTATTATTGTTATTATTAATTAAGTTGGGCTTAGGGTCAGGAAGACCTGGTTTTGAATCCCAACTCCAATACTGCCTAGCTATGTTACCCTGGGCAAGTCAACTGGTCTCCATGTGCCAGTACCAATTCCTTTGGAATTCTCCACCAAGCTACTTAAAATATAATGTTTTAGTGGATAGAGTTCCCCCAAGAATTTCTTCACTCTGAGGAAATCATAGCTCAATTGTGTCTCATCCCATGATTGCTATCATGACAAAAACGTGAGGCTCTCATTTCATTTTTGGTGAATGAATTGGGGATGAAGGAGTGGGGAGAGGAAAGTAATCTTATTCCACTTGAGTTTAATTGTGTGTCTATCTGAGAACAAAGGGCAAATGGGGGAGAAATACTCTTGGGGCTACAGAGTTTTATCCTCTTTCAGCCTGTGTGTTCTGGTGCCTGAGGTTTGATTATACTTACCATCTCTGCTTCTGGAACTATATATCAAGGACAAAATGTGGTCACTTTGCTGAGTAAACATTTTTTTCTTCTCGACCTCACAGCAAAATCAAAAATCAAAGTTGAACAAATTCTTTTTTTCCCCAGAGTCTTTCAGTATTCTACTATAAAATAACATGGTCAAAGAGCTGTGTGTGTGTGTGTGTGTGTGTGTGTATGTGTATTCCTTCATGCTTCAAAATCAGACTAAAAAAAATGCCCCTCTTTGCCAGCACTCAAAAATGTGATGGCCAGATTTGCTGGCTAGTATAGAAACTTATCCAGCTCTCTCTGGGGTTTGCTTCCTCAGACCTAAAATGAAGAGGTTGGGTTGAATGAGCTTTAGGGCCCCTCTCAATGTTACCGCGCCATTATTTTATGATTCTAGAATTCTGTTGGAGTTGTTAAAGTTTTTTTCTTTCCCCTCAGTACTAAGAACACGAATACAGGCAACTATCCAATTCGGATGGTACTGGAGTCAGGGTTGCTGTCTAGGCAGAGTGGACTCACATATCTTTCTCAGGGAACTAAATCACAGGTAGATTCTTTAGAGAGATAAAAACTAAGGTCTTCTTTTTTTTGTTGTTGAATCTGTTGAAGAAACTATGGCATTCTGCTTTGTGTTCTTGAGAATCTTGGTGTAATCTGAATTTCCACAAATCACAGTTTATTTTCACTACACGAAATGGAGCCTTTTGGTAATGGAAATTTTTAGTGAATTCTTGGGCACATTAAAGAATCCTTTTATGCTATGAATAATCACAACCTGATAGTAAGCTTGGATTTAAAATGTTGGGTTATCTTTAAAGCGGGTAACACCTGTATTAGACTATGCTATTTAAAGTACTTTGAAAAAAAATTTGTCATCAGTGTGGAGAACGTCTGATATGAAAACTACCCGCACTCATGCAGATTGACAACGTCTGTAACTTATGCTCTTAGAAAGTTGCCTGGGGGAACTAAAATGTTAAATAGCTGACCACTGGAATTCTATCTCTCCTCATCTCAGCCTCCTGTATTAACTGGCTTCTTTCAAGACCCAGCTTTTTAGCTGGCATTTGTAATATTTTGGTTGGTATTTTTACCAACGAGAAGCTTTTCCTGATCTCTCCTAATTCTAATGCCTTCCTTATATTGATTATCTCCAATTTATACTATAGATATTTGTACATATGTTGTATATGTATACACATACATATATACACACACATATATACATATATATATATATATACACACACACATATATGTTGCAAGTTTGCAACCATTAGATTGTGAGGTCCTTGGGGGGCAGAGAGTATGTTTTCTTAATTTTTTTTGAGGGAAAGGGGTCTTTGTATCCCTAACACTAAAGCACAGTGCCTGGCACACAGTGAGTGCTGAATAAATGCTTGTTCACTGACTGGACTTTGGTCACATAGCTAGTCTGTTTCAGAGGTAAAATTTGCACCTAAGTTCTTTAAAGTTGGCCCTCTCTTTGTTACATTGTGATGCTTTGTCCTGTGAAATGTAATTTATCTACTTAATAGTACTGGCCCACTTTCCAAGTGGTGCACTAACTGCTATTCTTTTCCCAGGGTGGGCAAATTATATTGTCCTTGCATGCCCTGCTGATAGCATGGACTGTTGGAGGCAGTAGAATTTTTCAAGCTGGGCTTTCCTGGGATTGATGCTGTGGAGGTACAATAGTTGTCTGGCTGTGGCATGAGGCTAGAGGCTAGTAGTTAGAAACAGCTGGAACTGAGTCTTTTTTGAATCTTCTCTCTGCCTCCTTATTCTCTTTCTTAAAAGTAAATATGGAACCCCTAAGAATATTGAAATGTTGGAAGACAGCTTAGAAATTCCTGGAGAAAGATGTATATGTATACATCTATATGTATAGGAAGGAATATGCCAAAATCAGTTTGTACTGGGTCGTAAGAGTAGATTGTTAAATTTTCCTTGTAGCATTTACAGGTTGGAAGTTGGTAAATGACACAAAAAAGGGCTTGGTTTATTATTTTGTTGACTGTCTGACTTAAAGTGATGGAGAAAATGTTCATAGTGCATATTAAACTTAAAAATGTGCCATGTATATATTTTTATTTTTATTTTATTTTTTGGTGAGGCAATTGAGATTAAGTGACTTGCCCAGAGTCACACAGCTAATAAGTCTTATGTGTCTGAGGCCAGATTTGAACTCAGGTCCTCCTGACTCCAGGGCCAGTGCTCTATCCACTGTGCCACCTAGCTGCCCCTATATTTATCATTATAGAGTCAGTTGCTAAAAACTTACCAGCACACTGCTGGTAAATATATATATGTATATGTATATATGTGTTTGTATGTATGCATGTATATGTATATGTATGAATATATTTCAGGTTGAAATGTATTACTCTTGCATTTTGAGTACAATATTTTGAATCAAAGATACAATGTGAATGCCACATGACTCAAATTATCATTGAACTGTTATGGTTCTTTCATACTTTCTAAGTTTTAATATTGGGCTCCCTAGTAAAAAACCTCAGGAAGGCCTTCCTTTATTCTTTGTTGATATGCAAACGAATGAATTTCTAGTGAAGACTTCATGCTATTCTGTTAGAGGGCCCTGCAATGCAAGGGTTGCTTGAGTAGGTATCATTGAGCCCTTAAGTGGAAGGATTGTGGAGTTAAATGTAACAAGCTCTAGACCAGTGGTATCAAACTCAAACAGAAATGTGATAACTTAAACCATACATAAAGATCCCTGTGGGTTGCATATTGACTTAGAAAACCATAAATGAGCATTATCTATCTTCTGTTGTATTTTTATTTATTTTTTAGGTATTTCCCAATTATATTTTCGATCTGGGTTTGGGACACACTGGGGACGGTGCCAGGCACAGGGCCACTTTTGATACTTCTGGCCAAGAACACTGGTTTTAGAGTCAGAAGACATGAGTTTCAATGCCGCCAGGCTCTGCTTCTTACTAACTTTGTGATCTTGGGCAAAATACTTTTACCTCTGCAAGTTTACTACTCCATCAGATGATTGGATTGGCTTACGTGACCTCTCAGGTCCTTTCGAGCTCTAAAGCTGTGGTCTGTTTCTCAGGAACAATCTGTGCTTGTTTGCATTTACACAGCATAAATGTCATTCAAGCTGTTAATAAATATAGCCCTTGAAACTTTCAATCAGGAAAGTTAGGGCAGTAGGTGGTACCTTGGCAGGTGCAAAGGTACTGATTGTGCTGTATCTTTTTTCCCATGATTTTATCTCCTTATTTGCAATATTTACTGTTTATACAGAATCCTTCTCAAAGGGCCTCTCTCAAGGTCATGAGGTGCCGTAGGCATATCAGCATAGGTCATATCAAAGCATTAAGAGTAGGTTGTTTGGGGTTGTACACTAAACCAAGGTCATTTGGAAAGTTTTTTTTTAATCTTTCCCATTTTCAATGGAAAGAAAAACTGAATTGTAGAAGGACAGTCTCTTGAGTCTACTGGATTTGAGCCTTAGCATTTAAGTATGCAGACTTTATAGGCAGTCAATAATAATACCATTATCCTTGATGGAACAGGACTTTCTCCTGTCATTACACTCAATAATAATTGCTGACATTTATGTAGTGTAATAGCTTTCCTCATACCAATCCTATGAGATATTTATAATGATGATGATGGTGTATTATTATTATTATGAGGTATATATTATTATTATTTTTTCCATTTTATAGTGAATTTCTGAAGTCACAAGTCATTTTACATTGCTCAGCCTCTGTTTCCTTACCTGTTAAATGGGTGGATTGGCCAAAGTGAAATGATCTCTAAAGACTCTTACAATTCTAAATCCTATGAGGCTATTAAAGCTAGTCAGTGAGTGAGCTAGAACTGGAATCCAAGCCCTATGAACCCATGTCCAGTATAGAGCAGTGGCTTCTTCTGCTATACCAGTAGAATGTCAACTCCTTGAGGGCAGGCTTGTTTTCTGCACCTCTAAACCCAGCCTAGAATGTAGCAGACATTTAATAACTGCTCATATGCTATATCATAGTGGCTTATAGATTTAGAAGGCCATCTAGTATAACTCCTTCATTTTAGATACGAGAAAATTGAGGTTAAATGACTTGCTTAACACCAGACAGGTAGTAAAGGTCAGGGTTAAGTTTTGAACCTCAGTCCTCTGACCTCAGAGCCAGTACTCTTTCCACAATACTATGCTTGTGGAACTGAATCACTGTTTTATAGGTGAGGACACTGAAGCTCACATATATTAAATGACTTGCAATTCCATATCTAATAAGAATTTGAATCTAGACCTTGCCAACTTCAAATTCAGCATTCTCTATCCATTACATTTCTAGAAAAAGCACTAAGAATTTCACCACATTTCTGAGACTTCTCATTGGACTTGTCTGGTTTTCACCACTGTTAAATGGGCTAGACTTGAAATTAGTTCCTCAAATACAGACTTCATAGAAAACAAAGTAAAAGGAAGGAAAGTGGAGTAGCAGTGGGGAAGGGATTCAGGGTAGACCTGTGGATATACCTTTTGGCAATGAAGGTTCTATGATGATGAAAAATTCTATGTTCCATACCTTCTTTCAAACTTTTCAAACTTTCACATTCAGTCACTGCCTGCTCATAGCTTTTTTTTTTAACTGCATCTCTATCTGAAGATGAGAGATAAGATTTCTAAATTTGTTATTCATCAGATGTACTAAATAATATCAAAGGCAGCCAAGTGGCACAGCAGATGAGCACTGGGCTGGGAGTCAATTCAATTCAATAATAAACATCTCTTAAATACCTTCTGTCTGCTAGGCACCGTGCTAAGGCTCTGGGGATACAAAAAGAGGCAAAACATAGTCTCCACCCCTAAGGAGCTTATAGTCTAATGCGGAGATGACATGCAAACAAATATATACAAAGCAAGCTATATACTGGATAAATAAGAAATAATTAAGAGAGGGAAACCATTGGAATTAAGAGGTGTGAAGGAAGCCTTCCTGTAAAAGGTAGGATTTTAGATAGGATTTAAAAGAGGGGAGATTAGTAGTCAGAGTGGAGAAAACAGTCAGGAAGATTTGAGTTCAAATGTAGTCTCACACACTTCCTAGCAAGGCAAGTCTCTTCATCACTGTCTGTCTCAGTTTCCTCAATTGTAAAATGGGGATAATAATAGTATCTATTTGCCAGAGTTGTGAGGATCAAATGCTATAATATTTATAGAGTGCTTTGCAAACCTGAAAGAGCTACATACATGCTAGCTGTTATTGTTATTAAAAGAAATATTTTGTAGCTTCCTAAAGACGTTAAATTCACTGAAAAAAATCAATATGGCTTTATTTGGGGAAAATTGATTGAATCCAATGGACATAGGCTGTGGCTCTAAAAATGCAAGTCATAGCTATAATTGAGGTAAAATGAGACAGCTTTTTTTTAAAAAAAAATATTTCACACACAGAGGTGATAGTTGCTTTTTTGTTTAGCCCATCAAACTCTCAGTTCTCTTCAAGGATCCTACCAACCAACAGAAAATGTTATCATCACTGCAGTTTGGTGACCAAATACCCAGGGTGTGTCTATGTGTTTTGGCAAACATGTTCAGTGACTACAACTTTATTGTTCTAGAATTTTTGTACCTGGCCCCCAACAAAAAGCCAACTTGGATTGAATAGGATTTTATATCTCCCTGGTCACCTACTAACTTGAATTAGATTCTCTCTTTACTTTATCAAAAGTGGAACTTCTTACATTAGCCGTACTGGCATTTCATTTAGGGATGGATAAGGGGACACATAACCCTTAAGCTCTACCGCTTTCAAATATTTTTAATGACAATTCCTTAGAGACAAAATGAACCATGAAAATTAAATATTTATCTGAAACTAATGTTAATTCGGCTTAAACTAGTTTTGTCTTGAATGTCTTGAATTTTTTTCATCTCGTGAAAGCCCTGAATAGCCAAGTCAACTTCCTTTACATTTCCTTAACTCTTTCCCATTCAGAAATTCAAAAACATTAATTGAAGCTTAATTAGCATAGAGTTACACCTCTTAATTTGCACTACTGTCTAACATCCCAAGAGAGTTTGCATTGCATTCTCTGAAAGAGCAAGTGAGCTGAGAGTCAGGATTTAGCTGCCATATAATTAAGTGTTTGGGTGAAACAACACATAGAGCAAACACTCCATCCCTCCATCTCTCTCCTCCTCTCCCTCCCTTTCCTTTTCACTTTTTCTATTCCCCATCTCTCCCCTTCTGTTCCTTTCTCTCTCTTTTTTCTCCTTCCTCTCTCTTTCTCCTCTTTGTTTCCTTCCCACCTCCCTCATTTCCCCTTTCCACTTCCTGCTTTCTTGTCGAGCTGTGGATCATTGTTTTTCTTTCTTTTTTTCTTTTTTGAGGATGAGGTAGTTGACTCTGAGGGGTGTGTTCACAGGCTAGCCATCACCTGTCTTTTCCACTCCATACTTGTGAAGTTTATTCTTTGTATATGTGGATCACAAGCCTCTTTTTCTTCCATTTGCCTGATGTCTGGCCTTCAAAAGAGCTGCCCACTTCTTGAATGGAGTGTGCCCCACAGGGCTTTGTGGGTTGCTGTGCCATCCTAGGTGTCTTTTGCTTTGCCACAAAGTTTGAAGTCATATGCTTGATGTATCCTGTACATTTCTCCCTCTTATACTTTTGTCCCTTTGTTATCAAGCCAAAGAATTTCTCATCCCAGCAAAAAAAATGGAAAATAGAAAGAAGCAGCTAAGAAGATGGGAATTTAAATTAAATTTCACTTAAACTTCTTATCATGGAGAATTGTCTGAGGCAAGAAGCCAGGTTGAGTGTGGTATTTAAGTGACTGTATCCTAACTTTGTATAGTAGTGACACATTTACGTGTAGAATAAATAGGCCGTGCTTTTCTGTGCCTCAGTTTTCTCATCTCACTATCAAAATGATTTCTAAGACCCTTCCCAGCCATAACATTCTACAAATTTAGGTTATTTTGTGCTCAATAAATATCAATCAAGAAATATTTATTAAGTTGCTATTTTGTGCCAGACACTGTGCTAAGCACTGGGGATGCAAAAAAGAGGTAGAAGATAGTCTCTGCCCTCAAGGAACTTACAATCTAATGAGGAAGACAACATGCCAACTAATATATAAAAAGCAAGATATATACAGGATAAATAGGAAATAATTAACAGAAGGAAGGCACTGGAATGAAGAGGGGTTGGGGAAGACCAGGGCCCTAGGTTACAAATATATTTGCTTCTCTGGGTATAATTGAAATGGAAATATTAACCTTAAAAAGAACTGAGTCTGAGCCTTGTCTCTCTTGCAGAGGAGAGCTAACATGTAAAGTAGGCTTGGCTCAGAGGTAACGCAGAGACCTGAGTTCAAATCCTATTCAGATATTTACTATGTGACCATAGGCAAGCCATTAATGTCCTAGAGTCTCAATTTATTTATCTGGAAAATGGAAATCATGATGATTGAATTACCTATCTTAACAGTGTCATTCCATCGTGGGGTGGGGGGAGGGGCAAGGTGGGGTGAAAACTTGGAACTCAAAATCTTGTGGAAGTAAATGTTGAAAACTAAAAATAAAAAAAAAATTAAAAAAAAAAAGAAGTTAACAGAGTCAAGCCACAATAGGGTTAGGGTAAGAAACCTTCTAAAAATTACTGTCAAATGAGTACTTAGTGAAATTTAATTCTAGAAGGAAATTTGTAGGTCACTTTATCCAACTTCTTCATTGGGAAACAATAATGGACAGGATAAAGAACATTGGTTTGGAGCAGAGGTGGGGAACCTGTGACTCTAGAGCTAGGTCCTCAAGTGTGGCCCTTTGACTGAATCCAGACTTCATAGAACAAATCCTTTTATTAAGGGGTCTCGAGGCCAAAAGTTCACCACCCCTGGTTTAGAGTCAGTGCTTCTATGATCTTATCATGGCCCTTCCACTCTTATATAATCTAAGGCAAATGATTTCACCTCTCCATGTTGGTTTCTTCATTCAGGTGGTTTGAGCTAGAATCCTACTAAAGTCCCCTCCAGCTCTAAATCTATGCTCCTACGATTAAAACAGTGTCATTGTCAGGAAAAGCACTTCGTAAACTTTAAAGCACATGATGGAATGGAGGAATAAAACATTGAATTTGGAGTCATAGGATCTGAATTCAAAACCTGTCTCTAATATTTATTACCTGGGTGACATTGGACAAGTCACTTAACTTCCCTGGACCTTAATTTTCTCATTTAAGAAAGGAAGGAGTCAGGGAATGGAATGCATGATCTTTGAGTTCCTTTCCAGTGCTAGCTCTGTGATTCTGTTATATAAGTATAAATTGCATATACTGTCTGCCATGCTTGGGATACTCTCCCTCCCTCCCTCTTCTTAGAACCCTCAGAAATTCTACATGAAGCCTTTCTTGTCCACCTCCCACACATACCCACCACTAATGGTTAGTGCTCTCTACATTCTCCTCATACCAAATTACTTTGTCTTCACTGTATATATGTGTATTGTATTTATTTAGCTGTGTACACGTGGTTTTCCTCCTTGAGGAGAATATAAGCTCCTCAAGGCCAAAGGGCTTTCATTTTTGTCTTTTTATTGAGTCTAACAAGCAGTAGGTGCTTAATAAATGCTTTTTGCCATTTTAGCCAATCATAGAACACCCTATGTGTGACCTGCATACCAGTGACCAGTACAAGAGTATCTAATCAATTCCCATTGAGAGTCCATCCAAAGAACCTCTTGCTTGGGGGAAATACATTATCAACTTAAGCATTTTTATCATACTTCTAGGTAAGTTCATCTCAAGCCTCAATTAGAACTAAGGAAAGTCCTTAGAAAAATAATTCCTATCTATCTCTCAGTCACTTGTGTCATTTTAATTTATAACTTTATGACACTAGACATCAGCAGGAAAATGCTAAAAAAGACATTCTCCGACAGCCTCACGACATTGTCACTGTACTGATGGGTTAATTTGTCCTTCTGAAAGGAGTCATTTCTGGGATAATTATTTGGGGCACTCAATGACAGGCTCACACTATTCTGGGTATGAGCTGCATTGTCTGCTGACATACATACATTTACCTGGAAGATAATGCGGGTGGCAGGTAGAAGTCTACAAGTGACTCATCTGTCTTTGAACAGTTCATGGTACTATTCACTCCTTTTTGAAGAGTTGCATGAAAAATATGGATTGGAGGGGTTGCTGCCGGTGTTTCTTATGTAAGTATGGTGCTTACAGAAATGTATTTGTTCTTTATTCATCACCAATATAGTGAATGTTTGCTCAAGCTAGCCCCGGCAGCAGAGGACCAGTAAAGTTCATGGATGTGGAGAAACACAGGATTCCGTTTATGATATTTCTGAAGTTTTCTTTAAGTCTTACTTTATAAGTCCTGCACTCTGTAAGGCTCTGTTTGGAAATAACCCATTTTGAGTATGTTTTGAATAAGTTTGCTATATTATAGGAAATGAGGAAACAGTCTGTCAATATTGAAAATTATGGGGTGGGTTGTGGGGGTAGTGAAGAATTATAGATTCTAATCTCACTAATTCAATTCAACAAATATTTATTAAAGAACTATTTTGTACCCAATACTGTGATTGGTATTAGGGATTCAAAGAAAAGATAACAGTCTCTGCCCTTGAGGATCAATGAATCAACAGGCATTTATTAAGCACCTGCTGTGTGCCAGGCACTATGCTAGATGCTGGGGATATTTATATAAAGAATGAAATAATTGCTATTTACAAAGAACTTGCATTTTAGTGGAGGAAATAATATATATCTAGATAAATATAGATATACAGCATAAATGTAAAATTAATAAACACAAATATATACACTCATTAAATACAAGATAGTTTTGGAGGGAGGACACCATCAGGCATATTAGAAAAGACTTCATGTAACATTGAGGTGGAGATAGAAGAGAGTACATTCTAAGCATGTGGGACAGCCAATGAAAAGACATGAGATTGAAAATGGAGCATCATGTGTGACAGGGGTGCGAAGAAGTCAATTTGAACCAGCTACTGAGAGTTGATTATTCAATTTTCCTCGTGTGCGTTTATACCTCAGAAATCAGCAAAAGTGACAAACCATAGCTACCAAACAACAAATTCTTTTATTGATTGAATAGACTTTAAAAAGAATGTCATTTGCACTTTTTTTCCCCCGAGAGTCAGATATTAAACATTTACCAGCACACCCGAATGTGAGAGGGATGGAGAGAAGACCAGTTTGACTGGATTGAGAATTTGGGGTGGGGAGTAATGTCCAAAGAGGTTGAAAAGATAGATGGGCTGAGTTGCGAATGGCTTTAACAACTATACAGAGGGGGGCAGCTAGGTGGCACAGTGAATAGAGCACTGGCCCTAAAGGCAGGAAGACCTGAGTTCAAATCTGGGCTCAGACCAGACACTTGACACTATCTGTGTGACCCTGGGCAAGTCACTTAACCCCAATTGCCTTGCCAAAAAAATGAAAAAAAAAACCGCTTAGAGGAGTTTATATTTTATCCTGGAGTATTTAGTAGAAGAATGACATGTCATATCTACACTTCAGCAAAATTATTTTTGAGATCTCTTCCGACACTGAGATCTAGGATTGTATGAAATTTGTTGCTTTTCAGTCACGTCCAACTCTTCATGACTCCATTTGAGGTTTTCTTGGCAAAGATATTAGAGAAGTTTGCCATTCCCTTCTCCAGCTCATTTTATAGATGAGGAAACTGAGGCAAACAGGGTGAAGTGACTTGCCCAGGGTCACACAGCTAGTAAGTGTCTGAGACCAGATACGAACTCAGGAAAATGAGTCTTCCGGACTCCAGGGCCAACACTCTATCCATTCCAACTACTATATAATTTTCTTCTGTCATCCATTTCTCTGATGACATGTTTTCTTACACTGCTGCCAGTTTCCTCCTTTGGTATACGTTACAGCTTGTACACATGTGTCATGAGTCTTTTCATTGCTTGTCTTTGAATTGCCCTTCATTCCTCACCCAGCTCAACTCCTGACTTTCTAGATTTTGCCACCATGCCTCAGCTGCTATCTCACCTGGAACATTCCTCTTCTATGATGGCCGGCCCCCTCTTCTCACTGATGAGTTTTTCCTGGGGCCTCCATTTTGGGGAGGGGCTTATGCCAGCAGTTCTTCATTCCCCTCCTAGTTCTGCTTCTAACTTTCCAGACTTGCAAACCATTTTCCCTCTTGATTTCCACCTCGACCTTTTCAGCTCCTTTTTGTGCATTGTCTTACTCCATTAGAATGCGTGTTCCTTGAGAGCAGAGGACTTCTTTTTTTGTTTGTTTGTATCCCCAGTGCTTTGCACAGTGTTAAATTAATAAGTGCTTGTTGTCCCTATTTGTACAATACTTTCAATTTTTAGAGGCAATTGTGTTCCATGACTCACAGTTATAAAACAATGCTGATAGAATACTGGAATGAATGGGAAGGGAATAGGCATTTAGACAACACTTACTATGTGCTAGGCACTATGCTAAGTGCTTTTTACAAATATTATTTCATCTGATCTTCACAACAGGACTGAGAGGTAGGTGCTATTTTTAATCTCCATTTTACATTTGAGGAAATGGAGACGCACAGTGACTTGCCCAGGATCAGATAGCTAGTAAGTGTCTGAAGCCAGATTTGAACCCACATCTTCCTAATTCTAAGACCAGCAGCAATCCATCCACTATGCCACCAGTTTCTATGTTAAAGAAGGTCTTGGTTTATGAGAGAAATATGAGGTCATTAAAGAAGCTATGCAACTTCCTGAATGTAATCTCACCCCCACACTCATGTACCATCATCCTTCTGGTCTCCCAGGCTCACCTTAGAATTTCCCTAGAGGCCTTATTTTCCCCCACCTCTCATATCCGGTCAGTTACCAAATCTTGTTGTTTCTGCCTCCATTCACATCTCAGCTGCTCTTTCCAACTTCATCTTCTTGGAAGCCATTTCTTTAAAAGAATTTAATTATGAAATGTTAATAAACAAGCAAAAACATTTCAGTACACAAAGAACAAAAAAGATGATTGTATATGAAACTGTGAACTTGTCCTGGAGAGTTTTTTAAAGTTTATATTAAAAAAGGTAATAACAGAATTGTCTCATTTGTATGTCCTCCTGAACGTACTTTTATTTCTTCTGTGTCCTTTTAGACTTTTATTGATTCTCTTTCTGTATCACTATTACTGCCCACTGACTTCCTCCTGCCACCCTTCTAAGAAAAGCTCTCCCTTGCAACAGATAGTTAAGCAAAATAAATAAGCACAGTGAATATGTCTGAAAATGAGTCTTCATTTGTTTTTCTAGTCCATAAGCTCTCTGTCAAAAGGTAGGAGGCATCCTTCATTATGAGTCTTTTGAATTCATTTGCCACTGCTTTTATTAGAGTTCTGAAATCTTTCAGTTATTTTTTTTCCATTGTAGTCATCATTATGTAAATTATTTTCTTGGTTCTGTTTATTTCGTTCTGCATCAGTTCATCAAGGTCTTCCCAGACTCTTCTGAGTTCATCATATTAATTATTTCTTATCACTCAGTAGTATTCTATTATATTCATATACCACAATTTGTTCTGCCATTTCCTGATTGATGGAAACTCACTTTGTTTCCTGTTCTTTGCTCTAACAAAGAAGACTGCTATGAATATTTTTGGACATATGAGTTCTTTTACTCTCTCTGCATTTGGCTTCTTTTGTCTAGAGGCCTGGTTGTGGGTCAGAAGGTCTTTTTAGGTATGGTTTAGGGAGTAATCTTTACTTTGTTATATGTTAGTAATCAGGTATTGACACAGAATCAAAACGTGTTCCCTTTCTTATTGATGCCCATACACTATTGTAGAAATGCTGGCAAATCAATTAAATTTTACATCGATATGTTTTCCATAGCAATATATGAAACAAATTTAATTTTCATATCACTTTAAAACATTATTATACAGTTCTTCCGAGTTCAATTTTTAGAAATGTCCCATGCCAAAATTGCTGTCATTCTGGTACACATGGTGTTACTGTTGCCCATATTGATTAATGCTATCCCTTTTCCTCTTCCTCAGCTTTTTTACTTACGTCAACTGCATATCAATTTTTCAACAGATACAGCAGCCCCCAGCAATATAGATGGTAGCTGGGTGGTATTGATGCCTATGTTTGCCAGGCCGAATTTCTCAATGTATTTATTCAAGCTCTTCGTGGATAAGGCACTCTGTATCTATACATCTAACAAATAAGTGTTTTAAACCCCCCAGAGAGAAGTTAATGAAAAAATGTAGTGAACATGATTTGAGAAAAGTAAATAAAAGTTGTAGTTTAGTTTAATAAGGGTGATTACTCCTCCAAAATATGACAAGAAAAGTCCATTGTGAGAAAATGCAGTGAGAACAGCCCCATGCACTCTGCCATGGTGGCATCCACACTATTAATATCCTTTCTCAACATGGTTAAAGAAAATGAATGTGACACTTTCAGATCATTTTCCAGCACTGCACAACATGATGCTAAATTAAACCGAAGAATTAGAAGACTGAGTGACACAGAGCTCTTCTCAACAGGAGGACCTTCTTTCCTTTTAATCATTCAGAATATAGAGGTAGATTAGTTTGAAGAATTGAACTGAAGGGTTAAAAATGATTCCCTTTCTTTCCCCAGAGATCACAGATTCTGTTTGCCCAGTAATGCCATTCACACACAAATGCCATGAAGGCCCATTCGCGTGAATACTGACTCACCAGAGATTTGTTGACTGGTGGATGATTGATTTTTGTGTGAGGGATGGGCATTAATTAATTAATAGTCGAATCACACAGTAACTCTCTCTCTGTGTTATGTTATCAGCGGGAGACCAAAAGCATTGCCTTTTCTCATTCCGTAGGCTGTCCCATGGACTGTCCTTAGTCCTAGACTGTGATGGGTTTTATCAGTTCTTCCCCCTTCCCACTCTAAACCTGACCTCCCCCCACAGCAATACATGTGGAGGAGCGGTAGAGAACCTCCTTGCTGGGTTCTCGTCTTCTGACAAAAGAAACCCTTCCATGAATTAGGAGGCAGGCACAATTCATAACCAGTGCATGCCTGCTCACCCTTCAGATAATCCACAATCATGATAACTGACATTTATCTAGCTCTTCAAAAATGTGCAGTGTTTTATGTATATGAACTCATTTGTTCCAACACAACCTGTGAAGTAGGTACTATAGGTGTTATGATTTTCATTTTATAGATGAGGAAACTGTGGCTTTAAGAAGCTAAATGATTTGTCTGACTAGTGTGGTGGTTAAGTGAGTGGAGAGGAGATGTGATAAATGTGAGAGATGTGGAGGAAGATGAAATTTGGCAACAGATTGAATTTAGGGCATGGGAATGTAGTTAGTTCTAAGAGTGTAAATCTAGGCAACTGAAAGGATGGTGATGCCTTTAAAGAAGGAAAAGGTGGTAGAAATCAGGTGAAAAAACTGGATATTTGAACAAATCTGAATTCGTGGAAAAGGTACATTTCCAAATTTGATGCTCTCTCTTTTGACTAGATTAAGAGCTTCAAGACACCTCAGAGACTCCCCCCTTTCCCATTTCATAGAGAGGAAACTGAGGTCCAAGGGAGTTATGTAACTTAGCTAGTAGTCATCAAAGGCAGGATTTAAACCCAGGTCCTTCAACTTCAGAGCCAGGCCTCTTTCCATCATACCATGCTACCTCCTTTCTTTAATCTTCTGAGGGAGATTCAACTGTGGATTGGTTATAACTGCTGTTATTTCTTATAGAGAAAATATTTGTGTTTTTGTGGTGGCGCCACCCACCTTCTTCCTTCCATTGAGAATCTCTGCTGGCACTGGAGGCATTTGTAACCTTAGCTCCACACAGACTTTTAATACTGAGATTTATGTGTATACATAATATATACAGAGTATCTCCAAAATATTAGTATTATTTTAAGTTTTAATACCTACCAGTAGCTTTTATAGCTGTAGTAGCCTAAAACTGAAATAAAGCTTTTGGAGCATTGTGTGTGTGTGTGTGTGTATGTATCCAGGTTTAAGACTCACCTCTGATGTATACTGACTGGCACATGGCCCCAGGTAACTCTCTAAGATGATAAACTATAGACCTGCATAAGATGGTGACCTGCATTGTTTGATTTCCGAGATCAACGAAATCATATGTTCAGTCCTATGTCTATATCATTAATAGTAAAAATCATTAGAAATAATTGAGCTATTGACACAAAATCAGACTGAATGAAAATAATAATTTAGCCAGTAGGACCACTTTAAAGGTCAGCACTCATTTTGATCATGTTTTATTATGCCTATTAAAACATTACTTTCTCATGAAACCTGGAATTTTCTTTTTTTGTGACTACTTTGTTTCATTTAAAGTTACATTGCCCTCCTTATCCCATTTTAAGTGTACTCTACTATCTATTGTTTATGGGTTAATTCTATAAGATACCTTTTATTTCTTCCTGGTTTTCAGTTTATGTTGCTATATTTGTATATGGGTCTATCCAGAATCTTTCAAAGTCCTCCTTAAGAGCAGACAAGATGGAGTGCTTAATTGAAGTCTAAAGATATTGCAATTGCTTCATTCTTTCCATTCAGTAACTTATTAATCAACATAATTGTAAATCATAATCTAGTACACTGGCTAGCCAGGCACCACTATACTGAGGCCTCAGGGGTTGGCAACCTTTGTCAATCCTTGTCCTTACCTGCCTGAAAGACAGAGATGGCTCCTTTAGTATAATCTTTGTTGTTATTGTTGTTGTTTGGTTATTTTTCAGTAATGTCCAATTCACTGTGGTTTTCTTGGCAGAGATACTATAGGGCTTTGTCATTTTCTTCTCCAACTCATTTTATAGATGAGGAAACTGGGGTAAACAGTGTTAAGTGACTTGCCCAGGGTCACATGGCCAGTAAGTGTCTGAGGTCAGATTTGAACTCAAGAAGATGAGCCTTCCTGACTCCAGGCCCAGCACCCTATCCCCTGTGCCACTGAGGCTTCACTTAAATGTTATTATGGCTGATAAGAAGGGCTCTATCATGCATCGCCAAGGGAGTGTTTGCTGCTTTTAGGTTTTCAGGTTTGAGCTTTCAATCAGGAATCAAGAAGTGACAATGTTAATAACTATATTTTTGTTATTAAATAAAAGCATGATTCCCCCACTCCCAATTTAGTTTCTGGTAGAACCCCAGAATTGTGGCCTGGAACCAACTCATGTATATAACATCCTTTGTGGTTTACAAAGCACTCTTCTAACAACCACCCCCAGGAAGAGGGCAGTGCATATATTATTATCCAGTTGACCGAGGAGAAAACAGAAGATCAGAGATTTCATACAGGGAGGTCTTGAACTGGGGTCTCCTGATTTGAAATTTAGGGTCCTTTTCTCTATACCAGAACTCTGGGAGAGCCTAGAGTTTTGAAGTAGAGAAGGATTTGGAAAGCTTTAAGATTTTTCCTCATGGCTATGAAAGATTCAGGAAGCTGAGTTTGTATCCCTATAGCACAGTGGGCTCTCTGAAAGTATGAGATTATGATAACAATTCTCTCTACCCATTAGGACTTTCAAAGAAGCACTTTGGGGATCAAAGGCTCTCCACCACAGCTCAGAGTTGCCTTTTCAGAAATAACGATTTGGACCAAAGATTAGGAGTCCGCCTAATTATGAGGAGGCCTTATCAACATAGACTATGATTTAGGTACATTCACAGGGGTAGTGTTGCTAAATATCATAGCTGCCAAGATGAATAATACAGAGGGCAAATGTTTTTGTGGTTTAATTGGCAATAACCTTGCAGCTCCAGTGTTGTTATGAGAAAAAGAAATCAAAGAGGTCATGGCATATAAAGCATTTTTTTTTTTTGCTGTTTTTCCTTTCCTAGGGTGGAATTAGGAGAATGGTATGTGTAAATTCTGGTGCCCTCTGCATTTCTTTATTCTTACAAAATTTTCTTTATGAATGAAGGAAATTCCATAGTAGAAATTGATTTGACTTTCTTGTATATGTGAGTGTTTATACAACTTTTAGCTCATCATCATTATTAACTTCATGTAGGACTTCCCATAAAACATGGATAATATTACTCATTGGAAAGTTTCTCAGGGTGTCTGGAATCCTGTGAGTCTTAGACAACAATAGCTTTAATATTGTGCTAAGTCTTAAGAGGGTTCCTAGGGTGAAAAGGAGGAGTCAGCTACCAGGCTTCCTTTCTGCTGCAAAAAGCAAAACATAGCACTCATGGCCCATTTACCTATAATGAATCTAGGAAAGATATTAATCTTTCTACCCTCAGTGAGTTCCTTAGTCCACAGCATCTACTCCTACTTCAAAAGGAGCTGCTAATGATTTTCTTAATAATACTTTGTGACTTAAAGCTCTTTCCTTGGGCACCTCTTTTTTAACATCATCTTCCCCAGAAACTTTGTTTTAAGCCATCTGTTTATCCTTGAATCAATCGAGGGGTCAGTTTTATGTCAAATAAAGTAGTTACACTAGATTAATCTCCAGAAAGTTTTGGCAAAAAATAACAAGTTAGTGTACATGGTAGTAAAGTACATATCTTTTTGTTTTGAAACCTTTACCAGATTGGGCCCAGTGAAAAGACTTATGATGATATTCAGTAGGGAAAAGTATTGTTTGTTGTGTAGGAGAAAGCCACTATCAGCCCCCAGACACTCAAGATTAATTCTGACCAGGGCAGGGTATAGGGATATTTGTACAGCCCCAATTCAGGACTATAGGCCTCTTTTAGTGTGGTTTGTTGGATGCCATGTCATATTAAATTGCCTGTTTATATTGACTTTGCAGTCCACTAATCTAGGTATTTTTCACATGAATTACTGCCTAGTCCTCTTTCCCCCATCTTATATGAATGAAATAGATTTTTTTTGAAACCATGTGTGTAAGACTTTACATTTTTTCCTCTCTAATTTCTTCTTATAGGTAATAGGCCCAATATTAGACTATATAAGCTAAACTCCTAGGCTTTGTGAGACCTACAAATATCATACATATGCTATATATACCTTTATACAAATCACTGATATGTAATATGGACCAAACACAGATTTATGAAGCACTTTACTACAGATGTCCTTCCAAGATGACATCTAGTCTGGCTCATAGATTAAGATAACCAGAAACAGAAAAAGAAATTAGATTCTCACTGGTGTATACTATAGCTCATATGTACAGAAAGGGGAAACAAAGAGTTCAAACAGATCATAAACTGGGATCTGAGACATGATGGGAGGGGCTTCCACTATTTCAACATCTACTGGAGTCCTCTATCTGACAAGAACTGAACAACAAATAATCTCTTGACTTCTCTTAATGAGAATTTTGTCCTTCAAAATTCAAAGAACCAACAAGAGGAATTTTAGATTTCTACATCAGATTCTTACTAACAAGGAAGAATGGGCTACTTAAATAGAAATAATGAGACTCTCGGAAGGAAGTGACCTTGGAAATTTGTAATAGAGAGGGAGGAGAAAATTGGGCAGAGCGATATTGACCCTAGAGTTTGAAAAAGTAGAATGAATGAATGGATGGATGGATGAAAAAGCATTTAACACTTAGTATGTTCCAAGCACTATGCTTAGTGCTGGGGATACAAATATGAAAGTGAGAAAGTCCCTGCTCTTAAAAGCTTCTTATGGACTAGAATTCTTCAGGGAAAGTTGATTCATAGGAATAGGGATAGGGATAGGGAGCTCTCGAGAGAAAAACAATCTGAAGATTCAAGAAGAAACGATTCTAGAGAGGAGGGAAAGAAATCAGTTGTCTAGATAGACCAATGTGGAGAACTCATCTAGCAGAATGAATTTTATTTTATTATTAAAAAATTTTTAGTTAACAAACATCTATTTTCTCTCCCTCCCTCCTGTCTCCATTAGACAAAAGGAAAAAAGAAAAAAATTCCTTTTAATATGCATAGTTAGGCAAAACATGTGTCCGTGTGTGTGTGTGTGTGTGTGTGTGTGTGTGTGTGTGTGTAAATCATCTTGTACCTTGAGTCCATTAGCTCTCTCATGAAATGGGTTTCATGCTTCATCATCATCCCTTTGGGTCATGGTTGGTCATTGCATTGCTCAGAGTTCCTAAATCTTTCAAAGTTGCTCATCTTTAAAATGTTATTATATAATTATTTTTGTATGTGTTGTTGTATAAATTGCTTTCTTGATTCTATCACTTCATTCTGCATCAGTTCATAAAAGTCTTCTCGTGTTTCTTTGAAACTTTCACAGTTTTTATGTCACGATAGCGTTATATTTAGCCAATTTCTAACTGATGAGTACCTTCTTATTTTCCAGTTCTTTGTCACCAAAAAAAAAGCTGCAATAAATATCAAAAAGGAATTTGGAAAAAAAGACATACCGAACATGGGAGCACAGGCCAGAGATCATGAATATAAAATTGTGGCTAGAAAAAGGGCTGGCCTTGGAGTCAGGAAGAACTGAGTGCAAGTCCTGTTTATGACACCACTGGCTCTAAGATCCTGGGCAAGTAACTTCAGCCTTCACTGCTTTGGGAAACAATCTTAAGACTATAAATTACAGAATAGTTTATCCATCTATATTGATAGAGAGAGTTTCCTCAACTGGAGTTCTCTAGACTGACAAAATCAGAGTTCTAGACCAAAAAAAGGAGAGTGAAAGGGGGTGGGGTAGAGATCATTTGTGTACTCTGCTACATATTCCTGTCATAGAAAAAGAGAGACATTGCTCCCCAAAGGGACTTTTCTAAAAAGGAAAGGTCCAGCCTCTTGAATGGAACTGGAGAAAAGGAGTAAAATGACCTTTGACCCAAGAACACAAAAACAGATGGGGAAAGGTGGAGAGGGATGGGGATGGGTACGCTGCTCTTTATTGGTTTGTCACTAGAGAAGAGCAAAAGTTCTGTGTTCGTCTTCATTGCATTTCTCTCCACTATTTTTGATTAAATTAGTCATTTATAATTATAAAAACCACAAAACCTTTTTTTCTTAATATTACATTTTTTTAGTCAAAGTCTGACTTCTTTCCCTCCAACTTTTCCTCCCCCCACTCCATGGCCTCCCACCACTACTGAGAAAATAAGAAAAAGAAATTCCTGTTACAAATATGTATAGTTAAGCAAAAACAAATTCCTGCATCAGCTGTGTCTAAAAAAAGTCTCAGTCTATATAATCTGAGTCCATTATTTCTCTATCTGGAGGTGGGAAGCATATTTCATCATAAGTCCTTTGGAATTATGGTTGGTCTTTGCATTGATCAGAGTTCTTAAATCTTTCCAAGTTGTTTGTTTTCACATTGACATTGTTATTATAGACATTGTTTTTCTGGTTCTGCTCATTTCACTCTACATCAAACAGACAAAATAGCAAGCATTTAATAAAGCACTCACTAGGTACTAGGAACTATGTTGGGGATACAAAGAAAGGCAAAAGACAATCCCTGCTCTCGAGGAGTTTGTAGTCTAATGGGGAAGACAACATGCAAACAACCATGTATAGACAAGCAATATGAAGGATAAACTGGAACTAATTAGCAGAGCACTAGAATTAAGGAGGATGCAGAAAGACTTCCTTTAGAAAGTGGGATTTTAGTTGGGACTTGAAGAAAGCCAGATAAACCAGGAGGCACAAATGATAAGGGAGAGAAATCCAGGCATGGGAGACCTAGTGAAAATGTCCAAAGTCAGGAGATGGAGTGTCTTGTTCAGAGTTCAGCAAGGAAGGCAGTGACTATCACGGAGTATGGATAGGAAACATGCCATAAGACTGGAAAGGGTGGAAGGTTACTAGGGGCTTTGAGTTTTGTATTGAATCCTGGAGGTGATAGGGAACCACTGGAATTTATTGTGTAGGGGAATAACTTGCTTTAGAATGATCATTTCAACAGTGTCAGTTCATGCAAATCTTCCTACATTTCTCTGAAATTATATCCTTCATCAGTTCTATAGTGGAAGAGTATTTCATGACACTCACATTTCATAATTTGTTCAATCATTCTCAATTTGATGGATACCCCCCAATTTCTAACTCTTTGCTACCACACAAAAAAACTGCTATAAATATTTTTGTTCCTGTGGGTTATTTTCCTTTTTCTTGATCTCTTTGAGTATAATAATATAGCACCTAGTAGTGGTATTGCTGGATCAACTTATATGCACAGTTTAGTACATATTGGGAAATAAGTTCCAAATTATTTTCTGGAATGACCATACCACCTGTTTTCCCACAGTTCCTCTAGCATTTGTCATTTTCCTTTTCTCTGGAGTGTTATTATTTATCAATGTTATGGGTATGGTATAGAACCTCAGAGTTGTTTTAATTTGAATTTTCCTAATTACATGTGATAATGATTTTTTTAATATGGCTTGTATTTCTTTGGATTTCTTTCTCCAAAAATTGCCTCTTCACATCTTTTGACCATTTGTTAACTGTGGAATGCCGCTTATTCTTACAAATTTGAACCAATTCCCTATATAACAGAAATGAGACCATTATTAGAGAAATTTACTGCAAACATTTTTCCCCCTTTAGCTCCTTCTCTTCTAATTTTAGCTGCATTGGTCTTGTTTGTATAAAAAAAATTTAATTTTATGTAGTGAGAATTTTCAAAATTATATGCAGACAAATTATTATATAGTCAAAATTATATATTTTACTTTATGTGATCATCTCTGCTGTTTGTTTGGTAACATTCTTTCTCTACCCATAGTTCTTACAGGTGATTTCTTGCTTGCTTCTCTAATTGATGATGTTACCCTTTATGTTTAAGTCGTGTACCCGTTTGGAGCTTATCTTGAGATCCATTGTGAGATACTGTCCCATAAGCTAGTTTGTGCTAGACTGTTTTCCAGTTTTCCCAACAATTTTTGATGAATATGAGTTCTTACTCCAGTGACTGAGGTCTTCAGGTTTAATAAACACTGGGCTATTGAATCACAGTACTTCGTGATCTAATTTTTATAGACTGCAACTCAGTTCCCAGTGAGAACTGGAGGAGAATTTCAGCTACTTCATACATTTAATTTGACAGTCATTGGGGTAAAAGGGAGGCTGCCAATTTTTAAGTGGCATATCAATTTTGAGCTAAGAATATCTAACCTCATCAATAACAGGAAATTGCCCTTAGGCCACTTACATGGCCCTTTTTTTCCTGAGACCTATGGTTCTGTCAGAAGCAGACCATGGGAGGATGTGCATCATTATCCCCTCTCCTTCCAAAGAATTCAGAGGCAATGAGTATCAATTGGTAATTACAATGTTGCCAAGAATAGTTAAGCAGGAAGGCTTTCGACCTGGAGACTGGGGGACAATTCAGAACAAACAAGGATATGGATGCTGGAGAAGGCAGGACAAGAAGAGTAAATGGAAATTAGTCCTGCTTATTGGAACATTGTGACACCAGCTTCAATAACCTTCAATAACAGAGATTTTTTGGATACTATTACTGTATCTCTAAAAGAGAGTGGAATCTTGGAGACTGAAAATTTAACTGTGATTCCAAAATCTGTTAACTGGGGTGGCTGGAAAGAGAACGGGTAAAACCAGTAGATAAATGACTAAGAGAACTTTGTTCCTGGAAGATCAAGGTAACTCTTAAGATGAAGAATCTAATGAGGCATTTCCTAAGAGAACTTAGTTTAGCTTCTATTTTGTGAAGAAACATAATGAAGAGAATTCCTGAGGGTCTTTAGCTATGATAAGGAAAGAGTAGAATAGTGACACCACTTCCAGAGTTGAGGAAAAGTCAGTAATAACAGCAATAGAGGTGACTATAGCTGTGATCTTTCTCATAGCTGATACATTGTAAAAATGATTATTTATCATATTTTATTTTTATAATTAATAATTATTATTGTTTTATGGTATTAATTACGTAGCTAATAATTTTGAGACTTATTTAAGCCTAGGCAATTGGGGAATTTATATGTCTATGCATAAGGTATAGTATGTATAATATTTGAGTATATTTATGCATATATAATATATGCATATAGACAAAAAGTCAGAATTTATAAGGAAAAAATTCTCTAATTATGTTATAAATAATATTTAATAAACTAAGGTGAGGCCTCAGAGCTAACTGATTAATAAGGCAGATTACAATTTTGGAAATTAATGATAAAATATGAGATCATACCTCTTTGTTGCCTCAGTATGCAGTATGGAAGAAAGAATAGGTAACAAGTCAAGTAGTAGGTTGAATGATGAGGTTTTGACCTGATAGTAGATGAATGCATCCACACAATAATCACATAGATTATAAATTAGGGTTATTAATCCTAAAAGCTGTAATAAAATACAAAAAGGAAAAGAGTACAAAATGATGCTGGAATGGTAATTGTTGCTGCCATATGCTAGAGGGCCTTAAATATCAGAATCAGGAGCTGATACTTTTTTTTCTTAGACAATTGGGAGACACTGGTGTTTTGTTTTTTTTACTATGGTAGTAACCTGATCAGAGAAATGTATTTTCAAGATTACCAAGATAGTAGTGTGACAAATAGATTGGGAGAAGTTGACAGATTAGAAGTAGGAAAGCCAGCACAGAAGTGATCACGATCATCCAGATGAAAGGCGATGGGAGCTTATGCTAGGCAGTTATAATGGAAATGGAGAGAAATAGAAAGACATAAGAGCCATTGCCGAGATAAGAAGTGATAATACTTGATAACTGATTAGATCCTGGGGATGATCAAAAAGGAAGTGTAAGTTTATACACCTTTCATTGTATTATCCCTGCCACATTAATATTGAATTAAATCACCATGAGCATATTATGTTTACGTGCTTTTATTGCAATAGCTTTGTAATCAGTAGGTAAAAGCATAATATTGAGTCAATGTGAATTAGAATATGAAATTAACATATACTCATCCTTTCATAATAGTGTTTTATTAAATTAATGAATAAGATCAGAGCCCATCTCCATACCAATGCCAATTTTTTTAGCATCTATAAATTGCTATGTACAGGTATGGGTGATAATAAAAACCTCTATAACTTACCAATGTCTTTTAGTGAATGCTGTCTGCTCAGTTCCGGAAAAGGACTTTTTTGTTTTGTTTTGTTTTGTTTTTACTAATTATGGTTCTTGGGTAAAGCACTAAAGATGCGTATTGACCAAAGTATGGCTTATTTCTCCCTTAATGTATATTTATGGAAGTCCTACCCAAATGATGTGTAGTAGCTTTCCCTGGACCATGATAACAAAAGGTTAGTTGGTAATGAAACTGTCAACAGGCTCTTTGAACTTATAATTTATAATCTTGGATTGTGCTTGGATGTCCAGACTTTCCTGATATCTGAAGAATCAAATCTATTAGGGGAGATCATATAGGAGCTGGCAGGAGTTTGATCCCCTCAGTTCTTGAATTAAAGACAAAATCAAACCCAAACTGCTCAGAGCTGAAAGTTATCCTAAAGATCTTCTAGTCCAACCTGAAACTCAACAGGGGCCCCTTTTATACTTTCCCCACAAAGTGGACAACCACCCTCTGTTGACGAACTTCAGTGAGAGGGAACATACTCATTTTCTTCTTTCCTCAATGACTTTAGTGCCTAGCTCACCATCTTTCCACCCCAATCCTGGCCTCACATAAGGAGACTTCAACTCTTTTATAAACAGATATGTACATATATGTATATAATATATTACATAATATGTGTGTATGTATATATGTGAATACATACACACACACATTTTGTCTCTTTATTTACATGTTGCCTCCATTATTAGAATTTGAGCTCATTGATGTCAGGCACTGTTTCTGCTTTTCTTTGTATCCCTATTACTTAGCATAGTGCCTTGCATGTAGAAAGTGCTCAATAAATGCTTGTTTCCTACCTCCCAAAGTGGTTCCTAGTTTTTGTGAAGTTTTTCCTTCCATCAAGCCTAAATCTGCTCCTCTGTAATTTCTGCACATTATTCCTAGTTCTGCCCTCTAGGGCCACCCAGGATGTATTTAATCTATTTTCAAATCTATTTTCCAAAGTCATGTTGAATATGCCTTTTTGCATATTTGAAGGTATCCTGCTGGTCGGTACACTTTCTAGCCTCCTGTAAGTTTTCTCTAGGCTAAATATCCTTTGGCTCCCATTCTTTCAATCTATTTTCAAATAGCATGGTCTTTGGTTGCTTCATCTTTTCATTTTCCATCAGCTGCTCTGCTAAGACTCCACCATCATCTACTCCTCCAGGAAACTCATTATCATGAAGATTACTTCAGCTCTGGTTCTCACACCTCATCAGGACTCTTAGTTGCTTCTTCCTCTCTGATTAAAGGGCTGGAGGTGGAACAAAAAAAAAAAAAACTCCTCCCAAAGTCTCCCTTTATAAAGGGTTATCCAGCCAGCTCTTCATTTCTCACCACCTGCTCTGCATGGTTCCAACCCCACTAACATCATGCCCCTGCTTGGAGGCAAGGCACGAGAAGTTAGAACTGCTGAAAGCAAACAGTGTCCATTTTTAGAATCATGACAGGAAGAAAAAAATCCCTGAAAAGAATTTGCATCATTGACACATAAGGTGATCTGCCATCCTTCCCCTTTTGAGGGCTTAAATCCATCCTGCCACTTTCAGTGACCCCCTAAGCATTAGAAATGGTTCTTTTTGCCCTATCTACATGTTCCCCAGTTCCCTATATGTATATGCTGGAGGTAGAGGTGGAGGGACTTAGAGAAGAAAGGCTATTTTTCTGACAAAGTTATTGTTAGAATCTTTCTTTAACATTTAACTCCGAGACCAGTTCACTCCAGACTATACATGACTGGCTGAGTGGCCTGAACTTGGTTAGTCTGATTTTGATAAAAGGGGAGGGACATTCTTGCCCAGTCTTTCCTTTTCTTCACCCCTTACTTCAAGTACTGCTTAGTCACCTTGGGCCAATTTGGTTTATTTTGGCAGTGATGAATTAGTGATGAATCATGATTCAGGAGAACCTTTTGACCAAGGTTAGATCTCGTTAGACCTTAACACTGAGTCACTTCATGTAGGAATCTCAGACATCTGCATTTTCCATGAATGTGCTTTAGTTTTAGTGTTGCTTCCTCTGTCTGTTTCTGATTTGGGGGAACCTACCTTCTTCCCCGTAGATCCCATCTCTTTTTTAGTGACTATGAATATATCATTTGAATATAATTGAAGCAGACTACACCAATTGTGTCTGTTTATGGTGCATCTTTGGAATGTGCTTTTTAAAAAGAAGATAACTGTAGAGAGAATGGCACTTTTCTTCTGACTGGAATATAGTGAAAGACTCACTGATTTAGTGGCTGGAGAAATGGGAAACAGATGTCCAGCTCTTCAAAGTCTTCTCTTTCCAAGCTAGTCCCTGTGGTTTGTGTGGAATATGATGAACATTATATCGAGTTGAAGTAGTCTCCTCCTCACAGTTTCATCCAACTACTCGACAATTTTAATTTAGAGTGAGGTTCTGGGAAACGATTTGCCCAGATAAGGTGTATAATAAAAGATAGAAACAATTTTCTGATCATCATTCAGATGGAAGTTAGACTAAAAATACTCTGTAGGAGTAGCCATAAAGGAAGGAGGTAAAGAGAAAAGACTTCACCTTGGTCTGAGAGCGTCTACTGGTTATTTATTGCCTGTTTAGGTTTAGTAGCCATGTTGCTGTTGTTCATGTTGTCTGACTTTTTGTGACCCCATTTGGGTTTTTCCTTGGCAAAGATACTGGAGTGGTTTGCCATTTCCTTCTCCAGCTCATTTTACAGATGAGGAAGCTGAGGCAAACAGGGTTAAGTGGCTTGCTCAGGGTCACACAGCCAGATTTGAACTCAGGAAGGCGAGTCTTCCTTGACTCCAGGTCCAGCACTCTATCCACTGTGCCACCTAACTGCCCTTAAGCTAATGAATCAAAAGAACTTTATCCTTCTCTTAGAGATTTGTCAGCTGTTGTACCCCAGCATATTATGGCAGAGCAACAGATAACATGAAGAGGCTGAATACCAGCACGTGCATCTCAGTGAACACTACAGCTAGAGATAATGGAGACTCCCAGAAGAGATTATTTGACCTCTTGTAGGGAGCAGCATAGGACCCCAGTTCAGTAGAGCAAACAACTTGCCCAATAACATCCCTAGAAAATGTTGCTGGCTTTGCAGCATAGGAGGTATGAGCTGTCCAAGCTACTCAGGTACCCGGGCCACACATAGTCCCTCCATGTGTGACCCTACACATTCCTTGTTTAATCAGACATGTTCCAGGTATGTACCTTCTTCCATTGGTGGTATGAAAATCAGTTGGTCAATAACAAATTATGTGTTAGTTGTTGGTTACAGGACTCAAGGAAGGGCAAAAGCAGTTCCTTGCCTTAAGGATATTACATTATAATGGGGGAGACAATATATAAATATCTAGTTACATACAATACTTACAAAGAGTAATTGAAAAGGAATTTGAGAGGGAAGGCACCAACATCTTGGAAGTGGTGTAAGGAAAGGCTTCTTGTAGAAGATAGTATTAGAGCTGAGTATTGAAAGAAGCTTCTGTGTGAATGGGGGAAATCTTTCTTGTCACTTATATTGCCATGCTGGTTAATTCCATGCCCTTGGCTTGGAACCCTGTGTCTTCTGGCTGGCTCACAAAAGAAACACATGGCTAGGGGCTCACAAGCAATGGTTTTGAGTGGATGCTGAACTATACCCATAATGTGTTTCAAGCCTATGTGCATTGGGACTTTGGGTACTCCTCATATGTATTTTTGTAACTGTACATAGTAAGTAATGGAAAAAAATCCGTATCCTCAGATTTACTGGAAAATTATGAGAAACTTGTAATTAAACTTGAGTCATGTAGTCTGTTTTCAGTTGGCAAAGTATAATGTTCAGGTTTAAAAGAGGAATAAAAAACAGGTTTTGAGGTTTTGGAAGATACATATATAATTGCTTTTGCAAAGCCGCCTTTTCAGGAGTAAGTCAACTGTGAATATATGAATTGTTTCCCTAAAATGCACAGTTGAACAATCAAGCAGAATACATAATGTTTAAAAAAAAAGTTTGTTATCTGCTGGAGTCCATATTAGCAGGTTTGCCCCTAACAATGAGGAATTCCTAAGAAATATTTCTAGTGTCACCTTATCTCTATTTCATCTCCATCTTAAAGTGTGGAGTTTATAATTAAATCATCTAAAATATATTTCCTCTTCATGAATATTAATTTTCATACTGATAGGAAAATTATTCCTTTAATTACTTCAATACTTCTCCTCCTACACAAATCATGGCCCCTCTGCAACAATTGCTTCTGGGTGGGGAGGGGAGGGGGGATTCATCGTGTAGGATTATAGATTTAGAACTGAATCTGGATTCAGCTCTAGTGATCATCTAGTCTAACCCTGCCATTTTACAGATAAAGAAACTGAGGCTCAGAGAAGTTAAGTGAATTGCCCAAGGTCCCATAAGTAGTAATTAATATAGGCAGTTTCATACACAGATATTCTGGCTCTAAATGTAGTGTTATTTCTGCTACACCAGACCTTTGCCTGATGATAAAGCCCTGTCTACTTGATTAGGCTGGTCTTGGAGGTGGTGCTGGAAGCTTTTCTAACTGAGAAACACTTGCCAAAGTCTGTATTCCACTGTCATAGCCTTCAAGAACACAAGGTCACCTCTGTTACAATCTGAGGCATCCAAAGATGAGTTTAGGAGAGGGCTCCTTTAATCTGTGTCTGTTCCCTGGGAATTTTGTTGTGTTTCATTTTTTATTGCTTACTGTCACCAAAGTGTGACTTAGTATTCTGATCAGCAATTATTTGCCATCTCTCTAACAGCACCCAGCACTCACCTAATAATCTAAATATCTTCTCCCTTCCCATTTGTGGCATAGTGACAGAGTATTTTCAGTTCTTTTCTAATTCCTTAACTGAACCTCAAATGAAAAATGTATTTTCTCAGATACCATCTAATTAAGGCCTCCTGTCACAACAGAACATTGTTTTGTGAAATCGAATTGCATTGTTCTGTACTTCAAGTAGAGCCTTATGAGAACGAATTGTCTCAATGGCTCAGCTCATCCTTCAAGCTCAACTAATGGTGAGAGATTACAGTGGTTGTTTCCATAACTGGTCATGATCAATTCCAGTTTTTAATGTTCACCCATAACACCCAGTAATTTGGAAGAGAATGATAGCTTAAGAGGAAAAATACGCTTGGCATACAGGACCACTATTTCCTGGGGAGCACCTGCCCTTTATTTCTAGACCAATATTTATCTTACTAATAGTTGCTTCTGGCAGTGGGAACAACAGTAAATCTCTGCAAGAGTCATTCTTCCAAGCCATCCCTCTCTTTGTAGACATGCAGAGACATTTTTTCAGCAAGTGTTCAGAAGTTCCAAAGCCAAGCACATTGAATGGGTTTTTATTTTTGAGATGGAGAGAACTGATCTGTATGGAAAGGTTGTTTAATCTAGTTATTCAAAGACTTGGCCTTCTGAAATAGGTCTACAGGGCAAAGGAGGTTGAGATTGGTGGAATGTATTCAAAATGCTTTTTCTGTCTTAATTTGGGAGTTATTTTCAAAGCAGAGACTGCGAATGGGTGATGGAAGGGGAAAAGTAGAACATGGAAGATACAAATAAGCATATTTAATAGAAGTTCATGGTTTATAATGAAGTCTTTTTTCTTATTCTTTGGGTATAGTTATGCTTGAGTTTGTTGATATCTAAGTTCACAATAAAAAAAAAAGTTAAAAATGAACCAGACAGCATCAGATATGAAGACCTTCTCTGGTTGATGTGTTAGCTCTGTTATTTCCTTCTGAATAGCTTCCTATATCTTAGGATACAGTGCTGAGGACAATCAGTCCTTCAAAAGCTCCTTTCCCTGCATGTGGTAAACTGTGAATATAGGGCTGGTTATCACCTTTTCTTCAACTATAGGGGTCTTAAAAACAAAGATTAGAGCAACCCCAAAACTGAGCAGGGGAACTGTGAGAGGCAATAATGGGATTTGGACTACCATTATTCCTAGAATGAGCTACTAGGATGCCCAAAGCACTGAGTTTCTCCAAAACAGTCTAATTCCTATAAATATGTTATGAAATTTGATATTTAGAAGAGGCGTTAGTGGTTATCTTGTACAACACATATGTCAGACATCCCCACCATACCATTTCTGACATGTGGTCAGAAGCTTTGCTTGAAGACCCCCCACTTCTTGAGGCATCAGGTTTCACCTTTGGGTAGCTCTGTTAGAAAGTTTTTCCTGATATCTATTTGGAATTTGCTTTTTGCTTGTGTGTGGCAGTTTCCATCCCTTGTTCCCAATTCTTTCCTCTTGGGCCAATCCTTCCTCCACATAACAGCCCTTCAAATGCCTGTAGATATCACATGTCCCACAAGTCTTTTCTTTTCCCAGGTAAACATCTCGTTTTGCTTTATTAGATCTCCATGCAACCAGGACTCAACGTCTTTCACCTGCCTGATTGTTTTCCTCTAGACTCCCTCCAATTTATTAGTGCCCTTCCTAAATTGTGGTCCCCAGAACTGAAGAATATAATTGTCACATGCTCTCCTAAGGGTGGTTAAGAGCTAAGAAGTACAATTGATGGGGATGACAACCGGAACAAGCCACCACCAGTAACGATGCTTTGAATGGACTTTTTTTTATTAAAAGGGGAAAAATGCTTCCATGCTTTGGAGAGCTGTCTAGGTCCTGTGTGTCAAAAATTTAAGTGTCTAACCTTGAGTGATCTACCTGAAACCAAGATATAGTCTACTGAGATGGTTTGAATATTTATTTTAAGCTAATTCACTAGTAGAGATAAACTAATGAATCAACAAGCATTTTATTAAGTACTTAATAATAGCTAGTATTCGTGCTTTGAGGTTTGTAAAGGGTTATATAGTGCTTTACTGATCCGGTGTTATGTGAGTCTCACAACAACCATGAGAAATAGGTGCTACTATTTTCCCCATTTTACATATGAGGAAACTGAGTCAAACAGAGGTTATGTAACTTGCTGGGGATCACACAAGTAGTAAATGTCTGAGGTTAAATTTGAACTCAGGTCTTCTTGACTCTAGGCCCAGACCTCTATCTGTTGGATCCCCTAGCTGCCTCAGTAAGCAATTTCTTTACTTCTTACTCATCATTACTCTTTTTTTCTCTATCAAATGTGGTTTTTATTCAACTGACAAGGAATTTTTCTGCAGCTGCACTTGTGGAACATCCCATGGCAATAACAGGAGTTTTCTTGACTTTTTTTTCCTTTTCAACCTTATTAAAAATTATATTGGTCCTGAAATATTGAAAGAAATAAATTTAGATTCACAAATAACTGTCCATTATCAAAAAGTCACTAAAACACCACATTTGGTTATATAAAAGTTAGTCCCTTTTTGCCACAAAAGGAACATGGGAACAACTTTTGCTGATGATATAGTTTCTTCCTGTTAGACTGACGTGGTAGAAGATGGGATAGGATTTTTTTTTGAGGGTGGGGGATGAAGCTGATTTTTAATATGCCTACCCCCAAATACTTGAAATTAAGAATGACAGCAAAAGGAAAAGTGGGAAGTTGACCACTTTGCCCCCAACCAAACAGGCCCCCAAATTTCAAGCCAGCCTACCACCTCAAGAGTGCCTAATCCTTGGGGATTTGGGTAGAGGGAAGGGAATACTTAAGCGGAACACGTGAGATGCCAGACCATCATTCTCTTCACCCGCACCATAATTATTCTTTCGGAGAGTTTTGAGAGATTGTGAAGATCAGAGAAAATATCTAATCCTCTTTATTGTCGGTTGCACTGGTAGTTTGAATCAGGTCCTCTGATTCCAGAGCCAGGGCCTTGTTTCACTATGCTAAGTTATATCTTAGTGTTCAGAAGAAGCTGGCATCTTCTACCTTGTTTTTCCTTCCGATTGACACAATGAATTTGGTGGTATAATTTTTAAATTGAAATTTGGTATGAAATAGGGCTAAAAAATCTATCTGAACTCCTGGAGGAATGCCTTCATTCTAAATAAGGGACAGTTTTCTGGGAGAGAGAGGGAAGGAGGGAAGAAGAGAGAGAGACAGATAGACAGACAGACAAAAGTCAGGTGGTGGGTTTGAACCAGTGGGCCATCAGTCCTACCAGATGAAATAGAGCAAAGGCTACCATGGTTCAGACTATGTGCAGTTCTCAGATGATGGGGTTTACATTGGACCAGAAACCTTGGGCTGTCCCTCACTTAGCTGGGGAAGTTATCTGGGGGCTCAGTGCTGTCAGTATGCCAGCCCTGCAAACCCTCTTCCTTCCTCTCCATCTATTCACTCTCACAGTCATTTCTCAGTTTTCTTGAAAGGTCAGTCCTTCAGAGCTCTGATGCAACTATTTTTGCCATGGCTTTAATTTTGACACTCCGGGCTCTTTCACCATGTTTCAACAGCCTTATCACCTGGGATAGCCCAGAGGAAATAACACCATGGTTGTGCATACCACTTAGATGAACTGGTAGTTTTGTGAGGTGGAGGATCACCAAGCCTTACTATCTGTTCTACTATTGTGTCTTAAAGTCTTCCGGGTCTTACCATCTGCTCTGCCACTATGCCCTCTAGACTCCTGTCCTGGATACTGTCACCTCACCTACTGGTGTACTCTAAGGATTTCTGGATCTTTCCATCTGCTCTGCCGCTGAACTCTCCTCCAACTAGAGTTTGATTTGCTTGAGAGCAGGGACTATCTGTTCCCCCTCCCCCACTTCTGTTTGTATCCTCAGAATTTAGTACAGAGCTCAACACATAGAAAATGCTTAATAAGTGCCTTTGAATTCATTCAGTTACTTTTTTGTTTTTGTTTTGTTCAGGAATAAGACAATGCTATTTAACCCCGAGTCCTTTAGGGAAGGAAATGTAGCAGTGCAAATTGTGATCTGAAAGAATATAGGATTCTATGGTGAGTCAAGCAAGTCTACAGGTCTAATAAAATCCAAGGGCTAGGCAGAACATTCAGAAAGGAGTTTGTGGCCATGATTCAAATCTGAGGAGTCAGCACAGAGTCAGGAAGCATCACAAAGGGGAGTAGTAGGTGTTGGTTAGGGACACGCAACTTCTCAATCTAATATGGCATTCTCCTATGAAATTGGCACACCAGTCATGCTCCCTTCTTAGTCTGCTGCATTGACTTTGCTTTGGACCTAGTCACAGAGTATATAAGAGAGAAAAGAATAGAAGCCCAGTGAGTACTCCTACATGTTGTCTTTTTAAAAAATAAATGATATTTTATTTTTTCCCCAATTACATGTTAAAACAATTTTTAACATTTTTTAAAGTTTTAAGTTCTAAATTCTATCCCTTTTTTCCTCCCCCCTCCCAGAAAGGTAAACTGTCAGATATAGTTTATACATGTACAATCATGCAAAACATTTCCATATTAATCATTTTGTACAAGAAGACTTGAATAAAAGAAAAAGGATGAAAGAAAGTGAAAAATAGCATGCTTCAGAATGTATTCAAACAATATCACTTATTTTTCTGGAGGCAAATAATATGCTTCGTCATTAGTCCTTTGGGATTGTATTGGATCATTGTACTGCTGAGAATAGCAAAGTCATTCACAGTTCTTCATTGTGTAATATTGTTGTTACTATGTACCGCAATTCTCCTGGTTCTGCTCACCTCACTTTGCATCAGTTCATGTAAGTCTTTCCAGGTCTGAAATCATCCTACTTGTCATTTTTTATAGCACATTAATATTCCATCACAATCATCTGCCACAGCTTGTTTAGCTAGGTGTTGTCTTCCTCATATCTGATAAGAATTTTATTCTGAAACTGATATCTTCTTATAATCATCTTGCTGCATCTTAGCTTACCTCATTGGCACCACATTGATGATGACTGACTGATTTATCATCAGTTTATACACCTGGCCCATATCCTTGGCCCTCCTATTTCTCCTTGATTTACCTTGCATCTTCTTGAAGTTACTACAGGTAACTTTCCTTTCGTTTCCTATTTTCATTTCTAACAGTGATTTCTAACAGGCAGAGGCTCAAACTACATCGCAAGGGGTTGTAAAGTTGAGCTCATCACACTTTCCCATGTACTCCTTGGATCTCCAACTTTGATCTAACTTCATTCCTTTAGCCCTGAATAATTGAAGGTGTCTTGTCAGGTAAGATTAACATGAGAAAATCTGAGCTTCCAGTTTTATTTTCCTCCCTGGTATCTCTCACCTGCTTTGTCTCTGCCAATTTTTGCTTTTGTTTTAATTCAGAAGTAGAAGCCTCATATTTCTGTATCAGTACAATGATTTCCTGTACTGAGATTTTCCCTACACAGATAAAATCACAAGTTTGGACAAGAAGAAAAAAAGAAAGAAGGTATCATACTGGGAACATGGGGGTCATGAGTGGGGAGACCATCCCAAGAGTAGGAAGCCTGAATTTGTCCTGGGTCAGGGGTTCTTCAACTTTTTGTATGGTGGAGTGCTTTGGCAGTCTCATGATACCCATTGTAATAGCTTCAACATGTTCTTTGTAAGCAAACTACTGATGCTGAAAAGTGGAAAAGGAATGAAGGTAAAATCATTGTCTTTGACTACCACCATTTCTGATACATGCCACTATTTCTTAGCTTATATGTGGTGCAGTGGTTAGAATACTGGCCCTGGAGACAGGAAGACATGAATTCAAATTTGGCAAAAGGTACATACTAACTGCGTGACCCCTAAGCAAGTCATTTAACCTCTGTCTCAGTTTCCTTAACCATAAAATGAAGATCATAATTGCACCTACCTCCCAAGGTTGTTGTGAAGATCAAATGAGATAATATTTATAAAATGCTTAGCACTGTACCTGGCACATAGTGGGCATTTAATAAGTGCTTGTTTCCTTTCTTCCAATCTGTCCAAATCTCATAGTGGGGGCTACAGGTGCCCTTGATGCCATGTTTATATATAGCCTTTATCCATGCTAGGGAATCTAACCAATCTCAATCTTTTCCTGGTTTGTTCTCCGGGCATGTGATAGGATAGTGAGGATTCTTTGTTGCAATGCCCCATGAGGATTCTGGTCCTTTTAGGATATTTTGTCCCATACAGAAAGCGGGGGAGTCACCATGTGGTCCCTGTGCTCTCAAGGTTCTGTGTCAAAAAGCTCTAGGGCTAATATCAGAGAGGAAGGCCCCTGGGGTTCGTAAGTGAGTACTAGAGCAAGCGTGGGCTCAATCATAGGAGTACTCCCTAAAGTTTGAAATTATCTTGACTGTGTCCAGTATCTTCATCAGTTGTGAGGAATTTCCCATGCAGATTGACTCCAACTTGACTTTGAATTTGATAGCTGCTGGCTATGCCACTTTGCATGTCCTATTTTTCTATCTATTATATGGGCACAAAATTTATTGCTTTCTTCTAAATTCATATGAACCTAAATGGCTTTTCTGTACAGAAAATGTAGTTGCATTTTTGTTATTCAGTCATTTTAGTCGTGTCCAACTCTTCGTGATCCCATTTAGGGTTTTCTTGACAAAGATCCTGGAGCGGTTTGCCATTTCCTTCTCATTTTACAGATGAGGAAACTGGAGCAAGCAGGGTTAAGTAACTTGCCCAGGGTCACACAGCTAGGAAGTGGCTGAGACCAGATTTGAAGTCAGGTCTTTCTGACTCCAGGGCAGGCACTCTGTCTGCTGGGACACCTAGCAACATGGGGAGATGGAATTGTAGATCAGGCATAAAACACTATTTGGAAGGTAAATTCTTAGAATTGTGAAACCCTTGGAGGGATTTATGTACCAACTGGCAATCTGTATTAATGGTTTTCTCAGGCTTTGTGGCAGCTGTTTTACAAGTGAAATGTGTTTTTCTTTCTTTATACCAAAGCTTTTCTCTCCTGGAAGGGCTATCATAACAGGTCAGGGATCTGTTTAATTGGAAAGCAACAAATGTGGCAGACACACATAGCTCTTCTCCTGGCTCCTGCCTGTTTCATGTCTTGTATTTGGACATCTGCTTTGTGCCCAACCAGGGTCCCTGAGTGCCCTGTTAGGCCCTTCTAATGGAAGTTCCTAATAGTCTCATTCAGTCTATGCCCGAGGGTGTAATATGGCAAGCCTACTCAAATGTAAATGAGTTTCCCTGCCCTCTCAGTTAGAGGAGCTGCTGCTTTAATTTTCCTGGCTACAGCCTGTGTGGCTTGAATGAAAGGTCATAATATTCTGTTCCCAGACACCTTGTTGATGGACACTGGCTTGTTGAGAGAGTATCTATAAAGAACAGGGACTGTAGGAAGGCTGAGCCAAACTTCTCTTGCCTTGGTAGGAAATCTGACTGCGTGTCCTGCCTAGTCTGGCATAAGCCCTTTTCTATGTACAGACCCATATATCTATCACTATCCTTTGCTGAATTAAGTTCCTCATCTTGGATCCAATCATGGTCCAGCTCTAAGCCTTTGTACTGCGAAAAAGTTATGCCTGAACAGTGCATGGTTGTGTCTGGACAACCTCAGATGACAAAATTTCCTACTAACATACCCTAAGTCCATTTGGCTAAGATATCCAGTTTCCCCTATGAGACTGATGCTTGTGCTGAAACTGACCATACACATCCAAGAGAGTTTCCTGAGATTAGTGCATTG
>NW_020954567.1:25722838-25779604 GCF_900497805.2 Vombatus ursinus
GGAGATACAACAGAAAGTCCCAGCTCTCAAGGAGCTCATACTCTAATGGGAGAGGCAATATGCAATTGCATAAAAAGAAGCTACTGCAAGATAAATTGGAGGTAATCAACAAAGGGAAGGCTCTAGAATTAAGAGGGAGTGGGAAATTTTTCCCATAGAAGGTAGGTGGAATTTTAGCTAGATACTTAGGTGACTGCCTACTTCTGTTTTCCCTTTTACTGTGGCTGTTGAAGGAGACCCAAGGAGGAATGATGGCAAAGGCTCCTCTGGCAAGAGTGATAAGTTAGTCAAGGGCATGTGGAGGAGTGTGAAGTTGGGACTGTGAGACTAGGCAGTCTATTTTAACAACTGTGTATCTACTTTTCAAGCTTTCAAGTATTACTTCTCCTTCACATTCTCACTTATTGCCTTTCCCCCCGCTCTCCTCTCCTCTCATTCCTGCTAGTTTATTCCTTTTTAGTATCTACTCTCTCTTTCTGATCCCTTCTAATTCTTCTCAACCCAAGTCAGTGCCAAACAGTGATGCAAATAAGTCATAGATCAGAAGATCATAAATTTAAAGCAAGAAAGGATTTTAGAAGTCTAGTCCAAACCCATCATTGTACAGGTAGCTAAGATATCCAGTATCCCCTATGAGACTGATGCTTGTGCTAAAACTGACCATACACATCCAAGAGAGTTTCCTGAGATTAGTGCATTGCTAAGGAAGAGCTCAGTTGCAAGGAGTAGCATTTTTAGGGGAAAGAATACTTGGGTTGGAAACATATAAAGTTGATGGTTGAGGCAAAGAAGTTTGAGAAGGCTGGAATAATTAGGAGAGTCAGTTAGCCAGTCAAGTAGACAAAATACTATTGCAATTCATAAGGAGCACTTCAGTAGTAAAAGGAGCAGAAAAGGTATCATTACATAAAAGAAAAGAGTTATATCAACTATCAGAGTATGTCAGATATTGTCATTATTGTAAACATTTTGATGCCTTAAAGAAATTGGAAGATAACTTTTTTATATTAAAAGTTTATAAAATATGTGTATTACAAAACACAGCTTTTAGATGGGATTTGGGCTGCTTTGAACAGAAAATGAATTGTGCCATAAACATGAAGACTCAGATTATCTTGTGATCAATATAGAACGACGTATCACTTGCATGTGAACTGCTTGATGTTATATGGAGACAAAAGCAGAAAAAAAATATTTCTTTAAAAACAGAAAGATCTGAGCATGCAGAGAAAGGGACACAAAACATGTTGGACAGTCTTGAGGACTTGGCATTGAGTCAGGAGGCTTTCACTTAAACCATTGGGGGTATAGACCTGACTTGGAGAAGAATTAAGAATTGATTCATGACAGGAACTGGTAGGAGAGAGAACTGATTTTACTGGCCAAGTGGTTCAATGACAGATATTTCCTTCAGTGCCATCTAGAGCTGGAAAGGGATAAAGCTTCTTATAAGTGCCAGTAACTCTCTGCTACCACTTCTGGTTTGACAAAGAAGAGCAGAAGTGAAGTTTGGCTTTGCAGCTGCTTTGTATACTGTTGAGATGGTTGGTTTGACTTGCTTAAATATCAGTATGACCAGCTTGATCAGTATGTGTTGCTTCGAGTTCTGTTCTGATTGACCAGTGTGGCTACACTGTGCAGACCCTTTGACCCAGCAATACCACTTCTAGGTATGTATCCCAAAGAGATCATCAAAATGGGAAAAGGACCCACATGTACAAAAATATTCTTAGTAGCTCTTTTTGTGGTAACAAAGAGTTGGAAGGTGAAGGGATGCCCATAAATTGGGCAATGGTTAAACAAGTTGTGGCATATGAATATAATGGAATACTGTTGTGCTATAAAAATTGATGAACAGGCAGACTTCAAAAAAACCTGGAAATTCATATATGAACTGATGCTGAGTGAAATGAGCAGAACCAGGAGAACATTGTAAACAGTAACAGCCACATTGTACAGTGACTAACTTTGATAGACTTAGCTTTTCTCAACAATTCAAGGATCTAAGACAACGACAAAAGACTCATGATGGAAAATGCTATCCACATCCAAAAAAAGAACCATGGAGTCTGAATGCAGATAGAAGCATACTATTTGCTCTCCTTTTCTTTTGTTGTTTTGTTTTATTTCTTCTTTGTCATGGTTCCTCCCATTAGTTCTAATTCTTCTATATATCGTGACTAATGTGAAAATATGCTTAATATGAATGTGTAAGTAGAGTATATATCAGGTTACATGCCATCTTGGGGAGGAGGGAGGAGAAGGATGGGGAGAAAATTTAAAACTCAAAATCTTATGGAAGTGAATGTTGAAAACTAAAAATAAATAACCAACTGGTCTGGTCTGTATAGACCAAGATAAACAGCCTGATGAGCTTTGCAATTCTCTGGCTTAAAGGAAACTTCTATTCATCTTAAGAAGCAATGCTTTTTAACTGCCCCTTTAAGGGTGATAGAAGTTGAATGAGCATGCAAATTCTATCTCCCAATAAATAATACAAGAGGATTTGCCTAGCTATAGAGAGGTAAGGACCAAATGGGAAGGCAATAAGAAGAATGTGGTGCTATTGTTCCAGAACAGAACAATGACATAAAATCATGCAGTCCAGGGTTGTGGATTACCCCAAATATATGTTTGTTTGTTTTCTCATTTGCTTCCCTGCAAGGTTCCTATAACTGCATGACCCTTCTCTTCCATAAGTACTGAGTTCATTGGTGAGTGGATATGACCCAGATTTTTGTTTGGATTATGATGTATTTTATTATTTATATGCTCACTTTAACATACAAGAATTTTACATTATTTCTCTTGCCTCGTTGCAAAGTAAACAGTTATATTTAAGATTTAAAGATATCATTATTCTGAATACCTGGCTATATAAAAAGGAATACATTGTGGGCTGGGCTCAAAGACTAGAGTATTGAATAAAGAGAGTGTATTTACTCAGTAGGGTTACCCCTAGAATCTTGAGAGATTTAGATTGCAACTGTGCGATGGTAGTCTATCTCTGGGCCCCTACACCTGCTAGTGTGAGAGCAGGTAGGAGTGAGCAAGTGACTTTAGAAAGCAAGCAATCATTAAGTAAATTAGCATTTGTTAAATGCCTTCTAGTGCCAGGTGCAGTACTAAACACTGGAGTTACAAAAATGAAAGAGAAAAACTCTCCCTGACTTCAAGGAGCTTAAAATCTAATGGAAGAATAAAAAACACAAAAGGAAGCTGAAAAGTGGGGAGAAAGGGAAGAGAAAAGAGTGTGATGAATTTCAAAGTAAAAAAGCCCAGCGGAAAATGAAGAGATGGTTGACCTGGGGGCCTTCCTTAAATGGAGGTTTGGGGGGGGGAGTTTTCCAATTCTCTCTTCATTTAGAGGGATATATAAAAAGTATAAAGGGTAGGGATGAGGTGTGAATACCAAGATTAATTTGGTCTTGCAGAATGAAGTTCCTCTGGGCATAAGGAAATCCAAAGTAATGGAGCCAGGTGGGAAATGAAGAGATGGCTGACCTAGGGGCCCTTCTTAAATGGAGATATCTGTATGTCGTTGGGAAGGATAACAAATGGTGTAATGTTGTGGGGATGGGGCCGTATCAAGGACCGCATTTTCCCCAGGTCATGCCACTTCCATTACATATAGATAAGGAAATTAAGGCCCAGAGAGGTAGAGTGATTTGGCCAAGATCACCCAGGTGGCAAAGCTGATATAAATTTTAAAATGATGTGCTAAGAGGCCTCAGTTGTTAATAATTTGAAATAGTGTCTTTCCTGTATTCCTTTGGGTGGGACATTAAATTGTTGAATTCATGAATGAGTGAATAGAAAAAGCATTTATTGATTACTGTATAACAGTATATACCAGACACTGTATAAAGTGCTATGTGTAAAGATACACAAAGAGAGATTAGTCCTTGCCCTCAAGGAGCTTACATTCTAATGAAGTGTTGCGGACCTAGGAACAGAGCTTTGGTGTAGGGAATCATAGAGGTGATGAGTCGATGAATAGACTCTTGTCTGTAGCTCCAAGAAGCTGTAGCGTGTGCACAGCCTCCACCGTCTCCACAGATGGGCTAACCCACGTAACTGACAGGCCTCAAACCCATGCATGGTTTAGGGGTTTGTCTACCCCAAGCATGGGAAGACTTCCCTTGGCAGAATGGAGAACAGCTTGTTCCAATTGCCACAAAGGCGGCTGAAGCGGGCACTTAGAACTTGGTCACACATCGAAGACACCAAGGTCATCCACTATAGCCCAGGCCATTGCCAGACCTCTTGACTTCTGTCCTGCCACTGGACTTCAATGACTCTGGAAGAGAGAATGGGGCTGAACACTTTGTGCAACTCTGCCTCACTTAAATGCACTTCACAGGAAAGTAAAGACATTACCCCATGATATCACTGGTCCTCTTTGAAAAGGAAGGACAAACAACAACAACAGAATAGTCAGTTGACGGGTTCTTTCTGGAAGCAACCAAACTGTTGATTTAATCACTGTGACCAGAGTAAGAGGTGGAAAGGAAGAGAGGGGAAGGTTAGGTAGGCATTGGGAAAGATGGCCTTGGTGGATTGCTGGATAGGATATAACAGACATGCATGGTTTGGGGTCTGGGACCAGCAAGTAGAAACAGTGCATTCGGTGGGCTAGCTTGTCCTCACTTAGTCAGCCATCGAGCTAGCTGTCCTCTAGCATCAAAGATGAGTGGATGAATTTCCCCGGTGACTGGGCACATGCATTCCGGAGGCTCAGGTCCCATGGAGAGGTCCAGGTCCTATCTAGAGGGCACCGTCCGGGTGAGTAGGAGTGGTGGCAGCCAGAGGGTGACGTGTACTGGCTTGACAACATTAATTTGTTCATTTGACAAATACATATCGAACACTGGCTACAAGCCCAGCCCCTGTGCAACTGACAATGACAGCAAACTTAGAGATACAAAGAAATATCAGAAGTTTTCTTGGGTTTCTGGGAATTTACAATCTAGGCATTGTGGCACCCAGATACTCTAGTTTGTTGCAGCAGAAATTTACTCAAAAGAGGCAGTAGCCTGCTGTTGTGAGTCATTTTTCAGTCATGTCCAACTCTCTGTGACCCCATTTAGGGTTTTCTTGGCAAAATTACTGGAGTGGTTTGTCATTTCCTTCTCCGGCTCATTTTACAAGTGAGGAAACTGAGGCAAACAGGGTTAAGTGACTTGCCCAGGGTCACACAGCTAGTAAGTGTCTGAGGCCAGATTTGAGTTCAGGAAGATGAGTCTTCCTTACCCCAGGCCTAGCACTCTGTGCACCATGGCGCCACTTAACGGTCCATGGCAATACCCTGAGAGCTTGCTAAGTGAATTCTACCTTCTTACATACCCCTGGGATAGAGATGTCAGACACCACCCAGCAACATGGGACTACTCTCCTAAGTGTGGCCCAAACCAGAGTAAAATGTAATTGAGAAATAATTAACCAGATGCATAAAAAGACAATGAAATACAGATAATGTTAACATGAGATGCTCTAAGTCAACATGCAGCCTGCTGGGATCCTTGTACACACTTTGGTGGCCCCTGTTTCTCTTTGAATTTGACATCACTGCCTGAAGGCATTTAATTCAGTCTAGTTCTCCCATTCTGTTGCTAAGTACAAAGCACCATCAGGATCTAGGAATGGAATGGAAGATCCTCACTTTCCACAGAAAAATTGTATCTATTTGGATGCTTTGGACGTTTGATAGCCTGGCCTCTGTCCCATGCATTGTAGAATCAGTTTGATGTCCACTGGAACTTTTGCTGTTGCTCTTTATTTTGGGTTTTGCCTTAACTCTGAAAGAGTTAAAGCACTGCCATAGGAGCACTTACACCACCCTCACTCATCCCTGGGCATTACTAGTCACATAGCTCAGTCAATTATTGGAACAGAAATTTCTCATCTACACTTCTAAGCTATCCCATCAGCAATAGTTATATATACTTGGGATGTGTTTATGGCCAGGAGGGCGCTGATAACAGTGGGAGAGATCCTACTAATATTGGTGTCCTAAAGGATCCTCTGCCTTGAAGCTGCCTGCCTCTGGGCGATCTCCCTCAGTGAAGGAAGATTGAATGCAGTTGTGAAGGCTCGGATATGCAGCTATGAAGCTATAGCTGCAGGACTTGTCATTGTTTCTCAGATCTCCTCTTAGGTATATTCTGTGTCCTGGCTCTGGAATAGCACGTGGAGTTTGATTGTAAATCATACCCTGATGTTCATTTCTAGTGTTTGGTCCCAGCTGTACTCCTCTGCTCTTATACCTGTTGTTAAAAATTGGGAATGCCAAAGCTGCTCCTGGAACTTGGCATATCCACTCAATTACCACCTCCACTTGACTTTGCCTCTCAGAGTATGTGTTCTTCCTTCCTCCCTCCCTCCCTTCCTCCTCCCTTCTTTCCTTCCTTCTTTTTGCCCACCTTTCCTTCCTTTCTTTTCTTATTCCCTTCCTTTCTTCCTTTCTCTTTATTTCTCCCTTCCTTCCTTCTTTCCTTCCTTCCTCCCCTCTCTTCTTTCTTCCTCACTTCCTTTTATTTGGAGGAATGTCATAATTGAGCATGGTGATAATAATAATCATAATAGTACCTAGCATTTATATACTTCTTTAAAACTACAAAATTAAAAAGTACAAAGAACTTTACAGACACCATGTCATTAGATCCTCATAATAACCCTGGGAGGTAAGTACTGTTATTATACCCATTTTATAATAAAGGAAACTGTGGCAAAAGGTAATTAAGTGGCTTGCATAGGATCACATAGCTAACAAGTGTCCGGGGGAGGATTTGAACTCAGGTCTTCCTGACTCCCAGTCCACCACTCTATGTGGCATGCCACCTCAATATCTCCAAAGGTCACTTTTTTAAAGAGGTAAAATAAAATGTAGCTTGAGGCTCCAAAGTCTGGAGATAAATCCAGGCATTCATTATTTGTGACAGAATGATTATATTATCCCTGCAACTGCATGAATAACCTTTAGTATTGGGCATTGAGTTACTCTGGTCCACTGCACATTATGTGGTTGTTTCTTCTATATATACATATAAACAATTCTAGCAAGTTAATGGCAGGAGCTTTGAAAACACTGCAAATTACTTTCTCTGTGCGCGTTTAGACAATACAAGGGTATGTCCTGCATTAGGAAAAGTCTTAATACAGACATGTGGTCAGAAGACCTCCTATGGTTATTCTTAAACTGAAGCCTGATTATATAATGATAAACAGGGCTGTCTGTGTACATGTTTCCTGGGCAAAAGAACTTTGGGAAATGGAACGAGAAGCACTGATTCTAACTCTGTGTGTGGCCTACCACTTCACCAGTGGATTGGACTGCTGGCCTTGAATCATTATTGGTGCTGATTCTGCTTCCTCCTTGACCATGTTTGTGATCTGTGGAGTTAAGCATAAGGTACATTAGCAGAGATAAGTGAGAGGTGAATACATTGGTGTGTACATTCACCAAAAGTATTGAGGTCTTGGAAGTAGAATAGAATCTCAGCATCTTATTATGTACTGTACCTGAAACATTTCTTAAGTCAGATGATACTGTGGGGCCTATGACATTACTGCCGATTGACCCACCTAGCCCCCATTTGGAGCGATGGACAGAGAGTGAAAAGAAATGGCCTACCAAAAATTTGCCGTGTGACTTTTAATTATAATACCTTTACAGAGGATTTTGAAAGCTCAAAGGACCTTTGAGCCCAGCTAATCTACTCCCTTCATGTTACAGATGAGGCACAGAGAGGTTGTGGTTTGTTTAAGGCCAGATAGGTAGTAAGTGTGGAAGGCAGAATATGAAACCAGGACCTCCAGCTCCATTACCAGTATTCTTTCCACTATGGCCTGATAAGACCATCTTTGTCATCAAGTTTCTATTTCATAAAAGCTAGAGGGCAATCACAATATGGTAGAAATAGGTTCCGTTCTCCCTTTAATACACTAAAAAAATACTGGATACATGTTTTTTCCCTCAGAGACAGAGGGAACTGAAAATAAACTCACATGGTGAGTTCCTTGAGAGCCAGAAACTGTCCTTTGACTTTCTTTATATCCCCAGCACTTAGATCAGTACCTGGCACATAGTAGGTGTTTAGGAATTCTTGTTGACTGACTGGACAGTCCCAAAGGCTGAGTTCCAGCTTTTCACTAGTCAGTGCCAAAGTATCCCATAAGTACATTAGGCACACACTGAGCAATCGGCAGTGCTCTAGAAATTCCTGAACTAATGGAGGTAAAGCTAGCCTGGTTTCCTTCCTTTCCTTCCTTCCTGTGCAGAATATTTTCCTTTATGTAGTCTGAGAGGTCAGGGACTAGTCTGAGGGAATGAGAATAACAGCTCCTTCCCTGCACCATATTAGTGTCTGGACCCAGTGACTGGAAGCATTAGATAAACAACTGACTTCTGAGAGTTCTTAGACTGAGGTTAAAAATGAGAGGTGGAGAGTGAGACACAAACTTTGTGCAACATGTGTAAGAACCAGAACTGAACATGGTAGGGTAGGAAAGGGGCAGGTCACATTCTCTGTCAAGCCCCACTTTCTTATCTGCAAAATAAGGGGGCTGGACAAGGTGATCTCAAAGCTCTAAATCTATGAAGCTATGAAAATGGCAGCAATATCAGACACATGGTTCATTTCCTTGGTTCTTCTGGTTGCTTTCTATGAATCTGAGAGGAGTAGTCATCTTGTCAGTTTTGCCAACTAGTTCAATTAATGGCATGGTTTTGGCTGCCATAATGTTGGTGCCTAGGATCCTCAGGGAGTCTTAATCTGCTTCTTCAAATAGAGATGCCTGGTAAGTAGTAGAAACCCCAGCTTTTACTGGGTAGATGCCAAGAAAGAGAAAAAGAGATGCCCATTTTAATCAGAGCATGTTTCTTCTTCTCTTTGAGGGACCTATGGCAGCTGGGTATGAGGGCTGCTCCCATTGTACTATTAGCAGCTTTACCCTTGGGGCTGCATGCAGAGGACAAAATGGGACTGCATAATGGCTGTCTACCATGTTAACAGGAAATGCACATTTCCCACTTACTTGAGGCCACAAGGCATCAGTGCATTTGTAACCCCTTAAAATATCACAATCCCCTGATGAAATGAATGATCCCCAGGGATCATTCAGAATCTAATGTAGGCAGCTAAGGACAATGTAGATAGAGGGTGGGACTTGGGGTTAGGAAGACCTGAGTTTGAGTCCTGTCTCAGACATTTACTAGCTGGTAACCCTAGGCAAGTCACATAACTTTGCTCAGCCTCAATTTCCTCATTTGCAAAATGGGGATAATAACATCTCTTGCCTCATAGGGTTGTTGTAAGGATCAAATGAGATCACATGTAAATTGCTTTGTAAACCTTAAAGCACTATATATGTACTACCTCTTGTCATTATTCAGAGAGATTCCCAAGCCAGATATTTGGGGCTACTTATTTTGGACAAATTTTGGCTTCAGCAACTTATTTCTTGCTCCTGCCTCTCTCTCCATCGTACACACATACATACACACATACATGCATGTGTGTATCTCCATCATACATACATATATTTCTGTAGTAAATTGGAGGTAATTCCAAAAGGAAGGCACTGTGGGGGTTGAGAGTAGGTGATCATTAGAGTGCAAATCTGGGGCTACAACTATTACCTACTAAGAACATTTGATTTGTAGGTCTTTTTCTCTGGGCCATTGTTTCATTTTAAAGAAAGGTTAGTGTGACCATTGTAATTTCCACTATGTAATTACAGCTCAATTCTTATGACTCCAGGAAGTCTGGACATACTCCTAAAGTCATATAATTTGGAGAAGATCTTTTTCTTTTTTTTTCTTTTCTTTTCTTTCTCTCTTTCTTTTTAATTTTCTTTCTTTCAATTTTTTCCTTCTTTCTCTTTTTCTTTTTTGCTTCTTTTCTTCTTTCTTTTTCTTTCCTTCCTTCTTCTTTCTCTCCCTTCCTTCTTTCTCTTTTTTCTTTTCCTTTCTTCTTTCCTTTCTTCTCTTCTTTCTCTCTTTCCTTTCTTCCTCTTTTTCTTTCTTTCCTTCCTTTTTTCTTTTTCTTTTTCTTTCTTTCATTTTTTCTTTCTTTCCTTCTTTCTCTTTTTCTTTTCTTCTTTCCTTCCCTCTTTCTTTCCTTCTTTCTCTCTTTCCTTTCTCTTTCTTTCTTTCTTTATCTCTCTTTCTTTCTTTCTTCAAACTCTTTCCCATGTTAACATTCATAATGTTGCATTGAGTGCCTTTCTCTGAAGAATGTCAGTCACTTTACAGATGCTCTTATTAATCCTTCCACCATCCCTCTAATCAAGGATAGGTAGTATTTCCATTTTCCTGTGGAGAAATTGATATATGGCAAAATACTGATGTATAAAAGGGGGTAATCAAAGAGATAAAAGAAACTGGAAACGATCTCCCAACTTCCATGCCCTGGTCAAATATTTGCTTTTAAATAAAAATGTTTCTAACATTCCGGCTTTTCAAAGCTCTCTAAAAACTATTACAGCCATTCTTCATGGACATTCCTGCTCCCAGCATAACTTCAAGTGCCATCTACCAAAACGACTGGGTTATAGTGGATAACATAGAGCCCTTGTCTCTTTTCCACTTGAATTCAGCATGTATTTGTGAGGTTTTATATACTTCAAGTTAGTGAAAATGAAAGTCGAGGTAAAAACCATTTTCTATGTGCAACAGTATCTTTCACCCAGTCTTTGGCATTTTGGGCTGCTACACTTTTAAAATTTTTATGATATGCTTGGCATGGTCATTTATTTTGCATTTTTTAATACCAGCCTCTCAGCGTTAGTCCTTCCAGGGCCAGATTAATGCAGGCAGAGCCAGGATACCTGAAAATGATTATTGTTTGCTGCATGGTAACTGTTTGGACATTTTATCTCGTGTTCCGCTTGTAGCTAGTTCTACAAAGTCTGCCAGATTCCTCAGCGGTTCAAATGTTTTGAAGTGCTCTGGAAACCAAACAAACCCCAGCAAAGAAAGGAGGAAGAAGTTCAAGCTGCCTGCCTGTGGCTATGGTTGCCAAGGAGACCACTTCCTTGTACCGCATCAGACACCAGCCTTGCTTCTGTCAGGACCACAACAACAGACCTTGAAGGGACGGAAATGAACAAATGGAATGAAACACAGGCCAATTGGAAGCTGATTTCTAAAATACTCAAATAAAGCTGTTGCTTCTCTCTCTCTCTCGTCTTCTCTCCACCTTTGTTTCATAGGGTTTGGTTTAGTTTTGTTGTCTGCTACTGAGGAAACAGAGCTGTATACTCTTCATGGATTCCAAATTACTATGATATTCTGTAGAATGATATATGAAACCTTAGCCAAACTGAAGCAGCAGGAGAGAGTTTGGAACCACCATCCCGGGGCATGCTGGATAAAGTTACAAGAGGAGTTGTGAATAAACATATTTTCCTGTGTCCTTTACATATAGATGCTCTCAGGAGATGGAATTTCAAATGGTTTTAATAAAGTACGCAATTTGGACTTTCTTCAAAAACAGCTCACATCTAAGTGTATCGTCTAGGGAGAGTTCAAATTCCTAGGAACTGAGGGCCTTCTGGAGTCTTAAGAACAGAAAGTTGACTTTGAAGTTTTTCTTCCACCTCTCCCTACCCCCAAATTCTGGTTTTCCATCATACCATACCCATCCCAGTCATCTGGATTTGTCATAATGGTAACATGCTCAAAAGATGTTCTTTCATTAGAATAGTACATGGCATGTTCATGCTAACCAAGAGTTCTTAACCTTTTTGTGTGTGATGGACTTCACTGGCAGTCTGGTGCAGCCTATGGACCACTTCTCAGAGTAATATTTTTAAATGTATATGAGAAAATGCATAAGATCACAAAGGAAATCAGTTATAGTGAAATACAGTTATCAAAATATAAAAAAAAACAAACCAAAAACTCATCCATAGACCCCAGGTTAAGAAACTTTGTACTAAATTCTGGACAATATACTTTCCCAAGACTCCTGCTTGCTTTAGTCCTTGGCCCAATTAAACTGCCCTTAACCTGTGACCATGAGTGAGATTCTACTTCTAGAGCCTTTTCCTTTGTTTCTGAGGGAACCCTCCTTTGATTGGTTGTTTTCTGCATCACCATGGCAGGAGATTTGTATCTGTATCCTGGAAACATAGTTCTTGGTAAGCTCCATACCCTAGAAGACTATCTTCCCTGTAATCTCTACTTGACCAGTTTCAGGGTTCTCTGCCCTTCCTAAGGTGCTGTCTGTATCATTATGCTCCTGCAACACTGATAGGCTGTTTCATCAGAAGCGTGGTGCTGGGAGTATAGGCTACAACAAAACTAATTCTACCAGTTTCTTAGAGATTGCAGTATCTCCTTGGCCTCCAGCTTCACGACCTTAGGGAATTCTTATTCTAGTGGCTTTGTGTAGTCTTCCTGGCCCCTCCTTTCCTGTCTTCTGGACAGTCCTTGAACTAAACTGTTGTATACTAATCACTTAAAGCTGCCAGATCCTAGGCACAGGATGCTCTGCTAAGTAGTCCTTTATGCTCTCATTTAAACCATTTCTGAATTCTTTCATTAGTACTTCCTTCTTGTAGAACAAGAGGGCTTGGTAGTTGGAATTCATTTACAGATGCAAAGACTTCTTTCTGTTACTGTAAGCATGGCAGTGGCTACATCCTACTTGGGTTGCCTTGAACCCTAAAGTACCCATACAACCTCAGCAGGGAGCATTCCTCCACTCTCTCTAATGTGCCCAATTTAGCAATTTTTGGCCTTAGCAAGGCTTTTTCTGAATATTGGAAAGGCCTGGTTAGGTTCACCCTATTTGTGTTGTGGGAACAGTAATTAGATCACTACCATCGCTACTGGAAATGGCAGAATAATGACTAAAATTCTCTTCCCAGGCCACTGTGACCCCCCTTTATGGGTGGTGTCCCATGTTAGAATGTAAGTTCTTAAGCCAAGGGAGTGTCTCACTTTTACATTTGTATGCTCAGCACCTAGCATGGGTGCCTGGCACATAGCAGGTAGCTGGTAAAAACTGCTTTAAGCATTAGTTTTTCTAGCCCTTGTGAAGTACCTACTATATGCCAGTATTGTGCTAAATTCTGGGGATTCAATAATGGACAAATATTATATTTGCCCTCAAGAAGGTTATAATCTAAGGGTAGAGACAACATGCAAGCAATCATATATAAACAAGCTATAGACAGGACAAATTGGAGATAATCACAAAGGGAAGACTTGGAAGTGGTGTTGCAACCAGAGGTACTGGTAAGCCACCATAGACATCCAGAAGGTACAGTGGATAGAGTGCTGGACCTGGAGTCAGTAAAACCTGAGTTCAAATCCAACCTCAGATATTTATTGGTTGTGTGATATTTACAAGCAAGTCACTTACCTATCTCAGATTTAGTTTCCTCATCTATAAAATAGAGATATAATAGCACCTATCTCCCACAGAAGTCATGAAGACAAAGTCAGATAATATCTGTAAAGCATTTTGCCACCTTAAAGTGCTATAAAAATACTAGCCACTATTATAGCGTCCACAGTACCAGGAGACACCACATGCTATATAATGATTGGTTGAATGAACTAGGAAGTCTGGAGGAGAGAAGACTTTGATAGCTGTTGTCCAATATTTATCTGATGGTTTTTCAAGCAGTGGTTGTACAGCCCCTTTGTAGCAGAGTTGTGAAGGGGATTCTGGTTTAGGTATGCATTCAACTAGAAGGCACCCAAGGTCTCTTCCAGCTCCAAGATTCTGATCTCTAACCAATATGGAGTCTTCTTGATAAGGCCCAAGCTAAGTAATGACTTTCTGCGATTCCTAAAGCTGTTTGGTGAAGCTTATATATGCCTCTATCAGACTCTTCAGCATTATAGAGGGTAGTCTCCATGTTGGTACTGCAGTCAGGGTTCCATGCCCTTTCAAACTGACACACCCAAAAATGTGGAGGTTATCTTAGTGTTATCAAGGACTGTCTGTTAGTTATCTTGTAAAAGAAGCATCGACACCAACTCTTGGGTTTACTTTGTGCTCAAAGCTTTGGGCATCTCGGCAAGGATGGCCTGATATACAATACTTCCCTTGGGACGTGAAAAACATGCGGAAAGAGATACTAGGGACCATACAGGAACACCAGTTCCCTCGGCAATGTATTGCTCAATCAATCAATGAACAAACATTTAATATGTGTTTACTTTGTCCTAGCCATGGTGATAAGTGCTAGGGATGGGAAAAAAAAAAGCAAAAACAAGGTCCCTGTCCTCAAAAAAGCTCACATTCTAATGGAGGAGACTACATGCAAACAGCTATGTGCACATACCACACACATAATAACAATTATGTGCACATACTATACATATATATACATACATACATACACACATACACATATACCTATATGTGTGTATATATACATTGTGTGTGTATATACACATACATGCATATATACATATGTTTGTGTGTGTATATATATATACATATATATATGTGTAGAGAGAGAGAGAGAGTGTTAATGGAAGGTGATCCCAGACGAGAAGGCACTAGCAGCGTATGTGTGTGTGTGGGGGTAGAATTTGGAGATAGCCTTATAGGGAAGGAATGAGAATTGAGGAGAATTGGGAAAGGCTTTTTGCACAAGGTAGAGTTTGAGCCGAGACTTGGAGAACACCAGGAGGTAGAAGAACATTTCAGACATGGGAGGCAGCAAGTGAAAGCATCCCAGAGTTGGAAATGGACTGTTTAGTTTGAGAAACAGCAGAAAGGCTGCTGTTACTGGATCCCAGAGAACATGGGAGAGGGGGGTGGTGTCTGAGGTAAAAAAACTAGAAAGATAAGAAGGGGCCAGATTATGAAGACCTTTAAAGGCCAAATAGAAGATTTATATCTGATACTGAGGTAATAGGGAACCATAGGTGTATACTAAATAGTGGGATGATATGGTCAGATGTCTGCTTTAGGAAGATCAATTTGACAAATGGAGGAGGGATTGGCATGGGGAAAGATGAGGCAGGAAGAACAACCATAAGGCTACTGTAATAGTCCAGGAATGAGATGATGAGGACCTGCACCAAGTGTGGCAGTGTCAGAGTAGAGAAGGAGATGTATGTGAGAGATGTTATGAAGGTAGAGAAATAGAATTTAGCCACAGATTAGACATGGGGATTAGATAAGAGAGAATGAGGAGCCAAGCTCACCTGTTTTGAGAGACTAGATACCTGGGAAGATGGTGGCACCCCCAACAGTAAGAGGGAAGTTTGACAGAGGGTACAGATTGTCAGGAAAGATAATGAGTTCAGATTTCAATCTGTGTGCCTTTGCACTGGCCATTCGCCATACCTGAAACACACTCTCTTCTCATCTCTTCCTCACAGAATCCCACACTTCCTTAAAAACCCAGCTCAAGCAGGAAAGAGGGGAGAATTATGTTCCTAATAATTCTTTTCCCTTTCTCCAAATACACTACATTTTGAAATAGCTGAATGATGGGTCAGACTACAAATGGTGAGCAAAGAAGTTCAACTCTGACCCAGTTTTGATCTGTTTGCTTGAGACTGCCTCAGCATGAGAATATGGTTGTTGCTCTTTTTAGGGCTATTGATGACTGCATTTTGGTTTCCTTATTATGGTAAGATGCTCTGACTGGATGGAATAAACTTAAGCCAGACATTTTCTCCACAGAAGTCTTCCTCTGATGTCTCATGCTTGAACAGAGATGAGCCTGGATTCTCAATGGAGCATAACTTCTCCGAAAGCCGAGCTCGACAGGCTTTATGTTTCGCCTCAGAGACATCCTGGTCTGCTGTCTCAGGACAGCTAAGTATGGAAAGGCTAACTGTAGGTTAGTCACTATGTGATAAATTATTTGGCTATGACCATCCACAAAACAAACAATTTTAAAATGGCTATTAGTTTTGCACAGTTCTTTTTAGCTTCTTCAGTGACTACGGCCATGTTAGGCAGTCTCTGAAAGATATTTGGATGGACATCCAATTGAGTTGGCCTCTGAGTGTATACAACTCAGTGAGATACTGCAAATCAGTCGATTGGTCAATAAGAAATGATTAAGTACCTACTATGTGTCAGCTGGTTTCATAACTGGAGATGGTTGTGCCCTCTGACATGAAATCACCTCTTTTTAAAAATTTTAATTTTATTATTTTTCAATTAAAGTTATTTTCTCTCCTTGCCACCTTTCCCTCCTTCATAATAATTAAAATTTATGTAGTGCTTTAAGGTTACATAGTACTTTACAGATATTATTTTATTTTATCCTCACAAGAATCCTGGGATGTAATTGCTATTATTATCTCTGTTTTATAGATGACAAAATTGAGGCTGAATATATTATGCAACTTGCCCAGAGTCACACCAATAATTAAGTGGCTGAGGCAGGATTTGAAACTTAAGTCTTCCTGACTCCACATCCAGCCAAGAAAAAAGAAAAGAAAACCCTCATAACAAATATACATAATTAAGCAAAGTCAGGGTCCACATTTTCCACATTCAAAAATATCTGCCTCATTCTTTATCTAGAATCTATCACGTTTGTGTCTGGAGGTAGGTAATATGCTTCTTCAACCCTCTGGACTCATGGTTTATCATTGCATTGATCAAAATTCTCAAGTATTTTCAGAATTGTTTTTCTTTATAATATTGCTGTTATCTTGGATATGTACGGTTGGAAAAGGATGTAGACTTGTCATACAATGAAAGTAAGAGATAATAGATGGATGATCTGTTGCACTGGCATACCTACACAATGTTGAAAGTCCTTAGGTGAACCTAGACAAGTTACTTAATCGCTGTTGGACTCAGTTTCCTCATCTGTAAAATGGGGACAATAATAACACCTGCCTCCCATGGTTATCTTGAGGATAAAAATGAGAAAATATTTGTAAAGTAGAGGTGTTTGTACTCTATAAAGATACTCTATCAATGCTAGCCATTGTAATGATTATCTTCTGTAAGTAATTTCCTTTCTCTCAGCCTCAGTTTTCCAATCTGTATGAGTTCAGATTAGATGATCTCTAACCTCTCTGGTTCTGTGGGGAAAATGCCTTAAGTTCTTATGCTAAAGGAGTAACTAATAGTAGAAATGTCAGGTACAGTTAGTTCTGACATAACATGACATATGTGAGCCCACTATGCAAAAATTTTCAGTAAAAACCACGAGGCTTACAGGGAAAACAAAGCTGAGGCTCAACGCTCAAAAACTTCATCAGTGGCACATTTAAAAAAAGAAAGGAACCTAAATGAGCAGTAGTGCAGTTTTATAACACATGTTAAATGGCTAAGAAAAACATAAATATTAAAGTAAGTTGTGACAGTGTCTGCACTTAGCCTATACCTCTTTTCCTACAGACCTCATGCCGACAAAATGAAGTCACTGAAGTGGAGAGGGTGGCCTCAGTGGACCACAACTCCAGAGGATTGGGGGGTGGGTTGAGGAGGTAGGGTTGGATGAGCCCTCCTCAGCCCACAGTTCCTACTGCCCCAGAAGAGGCTTTTCCAAAATATTTGGAAAAGATTTCCTTTGGAAAAGGAATTTGTTCCCCTTTGCTGATTCCCTCCTCTGCCACTGCCACTGCTCTAGGGCCGATCCTCATCATTTCATGGCTAGACTATTACAGTAGCCTGCTGGTGCGTCTGCCTGCCTCAAGTCTGTCTCCAGTTCAATCCTTCCTCCATTCAGCCACCAAAGTGCTTTCCATAAAACGTAGGTACGATCATTTCACACGCCCCACCCTCCACCCCCATTCAGTAAACTCCAGTGCTTCCTTATCACCTCCAGGAACAAATACAAAATGCTCTGTTTGGCATTTAAAACCTTTTGTAGTGTAACTCTCTCCTACCTTTCCAGTCTTCTTACACCTTATTTCCCAACATAGTCTTCCATCCAGTGACACTGGCTTCCTGGCTGGTCCATGAGCAAGACACTCCATCTCACTTCTGGGCATTTTCTCTGGCTGTCCTCCATGCCTGGAACACACTCCCTCCTCCCCTCAACTACTGACGTCCCTGGCTTTCTTTAAGTCCTAACTAAAAGCCCGCCTTCTAGGAGAAGCCCTCCCTGACCCCTCTTAATTTCAGTGCTTTCTCTGTTTTAATTATTTCCTAATCATCCTATATATAGCTTGCTTTGTTATTTGTTTGAATGTCATTTCCTCCATTAGATTATGAGCTCCTTGAGGGCAGGGACTGTCTTTTGCCTCTTTTTTTGTATCCCTAGCACTTAGCACAGTGCCTGGCACATAGTAGTCACTTAATAAACATTTATCAATTGATTTATTCATGGAAGAGGATTAGATTCAGAGCTTAACCTGGTTTCTGTAGAGTACAGTCCTAGGTCCAAGTCCAAACTCCCCTCAGGCTTATATCCCAGGTACTCTGACTGCACAGGGCTTCTACTCTGGTCTCCCTGCAACCCTGGCTCCAAGATTACTGGCTTAAACTCCCAGTCCAATCACCTCTGACCCCTGGGACTGAGGACAAATAACACAAAGCATAAACAACCCCAGACAGAGGAGTGGTCAAACACCTTACCCCCCTCATTGGTTCAGTTCTTGGACTTCTGGGAACACAGCTGAAAAGACAACGGAAAGAGAGAGACAAACTCACCTCCCATCAGTTTTAAAGACTCAGGCAGCCAATCAAAGGAGGCTACTCCATCTGTGTGTTGGAGGACCTAGGGACTGGGTTACTTACACAAGAAATATGGCACTTTATCTCCACAAAGACCTGAAGTTTGTTTGTGGAAAGGGTTGCAGCCTGTGAGTTATTGTGAAGGGGTTATCCAGCCTTGCAGGGGACATACTGTTCAGTGTTATTCAGCCTTGCAGGAAAACATACAAGGTGAACTGAGGTAGCTGATTGGTGTATGAAGTGTGTATATGTGAGCATTTTGTGCTTTGTTCAGCTGGGTGTAGTTTTCTATCCCTTGCGGACAAACTTGTACATAAGGAAATGTGAAATTTGCATTATACTCAAATTGTTCCCTAATATATCAATCCCACTGGAGCAAATTTGCATTTTCAAAACAGGTGTTATAGCAGAACTGACTGTATGTGGTAGCCACCCAGAGAGGGATATTTTAAAAGAAACCAGGATTTTTGGGTGCTCCTAAAATTACGTCAGGTAAGCCAGCTGTCTTTGGATAGTAGCTAGAAACTTTCATGTGCTTCAGAAATGATCCTTGGGAATTAGTCATAGGAAGATACAATATATTTCAGATTTTTAAATTATTGAGAGTTAGTCTTCACTATTCAATTGGAAAATTGTAAGATGAAATTTGGTAGAATTTACTGGGATGAAAATTTTAACCCCTCTACCTAAGTCATGATCTGAGGTCTCATTGTGGCATGGACATGACCTTGGAATCTTTACAGCTATGCCCATGGAACAGGATCTCTAGCAGAATCTGTCAATTTCTAATGTAAAGGCTTTGAGTCTGTATGTAGTAATGGAATATTATAATAGTGATAGCTAGTATTTATATAGCACTTTAGGTTTGCAAAAAATTATATATGTTATGGCAATTGATACCTACCTGTAAAGTAGGTGCTATTATCATCCCCATTTTGCAAATGAGGAAACTGAGTCTGAGAGAAGTTAAGTGACTTGCACAAGGTCACACAACTAGTGAGATTCTGAGATAGGATTCAAAATCTGGTCTTCATGACTCTAAGTCTAACATTCTATCCACCATGTAACCTAGCTGATTATCATCTAAGGACCAGTCTGGAAAAGTTGGGAGAAACACCAGATGCTTGGTCATCTGGTGATGAATTGTTTTTGGCCACAGAAACTCATGGAATAGCCTATGAACACATTATGGGGATTATGGGGTGGTAATTTACATTGGTGGAAGAGTACCATTTCAAACAAAAAAACCATGCATTATTTAAAATAAGAATTTCTAACCATTCTTTATACAACCTTTTTTCTAAAAATGCAAATATTTTGCACTAAGTATTAGACAGAGAAGTCATATAATAGATAACCTATGATAGTTATATAAGTATTATTCTCAGTGGAAGGAAAAAATCAATCATATATAAGAATATGGTTTACAAAGAAATTGGTAATGTCTTGAATAAAGAAAATACATGAAGAATAAGAACGACAAGCCCCAGGACAAGAGAAGGGAAATAAGGAAGGTGAATCTAGGAAACAAAATCTTGGGTTCTATTTCTTTGCAAAGAATTTTCACCTTCTATTTTGCTCCATAGCCATTTTTCTTCTATTTTGACCCTTTGATTACTCAGACCTTCAGACAGACAGTGAGCACTGATGAGGTCTGTTTGATGTGTCTTGAGTTTCCAGCTCTGTAGCTTGTGATGACTAATCCCTTGTATGCAGCTTGCATACAGCACCCACTGCCCTTACCAGAAACTGCCACTGAATCATGAGTGGGAATAGGAAATATCTGAAGTCTGTGAAAAATGGGTGGAATTACAAAAGTTGTCTTTGGAATTTTCTTTTTACCAGAGCATTTTTAAGCAAGCTAGTTATAGTCATTGAAGTTAAATGGAGCACCCAGTATGTACATTTCATTTAATGTTTGAGACTGTCTGCATATTGATTTTATAAAAGTCATAAAACACTCCCAATAGTCATGCATCATAAATTATCTGACATCTTGAATTGGTTATCTAGTAAACATTTCAAACTCAACATGTCCAAAGCGGAATTCTTTGTTCTCTTACCCCTCCTTACCCTCGACAAAACCTTCTCTTTTCTCAACCTTTCTGTTATTATTGAAGATACCACCATCTTCCCTTTACCCTAGGCTCACAATGTCAATGTCATCTTTGACTCCTTGCTCTTCCTTGCCTGAGGGGGTGCTGAAGCCAGCTTCTCTGTTCCCCATGCCTAGAATGCTCTCACTTCTCACCTTCACCTCCTAGTTTCCCTGGTGTCCTATAAAACCCACCTTCTGTAAGAGGCCTTTTCCAGCCCCCTACCTGCTAGTGACTTCCTTACTGAGACCACCTCCCACCTACATACTATGTATGTACCAAGTTATTTGCATCCCTCATTAGAATGTGAGCTCCTGGAGGGCAGGGTCTATTTTTTCCCTTTCTTTGTAATATCTAGCACTTAGCTCAGCAGCTAGCACATAGTACGAACATAGTAAATGCTTTCTGATTGATTGATTAAGCTGTCCCCAATTCATTTCAAATTCCATTTAGCAAAATAGACCTTTCCTTCTGACATTAGCTTCCCAGGCCTTAACGTCCCCTAACCCAATTCTGATATTATCTACTACGCCACTTTAATCTTTTTCTGTCAGGGTGCAATTTTTAAACTTGATTCAATACATTTTTATTGAACACTTGCATACAAAGCATGATATTTCATGCAAGGGGTGTGTTGGAGTCAGCTTAAACCAGCTCATGAGAGCTGATTGTTAAATTTTCAGTGTGAGCATTTACATCATGGAAATGAGCAAACACTACAAATCATGGCATGATTTGTTGTTTTGTTGGTTGTCTAGAGTGACTAAGTTGATGGAGAAGTGTTCATGCAGATTAAACTTAAAAATTTGTTTTGGAGAGGTGGTTATTAAATATTTACCAGCACACTGCTGGCTTCAAGTATCTTTGATAATTATAAAGGTGATAGTGACTTTGAAAGATCATTATTTCCACATTTGGGAAACAAAATCTCAAACTCAGCCAGCACTTTAGGGGAAAAGGTTAGACAGATTTTCCCTGTGAGTTGGATATTTGAATAATGAGATAATGTTTTGGTAAGCATATGAAGAATGTAATTAAACCAACTCTAGATTATTTAGGAAAAGCTTTGATATAGTTAGCCTCAAGTCGCAAAAAAACGTAAACATGTATAATGAAAATTATGCAGAATATACAGGTTAAGTTAGTGCTAATCACATCTCTGGACTAATCCGAAAGCCAAAGCCAATTTCTCCTTAATTGGAGGATCCTGGTTTGATTTTTCAGGTTCTCTGGGGCTCTTCCAAAGCCATGTTCTGTATTGGTGTTCAAGTTTTAGTACATGCAACAAAAGTCCAAATTCTATGATTAGGGTAATGGATCTAGAGAAGGAAGATTCCTAAGACATCATTTAATCCAACTCCCTTATTTTACAAATGAGTTAACTGAGGTCCATGAAGGTTAAGTGATTTGCCTAAGGTGACATATGGAGTAAGCATCAGAAGTGGATCCAGATCCTCTGATTACAGAGCCAGTGCTCTCACCTCTATTCTATGCTACCTCATGCCAGGGGTAAGGAGGGAGAGACCTGGTAGTGCCTCTTGGACCATGTATGTCTGGCTAAGGCAAGCTCTCTGCACAAATGGATTGTTACTACTATATTTCTTAAATTAAAAAGTATAAGGCCCCACCAACTCTCAGCTGCTTTGTTGCCATGATTCCACCTTCCTTGATGGCCTCAAATTTACACATGTCAAATCACACTTCTGGGAGTGATGACAAGTAGTATTATCTCTAGAAAGTCACATTTATAATGTTCATGTTAGCTAGGAGAGGAGGGAAGATCCTAAGAGTATTTTTAGGGTGTTCACATGAGCAAGTAAACATGGATTATTTATCTGAGTAGCTAATTGTCATTTTGGGAGGCTTTATAAAGGGCTCAACTTTATAGTGGGATGAAATGGGGACTGGGTAAGTTTTTATGAGTCATGGAAAGGAGGGAAGAGTGGATGATCAATCATGACATATGCAAGTCTTGGGCAGTTAAGGCATCACAAGAGCTCTGGATAAGGAAAAGAAAGACCCAGAAGAGAGTTGGGCCCTAAAAGGGAGAGGAGAAGACCTCAAACTTAGCTTGAATTGGGCTATTCTAGAGAGGGAACCCAAGCCAATGAGTATTTGTTAAATGTCTACTGTGTTCAAGACAAAAGTGCTAGGTGCTAAGGATAGGAAGACAATCAATAGATTCTCTATTCTACCATGAGAATACAATTTGTAAACAGATAAATATATAAGGGATCATTTGGAGAGACAGACAGACAGAGACCCAGTCTGAGAATCTGAGCCTTGGAGGAATTCTCAGAGACACAAGTGAGAATGCCTTCTAGCTGTAGTTAGGCAGGGAGTGGCCTGTGAGAAGCCACAGAGGAGGGCAGTGCAATGCTGGGGCTGAGGAATCACAAGCAAGCCAGTTTGTCTGGAATATAGAGTGCATGAGGGGGAATCATGTGCAATGAACCTGGTAAGTGGCAGCCAGACCATGGAGGTCTTTACATGCTAAGCTGAGGTCTTCATATTTTATTCTGGAGACAATATGGAGCCATTCATCATCATCACTTCCCACATAGACTATTCTAATAGCCTGCTGATTGGGCTACCTGCCTCAGGTCTCTCCCATACATCTTCCATTGAGTTGCCAAAGTGATCTGACCAGGTCATTCCCATTCCCTTTAAACTCCAGTGGCTTCCTATTAGCTCTAGGATCAGATATAAAAATCTCCTGTTTGGCTTTTAAAGTCCTTCATAACCTGGCTCCTTCTTACCTTTCTAATATTCTTATACTTTATCTGCCTCCATGCACCCTATGGGATAGAGATATTGACCTTCTTTCTGTTACTCACACATGATCCCACCCACCCCTGCTTTTTCTTTTTTTTTTTTTTTGGTTGGGCAATGGGGGTTAAGTGACTTGCCCAGGGTCACACAGCTAGTAAGTGTTATGTGTCTGAGGCCGGATTTGAACTCAGGTCCTTCTGAATCCAGGGCTGATGCTGTATGCACTGCACCACCTACCTGCCCTCTTCCCCATGCTTGGAATGTGCTGCTTCCTTGCCTCCTGGCTCCTACAAATCTAACACAAACCTCACCTTCTGGAAGAGGTCTTTCCCAGTTTCCTTCAATGCAGTTCCTTCCCTCTGAGATTATCTCCATTTTGCCCATCAACCTCTTGTATCTTCATAGTTGTTTACATGTTATCTCCCTCTTTAGAATGTCAGCTCCTTCCAGGCAGGGACTGTTTTTGCCTTTCCCTGTACTCCCAATGCTTCTCAGAGTTTCTGGGACATAGTAAACATTTAATAAATACTTCTTAGACTTGACAAGTCAGCAAATGAGAATAACTTTACTTCTTCTTTGCCTACATTTATACTTTAATCTCTTACTCTTATTGCTATCACTAATACTTTTAGATCCATGCCTAATTAAAGGAGGTAAGAAGGTCATCCTTGTGTAGTATTTATATAGGCTTTAGACTTATCCAATACCAATTCAATGGGAAGTTTGAGTTCCCAGAACAAGGCTATTGTTCTATCTCCTCTTAAGGTTTTAGGGATCCTTTTGTGGGGCTGTGGGGTGCTTCAAGTATTACTGGCTACATCTCCCATTCCAGTGTGCTCCTCTCATTAATTATTTGTAAAATATCATCTATTTGCCATGCTATAAACCACTGCATCAGCCTTTGACAACTAGGTAAATACCATTCTGGCAAACAAAGTATTGCATTTGGTCTAGGATATCATTTCAGCCCTCGATTTCACAGCATAGAAACATCAAGAGAATTAGCCATAGTATTAGGAGAGAGACAGAGCCATCCTTGAAATCAGAGTTTAAGTCAGGCCCCATCGACATATCCTGACAAATTGACTTTTTTCAAGTCTCTGGGCAATTCTCTGAAACTCCAAGTTGAAAAGCAGGTGTCAACATGTATTAGTAGGGGGAGTTTCCTTCTTGGGAGTTCCCAGTAGTGATGAAATCACCAGTCTAATAAAAAGGGATTATAAATTGGCTTCAGGAGTTTTTTTTGTATTATGATGTTTACAAGAAAAATAATAGCCTCCAAGCTCTTTCTGCAAGTCAGTGAGCAGCTAGCTGATTCAAAACCTGTAATTCTCCTACTTTTGTCACATAACCTCTCTCACTGTTCCTGCCAACTACTATTACATTAAATGCTTTGGAGGGCAGGAAAAGATGATATTTCATAATTTTCTAGTAATAAGAGCATTAGAATATTATCTAACACTCAGATTGATTCAGATCTCAGACCTTTATTTCCTAGCAACTTACTATGTTGCAGTATTTCCCAGTATTTGGCAAAACCAAACTCTGTTGCTTAGTTTCACCTATAGTTTCCTGCTACAACTTTCTAGCTTTTGGACACCAATGGCAACTGTGGTGAAAAGCATTCCCTGGAGACTGATATTCACCAGCCTCTTCTAGCTGGTCATTAATCTTCCAGTAATGCTTCTGGAGAAATAGACTGCTATTGCTTAAATCAAGATAATGCAAAATTACTGTAAGCCATAAACAGAGACTTTGTTCAAGTTTTTTTTTTTTAAAGAAAGAAATGTATTCTCACCATATTTAAAAACAGATAGGCAATTCCCAAACAACTGAGGAGATAAATGTTTTATCTCCTAAGTGTATATTGAACACGAGATTGTTATGGTACTTCTAAAAATTTCCTGGCATTCAGGATATTTTAAAATTTTGTTTTGGAAAGTTATGTGTTGCTTGTCTGCATGTGTTTTCACCATTATTCTCAATGATATTATGAGAAACAAAAGACAATAAGCAAATACAAATTAATCTTTGAGACAGCATGTCACTCTTTCTAAACACAAGTTATGTTACTTGCCATCATCTTATTTTTTCTTGTATCAACTCGCAAGAGGGCAGCTTGCCGGCTCAGTGGATATAGTACCAGGTTTGGAGTCAGGAAGACTTATCTTCCTCAGTTCAAATCCAGCCTCAGACACTTACTAGCTGTGTGACCCTGGGCAAGTCACTTAACCCTGTTTGCTTCAATTTCTTCAATTGCAAAATGGGAGTAATAGCATCTATTTCACAAAGTTGCGAACATTAAAAGAGATTATATTTGTAAAGTTCTTAGCACAATGCCTGGAATATCCTAGGCATTATATAAATGCTTATTCCCTTCCCCCTTTATAGTTATCTGTATATGTCATATGCTAAGGGATGGGTTAGATTTACCTGAAAATAGGCTCAGGAGAACTAATGGTTAAATTTTCAGCATGAGTATTTATACCTCAGAAGTTGGTGTTACAAATCAGAGTTTGCTTTATGGTTTTGTTGATTACTATGCTTAAGAAAGTAATAGAAAAAATGGTAATAAAGCATATTAAATTTAAAAGTGTTCTATATATATATTTTTTCTCCATAGAGAGCTGGTTGTTAAACATTTACCAACATGCCACTGTATTAACTCCATCTAGACTGTAGCCTCTACAATAGCAAGAACTGTGTCTAATTTAAGCCAGGAGACACTGCAGATAGAATGCTGAACTCGGAGTCAGGAAGATCTGAGTTCAAATCCAACCTCAGATACTAGCTGTGTGACCCTGGGCAAGTCACTTAATCACTGCCTCAGTTTCCTCAACTGTAAAATGGAAATAATAATAGCACCTACTTATTAAATTGACCAATTCCATTTAATTCAATTTGCCAAAAATTTATGAAGCACCTATTCACACCAGGCAGTATGGTAGGCCCTGAAAATATAAAGATAAAAACTAAATAATCCCTGCCCTCCAGGAGATTCAATTCTACTGATCAGTAGTTTGAGCATTATGTAGGAATAACCCTGAACGTTAATTCAATTAATTGGCTTTTCTGAGGAAGGAAGGGTAAAAAAGGAATTAGAAGCTTGAGTTTTTAAAAATGGTATCTTGAGCCTTAAAATCCCTGGTGAGGGGGAAAACCCAACCTCCTAAGGTAGACTTCTCCAGTCTGGCATAGCTCTAAATCATGGAGCCATAAACTTAGAGCTGGAAGGGACCTTAGAAGCCAACTGGTCCAGTCTCCTTATTTTTCAGAAGGAGAAATATGCCCCCAGGGAGTTTTGGTGACTAAGGGCTAGGAAGTTTTTTTCCCCCCTTATTGTTATCCTTTCTTTTCATAATAACTTAAAGATATTTAAGAGGGACTCCTTTAATACAGAAACTTTCAGATAACATATCAGGAAATGCATTGCTGGGTTTGCTTGTTTTAGTTGCATTCATTATTGAATTTTCTCACCTGGTTATGGGGTAAAGGTGGGCGAGGGCACAGGTAGGGAAGATATACATGGGTTGTGGTACAGTGGAAAGATAAATGGAATTGGATTCAAGGATGTGAGTGTGCGTTCCCCCTTTGCTTCTTACTGACTGCATGACCCTGGGCAGGGCACTTAACCTCTGTAAAGCTCAATTTCTTCATCTCTAAGGTTGGCCTACATGAATTGCAAAGCCTCGTCTTGCTCTAAATATGTGACCCTAAGTTGGTTCTACTTTTTTGTTAGTATAGCAGCAGGCAACATTGTGTGTCCTTTGGCGAAAATTTCGACTTAACGCCTACTGGTAACAATTATGATAGGGGCATGGTGCATGTGCACATTCCATCAGCTTGCTAGGATTGAGTCTCCATGTGGAGGACACCAGGAAGTTGTTTCTGGGAAAATCGATGTCTGGAGCATGCATGGCTATTCTGTGGCTGGTTCTGGTTAGCCTACCACTAGGGGATTGGCCATGTGGCCAGAACTGTTGGCTTCTTCAAAAGGGCCTGAGTTGGCACTAGCTATCTCTTTGCTCTATTTGTATCCGGGGGGACAAGGTGATTCAATCCTCCATGACTTCTGGTGACAGAATCACATGTTAGAGGAAGAGCCATGAGATCTTTCCTATTCCCCCACCAAGGCCATATGAGAAATGGAACTGGGTTCTTGGCCTTTTCATTCATTCTTCTCCATGCTAGGTTCAGGGAGTGGAATCTCCAATCTGGGTCAAGAGAATGAGTTAGAGTAATCTGGGAGTCAGAACCCAGGCTGTGTGTGGCAGCCAGTATAGCACTGATGCCCCAAAGAGTAAAGAGTACTTTAGGAGTTACCTTTGCTACCATAGCCCAATGGAAGGACTCATCTGGCAGTGATGCCACTTTTAGATATGAAATTTGAGGTATCAGTGCTATGTAGGAAAGGAGCTAAATCATGGGCCTAGTTCTTCTCCTCCATAATCCCCAGACCAGTGTGGTATTTGAAGAGATTATACTGCGAGGGGAAAGATTTGTACATTTGTTCTTGTTCTATAATGCTCATATGGTGTTAAGTGATTTAATGGAACTGGGGTACCAGTCACTGGCTCCCCAACAAATGGAGGGAACACAGCTAGTGGGGTCTTAAGCCAATGGCAGAGAAAAGAGATACCCCGACTCCCTTGGAGTTTCTGAGAAACTTGAGCAGGGACAGGCCTGGCCCTGAGTAAACAAGGCCAGAGGGAACACATCACACAACTAACATTTACATGCACTCTCTTTATATCAATATGATTTCATTCAGTCTTAACAGCCCAGAGATGGAGCTAGTACAAATATTACAATCACCAATTTTATAGATGGAAAAACAAAGGCATAGAGAGCCTAAGTCACACTTGCTTGTGGTCACATGGCTAGTAAGGACAAAGAATAGAGTTCAACTTCTCTCCTGACTCCAACGTCAGTATTCTTTCCACTCAACTGTGGTGCCTCATTCATTTCTCAGGTTCAATAAACATGGCTACTATTATGAGCTGAATGCCATTGCCAAACTTATAAATAGCATTTCTTTTAGCACCACCAGTAAGTCTCTCATTGTTCCCCAAGGAAAGAGCCCATTTAGAATCACGTTACACAATTTCTATAGTTTATCGGCGCATTCTTGTTTTCTGCTCAGCTCTTGGCTTATTTCGACAGTGACAGCTCCTTCTACCAGACAAACTTCTCAGACTGGGTATAATTACAACAAACTTTTATTGTTCATGCTTACCCCAAGGGGGAAACAAGTTTCAGAAAATGACCAAGCAGGCTAGGGCCCTGAATGAATTTCTGTAGGGAGCAAATCTTATTGCAGTTATAAAAAATAGCAAGTAGAGGTGTTAAACTTTGAATTTTCATAAATGTCTTTTGCCAAGGAAAAGGGCTTTTAAGGTGCTGTTTGATTTTGCACATCAAATATTTAGGTCAGCTTTGCATTTCTTTGAAATGCAGCTTAGAAATTATGACTATTTTCTGGAAAGGAAGGGCTCTGAACTGTTTTTTTTTTTTAACTCTGCCAATGAATATTTTTCAGTCTTTTTTTTATGACCTTGGCTCTTGGTACTCTATCATTTCCCAGGAGACTGAATTTTCCAGTTTGCACTTTTTATCTATTGACCCATGTGATGTGGCCTCATGTAGACAGTAAATTCCTAGAAGGCAGGAACCATGAAGGTTTATCACCTTGCATGACTAGGTAATGTGTTGGGACTTTTAAAAATGCAATTAAGGAAGAAGAGAATTTGATTTTTTTCTCTTTTTGTCTTAGTTTCTCCATCTGTGACAAAGGACCCACAATGACTATTCGCTTCCTAGAATAATAACAACTATGATGATGATGATGATAGCTAACATTTATAGAATGCTTACTATGTGCCAGGCAAATATTATCTTGATCTTCTCAACAACCCTAGGAGATAGGTTATCCTCATTTTACAGATGAGGAAAATGAGGCAAACAGAAGTTAAGTGATTTCCTCAGGGTCAAACAGCCAGTAAGTGTGCAAGGCAAAATTCCAATTCAGGTCTTCCTGACTCCAGGGCCAGTGCTCTAATCATTGGGCAACTTCTCTACCTACCTTTATACCTTGATCTCAGAGTCAGAGAAAATCATCTGTGGAAACGGCCTTAGGAATCATCCAACTCATAAATGAACAACAGTATCCCACCCCCCGCTCCCTGCCAACTATGCTCAGAGGTGTGAACATTCATGTTCATATTCAGCCCTATTGTGAAGACTTCCAGGGATGGAGACCTCACTACTTTCCAAGACAGCTCTCTCCAGTTTGGCATAGCTCTACTTTAGGAAGTTTTTCTTTTCACCTAGATGCAGTCTGTCTTTCTACAACTTCCACCTGTAGCTACAAATCCTGCCTTTTAGAACAAAGGGGGAAAAAGTAAGGTTCTTTTTGACATGGCATCACTTAAAATAAATATTTGAAAGCAACCATCCTTCCTTAAGGGAGGAAAACCTCCTCTATTTAGCCTAAAAAAGGCTAAATACCTCCATTTCCTTCAGCTGATCATCACACAACATATTCTCTAGCTCCCTCATCATCTAGTTTACTTTTCTCTGGATGTGGTCTAGTTCTTCCTTCCTTCCTAAAATGGAATGTCCAGAACTGAACATAATATTCTAGATATGGTCTGGCCAAAGCAGACATAGCAAGACTCTCACCTCCGTCATTCTCAATATTGTATCTCTCTTCATACAGCCTAAATATGCATTTGTCTTTTTCTTTTTTTTTGGAGGGGGTATTCCATGTTGGGATTGGGGGATTAAGGTAAATGGAAATGCTATGAACTTTATTGGATCAAGATTTTGTTGGTGTGGGCATTTCTTCTTCCTTTTTTAAATTTCTTTTTAGGTTCTTTTGACATGTTTTGTTTTTACATGACAAACATTTCCATACTACTCCTACTCTCTTCTAACCAAGGATTCTCTTTCAACAAAGTACAACATTTAAGTAAAACTAACAGTACAGCAACCTTATCTGAAAGTGCAGGTGACATTCCACATCCATAGCATTCTCACCTCTCTATTTCTTTTAATCTATTTTTTCTTTCTTCACTCCCCATTATTAAAAAAGAGAGAGAAAAGAAAAAAAAATTATAACAGATACACACAATCAAGCTAAACAAATTCCCTCATCAACTGGATACAAAAATATATATGTCTCTGTTCCATAAATTTGTTACCTCTCTATCAGGAAATAGACCTCCTGGATGTTTCATCATTGGTTCTCTGGAATCATGGATGGTCATTGTATTGATCACAGTTCTTATAGTTTTCAAACTTACTTGTCTTTAGAATGTTTTTGTTATTGCATGAATTATTCTCCTGGTTCTGCTCATTTCACTCTGCTTCAGTTTATATTTCTTCAAAATTGTTCATTTTTATAATATTGATGTTATAGTATAAATTGTTCGGGTTCTGTATACTTCACTCTGCGTCAGTTTATATGTTTTTCCATATCTTTTTGAAATAATTTATTTCTTCATTTCTTATATTACAAATTGTTTAGCCTTTACTCAGCTATTGGGCATCCCTTTAGTTTCCTTTTTTTGCCACCACAAAAGAGCTACCGTAAATATTTTTGTATATATAAGACTTTTCCTCCTTTCTTTGCTCTCTTTTGAGTAAATACCTACCAGTGATACAGCTGGGTCAAAGTGAAAGCACTGTTTAGTATATTTTCATGTATAATTCCAAATTGCTTTCCAGAACGGTTATATCCATCTATAGTTATGACAGCATTGCAGCAATGTGCCTGTTTTCCCACAGTCCCTCCAACATTTATCATTTTCCTTTTATGTCATCTTTGCCATTTTGAAAGGTATAAGGTGATATCTCAGAATTGCTTTAATTTGCTTTTCTCTAAATAGTAGTGATTTGGAGCATTTTTTCATTTAGATATAGATAGCCTGATTTTCTTCTTATGAGAGTTGCCTGTTTGTATTCTTAGAATATTCATAAATTAGGGAATGGATTTTATTCTTATAAATTTGAATCAATTCCTTATACATCTTGGAAATTAGACCTTTATCAGAAAAACATTTTTCTCAATTTTTTTTTTACCTTTTAATTGAAGCATCATTGGATTTTTTGTGGGAAAAATTTTTAATTTTATGGAATCAGAATTATCCACTTTATCTTCTGTGATCCTTTCTATCCCTTGTTTGGTCATAATTTTTCTTCTATTCATAACCTCACAGCTAATTTTTACCATTTTCTCTTTATTTATGATATGACCTCTTTTATATTTTAGATCTAGGTCATGCATTGACTTGGAGCTTATCATGAAATAATATATGAGATGTTCTAATGAATAATCTCAATCCTTCCATATTATTGTCCAAATTTCTCCAGAATTACTATCAAATTTCTGAGTTCTTATCCCAGTAGCAGAGGTCTTTATCTTTATTGAATACTAGAGTACTAAATATCTTTGCTTCTGTATGTTCTATACCTAATCTGTTCCATTGATTGATCTGTTTTTAAAACCAGTGGCAAATTATTCCAAGAATTATTGCTTTGTAGTAGCTTGAGATCTGGTACTGCTAACCTTCCTTCATTACCAGTTCTTCTCATTATTTCCCCTGAGATTCTTATTTTTTTTTTGGCCTTCATATGTATTTCATTATTATTTTTTCTAGTTCTGTAATTTAAACTTTGCTAGTTTGATTGGATTATTGAATAAGTAAGTTAATTTGGGTAGCATTGGTCATTTTTATTATAATGACTAGTCCTATCCATGAACAATTAATATTTTTCAATTATTTAGGTTGTAGTTGTGTTTATGTAGTTCTTATGTATATCTTGGTTAGTAGACTGACAAGTATTTTATACATTCTGTAGCTATTTTAAATGGAATTTCCTCTCTAGCTCTTTCTGCAGGGTTTTATTGGTATTATATAGAAATGCTGATGATTTGCATGAATTTATTTTTTATCCTAAAAGTTTGCTGAAGCTATTTATTGTTTCAATCAATTTTAGTTGATTTTAAGGATTTTTAAAGTATATCATCATATCATCTGCAAATAGTGATAACTTTGTTTTTTCTTTACCAATGCATATTCATTCAGTTTCTTTTTATTATTTTACTGCTATAGTCAGCACTTTAATATTATATCAAATAGAAGTGATGACAATGGACATCCTTGTTTCACCTCAATTTTATTGGAACAGGTTCTAGTTTATCTTCATTATATATATAATGATAGCTCTTGGCTTTAGATATACACTATTTATAATTTTAAGGAAAGGACTATTATTTCTATTTTTATAGAATTTCTTAACAGAAATGTGTATTGTTTTGACAAATGATTTTTCTCAATTTCTTGGTAAGATCATATTATTTTTGTGAAGTTTGCTATTACTACAGTTAATTAATTAGGTAGTTTTCCAAATATTAAATTAGTCTTGTATTCCTAGTATAAATACAGCCTGATAGTAGCATGTAACCTTTGTAATATGTTGTTTTAGCTTCTCTGCTAATATTTTGTATTCATTAATTTTACATTTTGTTATTATCAATATGTGTTTTATTTATGATTGATATTCAGTAGGGAATATTGATTTATAGTTTCTTTTTCTGTTTTGACTCTCGTTGGTTTATGTAAAGAAATTTGGTTGGATCCCTTATTTTTGCTATTTTTGTACAGAGTTTATATGATATTGGTACTAATTTTTCTTTGACTATTTGATAGAATTCACTTGTGAGTACATGTGGGCTTGGGCTTTTTTTCCTTTGGAAGCTCATTTATAGCTTATTTAATTTATTTCTTGAAATTAAGCTGTTTAAATTCTCTATTTCTTGTTCTTGATTTGTATAATTTATGGTTTTTTGAATATTCATTTATTTGTCAGTTTTATTGCAATATAATGGAATGGAATAAGCATTTATATAGCACCTACTATATTCCAGGCTCTGTGCTAAGTGCTATACAAATATAATTCTATTTGATGCTCACAACACCCATGAGAGCTAGGTGCTATTATTACTATTTTACAGTTGAGGAAACTGAGGCAAGTAGAGGTTAAATTACTTCCTTAGTGTTATACCACTAGGGAGTATCTGAGCCTGGATTTGTACTCAAGCCTTCCTGATTCCAGGCCCAGCACTTTATGCACTGTAATGTCTAGCTGCTCCAGGGGCAAAATCATTTCTAATGATATCCTTTATTTCATCTTCATTTGCTGTGAATTCTCCTTTTTTCATTTACCCTAGTCATTTTATTTTCTTCCTTTTAAATTAAATCAGTTAATGGCCTATCTGGGCAGCTAGGTGGTGCAATGGATAGAGTGCCAGTCCTGGAGTCAGGAAGACTCATCTCCATGTGTTCAAATCTGGCCTCAGAAACTTACTAGCTGTGTGATCCTGGACAAGTCACTTAACCCTGTTTGCCTCAGTTGCTGTAAAATGAGCTGGAGTAGGAAATAGCAAAGCACCACGTTGTCTCATTATTGTCATTATCTTGAATGAAATTATACATCATCTGTTTTTGACCCACCAATTTTTGGGGATTAAGTTATTTAGGCTCTTATACCTTTTTCAGTGGTCCCATATTTATTATAATTTTATTGCATTTGGTCATGATGTTACTGCTTTTCTTCATTTGTTTATGAGTTTTTTATGTCCTAAGACTTGATCAATTTTTGTAAAGGTACCACCCATAGCTGACAGTATGTATACTCCTTTCTATTTCCATCCAATAACTACGAAAAGTCTATCATATATAATTTTTCTAAAATTATATGCAGATACTCAACTTGCTTCTTTTGTTGGTTAGATTTATTTAAGGTTGATAGGTGTAAATTTAGATCACTTACTATTACAATTTTATTATTTCTCCTTATAATTCATTTATTAAAGTATTTTGAAGCTATACTATTTGATGCATATGTGTTGAGTACTGAAATAAATTCATTGTCTTTGTTACCTTTTAGCAAAATTCATTTTCTCTATTTCTTTTAATTTCCATTTTTCCTATTGCCTTGTCTGGTCTTAACTGCTACCCTTAATTTGCTTCACCCCCTTATTTCAATTCTGCGTTTTTAATGCTTTGTGTCTTTCTTATAAACAATAATTGTTGGATTTTACCTTCTAATCCATTCTAGGAGTCTTCTCTCTCAGTTGTCTATATAATAGTCGTATAGCATGGCCAGGTGTTAAAGTGAAAGACTTTTGTACCATTGAGTACTAGAGATTCCTGAAAGTGCTGCATAATTTCCCACATGTGATCAAGTCTGCTCTTCTCTTTCTTAATTCTTGAACTAGCCCATTGACCATTAGCAGCACCTGTCCAAGATACATATTGTCCGTGTCTTTCATCCTGACGTCAAGTTTCAGAAGCCTGGGATCATGGGACTTAGTATTAATTTAGAGATTACCTAGTCTAAACTTCTCATATTGCAGATGAAGAAATTGAGACACAGAGAAAGTAATTGATATGCCCAAGATTAGAATATGAACCTAACTTTTGACTCCAAACCCAATGTTCTTTACACTACATATACACATGCATCATAGTGTGGACATTATGTACTTTTTAATCTACTTACTTTTTTAGTTGCATTTAGTTAGTTGCATTGTGATATATTTCATATAAGTTTGATACCTGACTTTTGTTTAGTGCTTTATACTTTTCAAAGCACTTTCACACACTTATTTAACACCTTATTTGTGCTTCACAATGGTCCTGGTAATTAGGAAGATAAGTAGAAATAAAACTGCTACTTTTCAAATGAAATGGATTAGTACCCTTGAAAGAGTTCTTAAATAGAAGTCAAGAAATCTGGGTTCTAGTTCTCAACTTGCCACTAATTAGCTGCCTCACTTAATAAATGAGAAAGCTGAAGTAAATTAAATCCTTCCAGTTCTAGATTATATAATCTAGGCTAGGATCTTTTCTAATCCTAAAATTTTAGACAAATGGCTCAAGGTCACAAGCTCTTTAATGTCAAAGAATAAGTCTCTCTATTCCTAAGGGCTTTTTCCAATACATTCCTTATTCAGTTTTATAATAGTCAGGTATCAGTTTGGTGAAACTGAATAAAGATAAATATTTTTGAAGTAAAGATTTTGATTTATGACAGAAAACCAGAGGTTTTCCTGAACCTAATGTTTCTCTAAGAAGCCATCTAAGTACTAGAGATAGTACCTCTTGCCTGACATCTCCACCCTACCTTGGTGGAACGTTCTCTTTCTCATACATCTCCCATCCCAGCTCTAATTGCTCTCCCTCTTCCTACTCCCTGACATCAGAAGTGGCAAACTAGTTAGATGTACTTGAGTAAGAACCCACTCCTCCTTATAAGTTATCTGACCCTCTTTGGAAGCGGGACGTGACTAGGTGTTCTACATTAAATAATGCTGACAGTGTCTCTTGCCTGGATTATGGATCATTTTCCTCTTTCCGCTAAGTCTGAAGACTATTACACCTAAGACCAAGACCATCTGAGGACAGACCCCCTTTAGGTAGATATTGAATGACAGTGATCCCAGTGTATCCTTGCCCATCTTCCTTTGTCCCACTCCCCATGTGCCTTCAACCCCCTACTAGTGTTAAGCTTATTTTTCTGTGGATATTTTCCAAAATACTTGCAATGGACTGGATCAAGGCTATTAAATTTAATAATGATTACTCTAAGGGCTACACTTGGGCAAAAAAATCAACTTTACAAGTACAAGGAGACTGGGGTACAAGAAAGACAAAGCTAAAGAACAGAGCATGGAATCATTATGGAATTTATGCAAAGGGGGTTATGAATGCTGGGGAGAATATGGACAGAGGGGAAATTCAAGAACTCTTAGTGTCAAGCTCTGTGTTCATTTTGTCGGGGAGGAAGAGAATCTTAAGTACAGAGTCTTGGGATCAATTTTTGTTGAACTTCAGTGGATTCTATGGGGCCAAGCAGAAGCAGGGGATCAATGCCCATATAGTTAACGAGAGACCTGCAGGTTCTGGGTGCAAGTGGGAGGTACTTATGAAAGTCTGTGAGGGGTGGGTTGGGGTGACCACAGGGTCTGTCATACTCTATCTCAGCACATCACAAGGAGGGGTTATGGTGGTCATTTTACATATTAAAATTTGGGGATGACATTGCTGTATAGATTGTGTTCCATTCTGAAATGACTTTCAAGCTAAGTTTTAATTGCTAGTACCATCAAGGCTGTCATTTCTCTATTTTCCTATTTTCTTTCTTGTCTACCCACCACCACTGACTCAGACTCCCTCTGACAGATGACAGACGTGTATAGTATAGAGAAAAGAGGGAACAAAACCTGAGAGAGTGATGGTTCACAGACATAGCAATCTGTGGTAAACCACCAATGAGCCCCAGGGTACAATTTGAGGAACTGAGCAACCACTAAGCCCCACCAGAGTTACACAAAACAAACAAACAAAAAACAACAACAACAACAATTTTTGATGCTTTTATTCCTGTAGACATTACGTATTTTAATCTTATTTTTCTTTCTCTCTCTCCCTTTCTTTCTTCCTTTCTCAAAACAAAAATAAAAACTTGAGTTGTGTTCTTTGTATTCCAGACTCAACTCCTAGGTTAAGTTTGAGATCTTTGGAACATCACTTTTCTCTGGCGCCCCTTGGATTTGAAAATCTCCCTTTGTTTGGTCTGAGAGTCAAGCTGTATCTGTTTCTCACTCTGAGATTAAGGCTGGCTAGTTTGTGTCTGTGACTTGGTGGGGCCCTGGGGATCCAGTGTTTGTTTCTTTTTTTTTGATAGCTCTTAAGAGCACCAGCTTCTCATATTCAACAAGTTCTACAAAGGCACACAAGTGTATTTGATGGCATCGTGCTATTTATTGGAGACTTTTGTTTGTGTTTTTATTCTTGCTTGTGCTTTCGGAATATAAATGAATGTAAATATTATCTGCCAAGGAATGGATAGCCCTGCTGTAAAAAGATTTGTGAGACCTGTGTAACAAAACCTTTCACTCTTAAACATTATGTTTTCTTTTAATGCTTTTTATTGATGCCTTTTGTCTTTGCATCACCCAAATTTTTTCCCACTATTCTTCCTCCCCTTAGAGAACCATCCTCTATTTAAAAAAATTTAAAAAGAAGAATGGAAAGAAAAAAATCAGCAAAATCAATCAATGCATTAAAAAAGTCTGAAACTATGTGTGATGTTTCACACCTATATACCTCCCCACTTCTGCAAAGGAGTCAAGGGGAGCTGTCTTCTCATATGTCTTCTTTGGGGCCATGTTTGTTATTTGTAATTTTGCAATATTCACTTTCAGTGGATATCCTTTTTTCTTGTGGAATACCCTGATTAGTGTGAGAAAGAGAATTAAGGGTCAGAATTTAATCTTTGCAGTGAGAAAGAGAATTAGGGGTCAGAATTTAATCTTTGCTGCACAGACATAACCTGTTCCACTTTCCCTGCTACATCCAGTTCTAGGTTGATAATAACAATGAGGGGAATCCTGTCATCCACTTTTCTGAGGAGAATTGAGAAGTAGCCAGTATAGAAATAAGAAAAAGGATTTGCTAACATCCCTGAGGATGAAGGCTGCTCTGACAAAGCTCCACCCCTATCCTGGAAAAACTAACATGGCTTGCTTCTCCTTGAAGGGTGCTTTATATGTAGAAGTTGAAGAGTCTTAGATGGATATCAGTTGTTCTGAAAAAAGATCTGGAGGTTTTAGTGGACTCAGAGTTCAATATGAGTCAGCAGCCAAAAAAAAAATCCCTAATGAGGTCTTGGGTTGTATAGAGAGGGCATGCAGAGGTTCCTGGAATAAAGAAGTGATGGTCCCACTGTACTCTGCTCTCCTCAGACCTCATTTGGAGCATCAAGTTCTGTTCTGATCATTGATAAGCTGGAGTGTCAAGAAGAAGGTAGCCAGCATAATGGAGGGCCTTGGGTGCACATCATATGAGGATTAGGTGGAATGTTTAATCTGGGGAAGAAAAGACTCAGGGTAGATAGGATGGCTATCTTCAGGTTTCTGAAGAACTGTCATGTAGAGGAAGACAAGATTTGCTGTTTGGCCCCACATGGCAGAACCAAGAATAATATAGAAGTTAAAAAGAAACAAAGTTAGGCTTGATATTAGGGGGTGCTTCCTAAAATTAGAGATGTTCAAAAGTGATAAACAGGCTGCCTCTTGCATATATGTATGTGTATGTATAGTTTTTTTGCCTCGTTGTCTCTCCCATTAGAATGGGAGTCCTTGGGAATAGGTGCTGTATTTTGTTCTCTCTTGCCTATCTTTGTGCCCCCAGCATTTAACATAGTTACTGAAACATAATAAATGCTTAATAATGCTTGTTGACTGACTGACTGATTGGCTGACTGTTGGAGAAATCTTCAAGCAGAGGCTGGGTGACTACCTCATCTGCTATGTTATAGTCGGGATTCCTTTCCTGCATGGGTTGGAATAGATAGCTGCTAAGATTCCTTCCAACTTTACATTCTTTGATTTTGTGGTTCTTTTTGTCTCTGTCTGTGTTTATATGTCTCTGTCTGTCTCTCTCTCTTATCCTCCATTTTCTCAGGCCAGGTGAGCAAGTTTCTATAATTCTCCAATCTTTCAAAGACATGTTTCCTGTACAAAATGAGACCAAAATTGAGATGCTTCTATTCTTTCCTGGTTTCCTCTACCCTCATGCTAGAGGTATTTCCTCTTTACTGCCTTCTTAAGTTTCCCTGAGCTGGCCACCACATCAATCAGCTAGCATTTATTAAGTGTCTACTGTGTACTAGGGACTATTCTAAGACCTGGGGACTCAGAGAAAGGCCAAAAACAAATCCTGTTCTTAAAGAGCTAATGATGTAATGCAAAAAACTTTGTACAAACAATATATACAGGATAAATTGAGGGTCATTTCAAAGGGAAGGCACTAAAATTAACAGGAACGGGGAAAACTGCTTGCAGAAAGTTGGACTTTAACTGAGACTTGAAGGAAACCAAGGAAATCAGGAGACGGGGGTAAGGAGGAGGAGAGGGAGAGGGAGAGGGAGAGACAGAGACAGAGAGAGTTAGTTCCAGGCATGAAGAACAACCATCCATTACCATGTTCATACCAGGGAGTATATATGAGATCTCCCATTACTTAAATGGGAAAAGGAGGAGAAAGGGACAAATTTCCCAGTAATTATTATAAGTACATACACATAACTATTCTGACCAGAGCCAAAGAGGATAAATAGCCAGAAGGACTTATTTAGATACAGCTCCCATCTCTGCCCCAGCCCCATACCTTCAGTCTCATTAAAAGGTCCATTAGGTTTTTTAACAGCCTCGACTATTGTGACACCTCATTAAGATATCTGTCATGACCGGAATGCACTCCAGCCTCACATCTGCCTTTTAGAATGCCTTGTGTCCTTCAAAACTCGATGATGATGATGATGATGATGATGATGATGATGATGATGATTATGCCAGCGTTTATATAGCTCTTTAAGTTTTGCAAAATGCTGTGCAAATATTATCTCATTTTACCCTCACTACAAGCCTCAGAGGTAGGTGCTACTATAATCCTTATTTTACTGATGGGGAAATTGAGGCAGACAGCAGTGTGTGAAGTGACTTGTACAGGGTCACACAGGTAATGTGTTTGAGATTGGATTTGAGTTCAGGTCTTCCTGACACCAGGTCCAGGGCTCTGTGCACTATGGCGCCACCTAGCTGCCTTACAGCTCATGTCACCTACCTAAAGCTTTTCTCAATTCCTCCAGCTGGAAGTGTCCATCTTCTTAAAGCTAGCACATATTTATTCTATATATAATCATGTGCATATTGTCTCTCACATAGAATGTAAGTTCCTTGAGTGCAGTGACTATTTCATTTTGTCTTTGTATATGCAATGCCTAGCCTAGTTACTAGTATATAGTAGGGGCTTAATAAGTGCTTGTTGACAGATCATTTCACAAAAAAAAACCAACAACAACAACAAACAAACAAACAAACAAAAAAACTCTAGGTAATGGATACTTTCTCAGAAGATGACATATTTTTTTTTCTTTGAATTTCACTTTTCCAGAGGCACAGAAGCCTCTGGAAAGTATGGAATATCTACCAGGAATTCCAGGCACCCCAGTAATATGGTTTAAACACTACAGTTTTTGATAGCAATTGTTTCCATAGTATTTCCAAAGGTTTCCTAACAATAACAGCTTTAAAAAAATGATAGAAAGGAAACTTCCTAACAATTAGAGCCATCCCAAAGTACAGTATGCTATCTTGAAAGATAAGAAGACGTTTGCTCAGAGTGGAATATAGCTTTCATAGAATTATAGAACAGCAGAATTGTAAGAGTTAGATAGGGCCATCTAGTCTAACTCCTACCTGAAAAATAATCCAGGCTACAATATACTTAAGTACATGTAGTCTTGGCTTGAAGACCTCCAATGAGGGGGAAATGGTAATCTGCTAAGGTCATTCCATTTTTGGGTAGCTCTAATTGTTGAGACTTCAAGCCTAAAATGAACCTCTTTTCTTTCTCCATTCATCACTCCTGGTTTTGCTTCTGGGGACAAACAGAAGGGGAGGGAAGGGAATACGCAATTATATAATGCCTACCATGTGTCAGGTACTGCAGTAAGTGTTTTGCAGATATTATTTCATTTGATGATCACAACAAACCTGCAAGGAAGGTGCTTTTATTATTATCCCCTTTTTACAGTTGAGGAAACTGAAGCAACAGAGATTAAGTGACTTGGTCAAGGTCATACAGCTAGTAAGTATCTGAGACTAGATTTAAACTTTGGTCTTCCTCACTTCAGGCTCAGGGCTGTCTCCACTGGGCCACCTAGCTGCCTCTAATCCATCTGTCACATGATAGCCTTTCAAATACTTCAACACAGTTATCATGTCCCCTAAGTCTTTTCCCAACTAAGTAATCATGGCTCCTTCCATCAGTCCTCATATGAAATGGACTCAAAAGTTCTTCACTATCCTGGTTACTTTTCCTTAATTTTGGGTTGCTAACACTAATTCCAGTGCTCTCCAACTTATAAATATCCTTCCTAAACTGTGGTGCCCAGGATAAAACTTAATATTCTAGATGTGGTCTGAGTGCACAGGGAAGTGCATGGTGGGACTCTCGGCTTCTTGTTTCTGAAAGCTCTGCTTATCTTAATAATGTCTAGGATTACATTAGTTATTTAGGCTGCCCATAGCATGCTGCTGACTTGTATCAAGTTTTCAGTTCACTAAAACTCCCATATAGTTTTTGGACAGACTGCTGTAAAACCATGGCACTTCCATTAGATTCAACCCAGTGTTCTAGCCTTTCAGGACCTTTTGGGATCCTGACTTTGTCATCCAGTTTGTTAGCTTTTCCTCCCTGCAGATTTGACAAGTCTGTTATCCATGACTTTATCCAAGTCATAGATTTTGAAATTGTTCAATAGCATCAGGACAAGTGCCAGATTTCTAAAGCACTCCACTGGAGACTTCCTTTCCAAGCTGATATCAAACCATTAATCAAACTCTTAGCCCAACCATTCAATCAGTTTGGGAGTCATTTAATTGCACTTCTGTCTAATCCTCATCACTCTGTTTTGTCAATAAGAATCCATAAGAGTCTTTATTAAATGCTTTTTTAAAATCTAGGGAATGGGGCAGGTAGGTGGTATAGTGGATAGAGCACCAGCCCTGGAGTCAAGAGGACCTGAGTTCAAATCTGGCCGCAGATACTTACTAGCTGTGTGACCCTGGGCAAGTCACTTAACCCAAATGGTCTAAAAAAAATCTAGGGAAAATATAGCTATAGGATTTCCTTGTTTTATCAGTTCAGTAAGCCTATCAAAAACAAATATTAGGTTTAACTTGGCCTGTTCTTGATGAAACCAAGCTGTTCCTTGTGGTCATCTCTTCTTTTCCTAGATTTTCTCTATCATTTAAATGATAATTTCTAGAATTTTGGTGTCTGTGAAAGTTAAGCTCGTTGGCCTATAGTATGCAGCCTTTATTCTCTCCTCTTTTTAAAAAAATTGGTCTCACATTTGCTGCTTTCTGGATTGATGGTACCTCTCCTATTCTTTTATGACCTTTCAACCATCACTGAAGGAACTCAATAATTATCATTTTTTTTGGCGAGGCAATCAGTGTTAAGTGACTTGCCCAGGGTCACACAGCTAGTAAATGTCAAGTGTCTGAGGCTGGATTTGAACTCAGGTCCTCCTGACTCCAAGGCTGGAGCTCTATCCACTGGGCCACCTAGCTGCCCTGTCAATAATTATTTTAATACAGTCTTTTAATACATGAAACTTGATTCACCTGGATCTGAGCCAGGTTCACTTGCTTGGCTCGTTTGAATTTTCGAAGCTGGTGCTTTCTACTATCTTCTTATTTATCCTGGATATCAACTCCCTGTTCACCATTTTTGCCTCATCTTTTCCAGTCCCAAAATTTCTGTTTCTTTGCCCCATGCTCTTTCTGCTAGCCTCGTTTGAATGTCATTGCTTGCCACCTTTGCTGGTAAGATGGTCTCTATCTCCACTTTAACCAAAAGTTAATTCTCAACTGTGTGATAGCATCATGATATCATTTTGCCTCTCTTGCATTTAATTTCATCTCAGCAAGTATTCATTCAGTTTATACTGATATCCTTTATGCTGTATTGGTGACTTACAATAAAATTTGAGGCAGAAGTCTTACCTTTGTGGACCTTAAAAGTATATTTTAGTGATATATCATATTTTGGCTCTGACACTTTCTGTATGAATATGGTGAAGCTGTTTTACTTTTCTGAGACCAAATGGGGTGATAATATTTGCATTGTTATTATGAAGAAATAACATTTTGTAACCTTAAAGCATGTATAAAAATGTGAGTTCCATACAAAAATGAATTTGTAGCTCCATTCCCTATCTCAATCTCATTATTTATGTCAGTGCTAACTCTACACCTCTTATCTGAGAGCTCCAGCCTTGTTAAATTCAAAGCTGCTCAAGATATAGTTGGCCTCATGGTTATGAATTTTTTAGCCATGGCAGCTCTTGAAGACCATTTCCTGACTCATAGAGAGCTTGCATTCTCTTGTAGATGGTAGTGGGCATATCTATAGCAATAAGATTTCACATCCTTAAAGAATCAAAGTACTATTTTTTTCTCTGCCTTCTGTTTCAGTTGCTATTTGCATCAGTATTTTTTTAATTGAAGGAAGAAATGTTCCATGTTTGCTTTTTAAACACTGCCCTATGCTCAGAACATTCATCAGATTTTCTCTGGGGAACCTGGTTCCATAATAGTCATCCTAACCTGCACTTCCTTTGCTTTTAGATCATTCTGCCCCTTCCCAGTTGCTTTCAGTCAATTGTCCATCTTATTTTTCACTTGTCACAGTTACTTATCATTCAGCCAATCAACAAGCATTTATTAAGTGCTTCCTCTGTGTCAGACACTGTACTAAGAGTCACTAAAAAAGGCAAAATCAGGCCTGTTTTTGAGCATCTTACATTTTAATGTAACTCTAATTGCTTCCTTTTCTTTCTTCTAATTTCTTGTCATTGACTCCCTCCCCCACCCTTTTTTTTTTTTTCAATTTCTGTGCTCAATATGTGGACTCCTTCTTCCCTTCCCTTTCTTTCCTTTTGGAAATTTACTTCTAAAAGTATAAATTACTGCTAAAATTAATTTCTAACTTGAAGTCTTTCTATGACTACTATAATTTTTTCCTTTCTTTTTGATCTTAATCCCAGTAGAAGGAAAATATATAGTATTAAAATGCTTATTATATATTATTTACCTGTATTAAATATATGCTATATGTTAAAATATAAGTATATCCATAATATGCCTCACTTTATTTTTTTAAACACTAAAAGACAAACATCCTTAATTTCTGGAAGATGAATAATGAGTTACTTACACATAGAACCTGGAATTGGAATTGGGAAATGTGTTCTTTGCTTGACCATACAACAGCCTAAGCAAAATCATAGTCTTCACTGCTTTTTTTTCTTTCTCTAAGATGTTATCTTGTCTTATATGTAACTAGAGGTAGATTGTATTTTGGATCAAGAAGGGATGGTGGTTGTGAGGTCCTTTATGATGGGTCAGTTTCACTGCCTTTTTAATAAAAGAACCTATTCTTTTTAGTGTGGTATGGAGGCAATCAGAGGTCTGGAATTAGAGAATAAAGAAAGGTGCCCATTTTTTAATCTTTGGGTCAACAGCACTTTGCATACAGTAGATACTTAATAAATGTTTGTTAAGTCAAATTGAGCACCATTATGTCCACTGAATCTCTATTGGAAAGATCTTTACTAATGGGAACCTCTGTTTCAAGTAACCCATTGTATTTTTTGGACAGCTCTAATTGTTAGAAATTGTAACAAGGAAGTAGCCATCTTAGAGTACATGCAACAGACTATGATTATTTCTAATCTGCATACTATGTGGCAAAGAGGATCATCTTTGATTGGGTGCTAAGCCAGAACTGAACATGCACATGAAGGAATCCTACAAGGGAAACTTGAGAACTTTTCTTCTTGATGATGAGCAAAGCAAGAATTGCTATGGGTCTCCTGGTGGAGTGTTTATACAGGGCTTTGTGAAATCTTGATAGGTCTAGGAACTAGAGTACACACTACCTGGAATGTTGAGCCCAGGGGGAGCCAGCACAACTACTGTTTGACTTAAGACAACCAGAAATCCACAGGGTAGATAAAATGCCATTTTCTGCAAGCTAAGAGAATCATTTCATCCACTGGCCATGCTGCCTTTGGAAATGAACTTGGTGGGTCTAATGCTTTGTAGCAGCTACTTTATATTTGAACCCATTCTTCCTAGGGACTGAGATGGTATATGAGAGAATGAGAACCTTGTCAGGATGGGGTGTTTTTGTGCTTTGGTTTTTGCTATATCTTTCCAGTTAATATTCTATTTTTTTTAGTCAAGATCTTTATTGATCTAACTAATAGCAACCATTGGTGAGAGTTTTCCTATGTTTCAAAATACCTTTTGGTTTTGAAAAACAAACAAAATGAAAACCAAAGAAAAATTAAAGAAAAAACCCACAAAACCCATGTAATTATACAGAAGTACCTAAAGGCTTTGACTGGCAGCCTCTGATTTCCATCCAGAATGATAATAAAAAGGAAAGGAGTGGGAAAGATGAATGGGTAAGGAGGTGGCCAGGGGCAGGGGAGGTGGTCTTGGCATAATTTCTGGCTAGTCATAGCTTTTTGATTCAGAATGGCACTGAGAAGAAAGGGACAAGAGAACAAGGGGATCAAGCTGGAGTGGGCAAGGGGAATGAGCATTTTCTTTATAAAAGATTATTAAAAAGAAACTTAAAATGGATACCCAACATGCCAGTGTTCTTTGGGTTCTCCAAGACACCTTCAAGGCCTATCTCACCCCCTTCAGGAAGAGGGTAGCTTCACCAAGTTAGAAAATAAATGGATTCTATCTTGAGATGAAGGAAAGGCGCTGGACCACAAATGCCTGGTGATACTTTCAGTTAATATTCTTTAAGTAAAATCTAGTTTTGAATAATTGGTTAATGACAATGAAGTACTAATAACTGGTGAGTGATATTGGAAAGAAAACATTGGAATGGGGCTCAAGTCAATAGTGTTAGAAAGAATAACTTTAACTCCTCAGGGATACCCCGAGAATTCAGAGAGGATAATGATATCTAGGATCAGATTTGTCAGTAAGCGTAGAAGTTGGGATAAGGACCCCAACTATCTAACTATCCTCTGAAAGACCTTACTCATGAATGAGCATCAGAGTTAGGATAAGGACCACCCCCATCCCCAATCCCATCGCCTGAATCTATAGGCTACAAAAGTGTTTCCTTGTATTGAGCTAAAATCTGATTCTCTACAATTTCCACAACTGCTTTAAGTTCTATTCCATAAAGCCACACAGAATAGATTGAATCCCTTGTCTACATCAAGACAGCTCTCTTATTTCCCCTTAGTCTTTTCTTATACAAACTAAGCATCCCAAAGTCCTTTAATGAAACCTTTAATGACATGGTTTCTAGTCCCCTTAAGATTCTGATTGGCCACCACTGGACATGATCCACTTGGCCAATTTTCCTTCTAAGATAATGGTTCCCAGAATTGAACACAGTGCCATAAACGTGGTCTGACCAGAGCAGAGTATAATGAAATTGTCCTGGCTGTTACTGCAGGTTAGTCACTTCCTTGTTGCAGTGAGATGACACTCCTTCTTTGATTAAGAGAAGATTTTACAAAAGGGAAACAAGAACTTCTGCAGAGGTCATTGAAAAATGGTTTAATTATTTTCTGGGTTAGGCTTATAATTGTTCAACCTTTCAGTGGTATATATGGCTGCCTTAAAGAAAAAGATTTAGCATTTGAAGTGAATACTTCAAATTCATAGATACATTTTCTTGGTGAACCAAAATGTAAAAAAATAAATTACAACCAAAAAGCTGCCCCAATTAGGATCTTGTGTAGTGAGTATTTGTATATGGCTACATTTTCCATTTGCAATTATTGACCACGTGTGTCTTGGGGAAGCCGTGATTCTGGAGGGCTAGAAATAAGCCCTGGAGAGCTGGGAAAGCTACTTTGGCTTTTAATTGAATGCTGGCCCTAAGCATTTTGATGAACTTTTATCTTCAAATTACTATTATTTTCTCCTAGATATTGAAGCAGGAACCAGAAAGGAGCAACTGATAGTCCTGCCAGTTCCAAATACTACTGGTGTTCATTCAACAAGTATTTATCAAGTTCTTATTATGTGTGTGCATAATAAACACTGTGTTTAGGTACTGAGAGTCATATAAAAGAAACGTAAAAATGTGATGTTTGCTTTCAAGATGCTTACAATTTCGTTGAGGTGAGGGCATTCTCCAATACTTAGATCCATTATCTCATCAATGGGGAGAAGGGAAAAGAAGGGAATGAAGATATATTAAGCACCTGCCGTGAGTCGGGCATTATACAAGTATTTAGTGCTTTACAAATATTTTCTCATTGATCAATGTGGCTACTGTCTTCACAAGTGCATATTACAATCCCTTAATACCCTGTCCAATTTCATTATTGTTCATGTTTCCCCATAATTCCTCTAGAAATATCTAGCCAAATATTAATGACTTTCTTCTGGTTCTTCTAAAATGACATGGTTATCCAGTAGCACTAGGATTCTTGCTGTATGCATTACCTATAATTTAGATTCTTCTGAGATAGTGGTGTTCCATGATTCCAAATAAGAAAGAAATTCCCTATTGCCAATGAGATTCTTTAGATGCCCCTGTTTGCAGATGACATGATACTAGTAGATTGAATCTAACAACACTGCAGTACTTCCATTGACATCTAAGATACATGCAGGATAAATTGGGGGTAATCTCAGAGGGAAGCATTAAGATTAAGGAAGACTAGGAAAGGTTTCTCTCTCAAAAGAGATTACCTTAATGATCCATGCAAGAAGAAATAAGTAGATGAATCCATATTAAGTTTATAACATGCCATGACTGCACATGTATATATCATATTACTTGGCATCAAATTACTGTGTTACCAGTAACTTTGATTTGGGTTTACTTTGTACTAGACAGGCCAGATGATAACTGAAGAAAAAATAAAACAATTTCTACATGTGCCAGATAGAAACAGACCAAACTAGCTCTCTCTTCCTCTCTCCTTCCCTCTCTTTCTTCTCCCCTTCTCAATTTTAAAGTGTATTATGAAGATAAGAGAGTGGTTTAAAAAACATGCAAATCCTTGACTATTAATGTCACCAAACTCCTAAAAAGAATGCAAAATAAGGAAGCATTGCCCAGATTCTCCTCTTTTTTAGACAAGGCTGCCTGTTTGAGCATCACTGCACAATGTTTAATCTTTGTCCTTGAAGTTAATAAATTAATTTTCTTTGTGATTTCCTCCTTGTGACAGATTCTTACTGGATTTTTATTCCCTCAACAGCCACTGGCAGGCTACATATCTCCCACATTTACTACAAAGTAAACAGGAATTTGGTCCCAGGGTAATTGGCCCATCTCCAGGCAAAGAATGCCAGTTATTCATAAACACAGTGGGCTCATTTGTGCTTAACACTGGCTGTTTTCACTAGAAAACTGGTATACAACAACAAAAAAAAAGTTGTAAAATCTTGAGAATCCCTGGGGGCAATTCCTTTCATGTGAGAAACTATAATTCTCTTCCCAACGCTTTTTGTACCCATTTGTCCTCCCAATCCCTTTCACAGGCCCCCACCTGCTAGGTGGAAAGTTACTGATGATGCTGTTAAAAGAACTCATTTTTTTTTCAGAAACATAAAAACATAAACGTTGAAACATAGAATTTGAAAGTGTGGGTAGTCATTGATGTATTTTGACATGAGGGGTTTGGAAATTAAGCCTGTAGGTTAGATACTGGAATAAGAACTTGGATTAGACCTGGGATTTCCCAGTATAAAGAACTCCCAAATGAGAAAAGTATTTCTTCTAAGACAGGTTATCATCTTCTCTGCAACTTAGTCTTAGAGAAGACTGAGAAGTTGAGTGATTTGACCACAGTAAGGTGTATGACAACCATATGGACAGTACTGCATCCTTGATCTATCATTTTCCAGGCTGTGCCTATTAACTGTGGGTGTCTCCTAAGGCTCAGTGCTGGACTTCATAGTCTTTTCCCTCTAAACTCTTTGTGTTGGTAACCTCATCAGTTCCCATGGATTTAATCATCATCTCCATGCAGATGACTGTCAGGTCTATTTGTCCAGCCCTGACCTTTCTCCTGACCTCTGGTCTCAAAACTCTAATTGCCTATTGGATGTCTTAAACTGGATACCCAATAGACATGTTAAACTCAAAAAGTCTAAAACTGGAGTCATCATCTTTCCCTTCAAACTCTCCTGTCTTCCTAAGTTTCTCCTATTACTGTTAAGGATACTACTATCCTCCTAGTCACCCAGGCTTGCCACCTAGGTTTTAGAAATTTCATTTCAAAGATTAGAAATTTCAGGCTCACTTTTCATTCACTCCACTCTCTTTTATCTCTAGAGCTCTGATCCTATGGTATGCCTCATCAAAGAGCATTATACTTGAGAAGATGAGATGGACAATTCACAGGAAGAACTAGGGATAAACAAGTGGACAGCTTATGTGTTCCCCTTACATCCAAGAGGGGGAAGAGAGGCAGAGGAAAGTGCCAGCATGTTGGGGGGATTCCTGGGGAAAATCTGTAGGAAGAACTTCCTGAACAAGAGTCACTTGAGATGATGGCTTGGATAGCTTGAGATATATCCAGTTGGAGGGAATACCTATGATAGTGACATCATAGACACACTGAAGTATCTGCATGGTTTTTAGTTCTTTTTTGGGGGGGTGGGTGAGGCAATTGGGGTTAAGTGCCGAGAGTCACACAGCTAGTACGTGTCGTATGTAGGATTTGAACTCGAGTCCTCCTGATTGCTGGGCCGGTGCTCTATCCACTGGTAGCTCCTCCAGTTATTTGTTCTCTATCATTTGGGGGTAATGTTGAATTAAAGGAGCTTCATCTTTTTTTTAGGTTAGGAGTGAATGATTCTCTCTGTTCCCATTTCAGGTTCCTCTCAAAAAGGAATATGCAGTGGTTCTCCCCCCCACCCCTGACTCATGCTATTTATGGCTATACCACTGCTTTTTTGGAACTGTCACCATTTCATTGATTAGATGAGAAAGGATTTCTGTCCATTTTTCCTGAGAGTCTAAAGCCAAAAAGGGGGTTCATTTTTTTAACCATACCAACTTTAGCTTTTAGATCCAGGCTATCGTTTAGAATAACAAGTGTGAAGAAGATAAGCATTTGACTAGGTGGTTAAGAAACTTAAAATATACAGTAAACATCACAAATGATAATAGAATTACTACAGCACTTTAATGTTTGCAAAGCACTTCACAAATATCTCATTTTATCTTCATAACAAATCTACAAGGTAGGTGCTATTATTCTCATTTTTAGAGATGAAGAAACTGAAACAGACAGAGATTAAGTGACTTGTACAAGGTCACACCTCTTGTAAGTGCCTGAGGTTGGATATGAACTCAGGACTTCCTGACTTCAGGTCTAGCATTCCATCTACTGAGCCACAGTGGTACCGAATGGAATGACTATATTGTCATCAAATGAACTATTTTTTTGTGATAGATGATGAAAGCCTGTGCATAGTAAGAACTAATGTTGGGCACATTTAGTCCTTGACCCCAGAAGTACCTAACTATTTGGAGCAGCTTGAGCAAGATTAGAAATTTCCAATTTTTAGTATTTCTCTGTGTAGACTGCCAAGAAGGAAGATGACCATTGTGGCTTTGGGGATAGTAATGATAAAGATATTCAAAGCTCTAATTTTTTATTCAAAGCTTTACTTTAAGGAGTCAAAAAATGTAGCTTCAGAAATTCCTCATGTTATTTTAATCTTAAGAGGTCTCCTCATTCTAACTATATATGATTTTATTTATTTATTTATTTAGGTGAGGCAGTTGGGGTTAAATGACTTGCCTAGGGTCACACAAGTAGTGTCAAGTGTCAGAGGCCAGATTTGAACTCAGGTCTTCCTGACTCAAGGGTCAGTGCTCTATCCCACTGCACCACCTAGCTGCCCCTATGATTGATTTTACTAGGCAGCTAGGTGACACAACAGATAGACTGTTCTGCCTGGAATCAGGAAGACTTGAGATCAAATCCTACTTCAGATACTTCATAACTGTATGACCCTGGGCAAGTCATTTAACCCGTCTGCCGTCTGTGTCAGTTTCCTTTTCAGTAAAATGGGAATAATAATAATAGTGTGTATCTCTCAGGATTGTTGCCTCAATCTTTGGATTGAGGATCAAGTGGCAGAACTGTAAAGTGCATTGCACACCTTAAAATCCTATATAAATGCTAGTTATTACTGATAAACAAGGCCATAGATACTTCAAGAGAGTTAATTTATCTGCTAAATGTTCAAATAGCTTTGATGTCCCTTTGCTTTGATTATATTTTATATCTGGCTTCTCTCTGCCAGCTGTTAATTTTGTTAATTGGTAATCTCTTTTCATGTAATATATAAAAAGCTCTCTGAACCATGCATTGGTGAAAGAGACAATTCAGTCTTGATTCCAGCCCCTGGTCTCACCTTCCTACAATAATGCGGTCTTGTACTTGATGCTCTTGGGCTGTCATAGACTTATTTTCTTTACGAGTACTGAAATGAAATCATCAGTTCATCAACATGGTCTTGTAATTGTCCTTTGTTTTCAAAGAGGACCAAAATGACATCACTATGCGAGAGTCAAGTTTTAGTGTGTCTGATTGTGGCTGATCAGACCAATATGAGCTCAGAATGTTCTAGCTTAGGTTGGGCACAAATTGTCCATGTGAACCTTTGGAGTAGATTCTTTTAAGTTTGTGTATCTTATGTTTCTCTTGAGGTATTTCAATTCTGCTTTGCCCATAGAGCACAGCACCTTTTCTGATATGGGCACGCCATGCTGAGTGGTCCTATGCCAGTGTCTCCTATGTCACATAATCAATTCCAATGTTCTTAAGAGAGACATTGAGAGTGTCCTTGTATCATTTCTTATGACCACCATGTGAATGCTTGCCCTATGTGAGTTCTCCATAAAATAGTCTTTTTTGGCAAGCATATATTTTGCATTCAAACAATGTAGCCAGCCCATTGGAGCAGCACTCTCTAAAGCGGAGTTTGAATGCATGGCAGTTTAGTTTGAGAAAGGACCTCAGCGTCTGGTAGCTTATCCTGCCAGGTGATCTTCAGAATCTTCCTGAGACAATTAAAATGGAAGCGATTCCTTTTCCTGGCATGGCACTGATATACTATCTAGGTTTCAGAGGCAAACAACAATGAGGTCAGCACAACAGTTCTGTAGAGATGAAAATGCAAGAACTCCACAGGGCTTACCAGCAGGATAATTTATCCATCTCTAAGAAGGCAGTATTTAATTCCATCAAAAATAAAGTACAAGCAAAGCTTAGAGAGATGCAGGATTCTTGGTTCACTAATAAGTCAGATGAAATTCAGTTTTATGCTGATAGTAACAATCCAAAGTGCTTTTATGATTCCCTGAAGGCTATTTATGGGCCATCTCAACTACTCAGTGCTGATGGAGCCACATTGATTGGTGATAAGGACATGATCGTAGAGAGATGGGCTGAACACTTCCATAATGTTCTCAACAGGCCATCATCAATCAATGCTGAAGCCATTGACCGTTTACCTCAAGTTAAAGTCAATCCCTCCCTAGCTGAAGTTCCAACTGAAGAAGAGGTTTGAATGCCATTAGTCTCCTCTTCATGTGGCAAAGAACCTGGTGCCGATTCTATTCCAGCTGAAATTTGTAAGGTAGGGGGGTCCATTGCTCACACAAAAGCTGACTGGAATTTTATATGGCAAGAGGAGGTTGTCCCCCAGGAGTTCAAGGATGTATCCATTGTCCATCTCTATAAAGGTAAAGGAAATAGATTGTCCTGTGACAAAAACAGGGGGGTGGTGTGGAGCCAAGATAGTGGAGTGAAAGCAGTGATTTGCTTGAGCTCTCCCCCAAAACCCTCCAAATACCTGTAAAAATGGTTCTAAACAAATTCTAGAGCAGCAGAACCTACGAAAAGACAGTAAAACAAATTTCCAACTCAAGACAACCTGGATGGTTGATTGTAAAGATCTATTGCACTGTGGTAGGAGAGGAACACAGTTCACCATGGGCACATAGGCAAAGATCAGGCATCAGAGAACCTGGAGCAAGACTCTGAGGACTGAATCATGGGCAGCTGTGGCGACTTCCAGACTTCTCAACCCACAAATGCCAAAGACAACTTAGAAGATCAGTAGGAAAGGTCTGCCAGACCTTAATGAGAGAGAAGCTTGGGCCCAGCCTCAGTCCCAGCACAGCCTCAGGGTGGTGGCCACTTCTATAGCTCTCAACCCACAGACTGAGGGGGAACCCAGTGGCTGATCAGAGGGGGATTACAGGGATCTCTTTGCTGGTGCTGAGGCAGTATTTTCTTGCTTTGCCTGTGCTTGGATCTGGGTCACAGTTCTGGGTAGAGATCCTGGGGCAAGGAGGAGCAATGGAATGATGGAGCTTGTAGTGGCAGTGGAGAGGGAATCCTCCTTACAGTTCCAAGGCAGAAAAGAGTGCTTGTGGTCGCTCATAGACCAGAGCACAGTCCAGGAAAAGAGTAAACACCTCATGCTTGATCATACCACCTTGGAAGAACTGAAAACTTACAGGTCCCTGGAAGTATCTCTGAAAGCAGTTGCATAAAACCCCCAAAGCTTAGTACATTCTCCACACTGGAAGCAGAGTTAACAAAGAGTTTAAAAACAAAGAGTTTAAAACTCAAGTAATTGGCTGGGATCATGAGCAAACTGTGCAAAAAATTCAGACCACAGAATCTTTCTTTGGTGACAAAGAAGATCAAAACATACAACCAGAAGAAGACAACAAAATCAAAGCTCCTCCATCCAAAGCCTCCAAGAAAAATATGAATCAGTCCCAGGCCATGGAGAGCTCAAAAAGGATTTTGAGAGTCAAGTAAGAGAAGCAGAGGAAAAAGTGGGAAGAGAAATGAGAGTGATATAAGAAAATCATGAAAAACAAGTCAACAGCTTGCTACAGGAGGTCCCCAAAATACTGAAGGAAATAACACCTTAAAAAATAGCCTAACCCAAATGGCAAAAGAGGCCCAAAAGGCCAGTGAGGAGAAGAATTCCTTAAAAAGCAAAATTGGCCAAATGGAAAAGGAAGTCCAAAAGCTTACTGAAAAAAAAAATGCTTCCTTAAAAATTAGAATGGAGCAAATGGAAGCTAGTGACTTTATGAGAAATCAAGACATTATAAAACAATATGAAAAGAATGAAAAAATAGAAGACAGTGTGAAATATCTCATTGGAAAAACAACTGACCTGGAAAATAGATCCAGGAGAAAGCACTTAAAAATTATTGGACTGTCTGAAAGCCATGATCAAAAGAAGAGCCTAGATATCATCTTTCAAGAAATTATTAAGGAAAACTGCCCTGATATTCTAGAACCAGAGGGTAAAATAGAAATGGAAAGAATCTACCAATCACCTCCTAAAAGAGATCCCCAAAGGAAAACCCCCAGGAATAGTGTAGCCAAATTCCAGAGCTCCCAGGTCAAGGAGAAAATATTGCAAGCAGCCAGAAAGAAACAATTCAAATATTGTGGAAACACAATCAGGATAACACAAGATTTAGCAGCTTCTACTTTAAGGGACAGGAAGGGTTAGAATATGATATTCTGGAGGGCAAAGGAGATAGGACTATACCCAAGAATCACCTACCCAGCAAAACTGATATAGTCCTTCAGGGGAAAAAATAGACATTGAGTGAAATAGAGGACTTTCAAGTATTCTTGATAGAAAGACCAGAGCTGAATAGAGAATCTGACTTTCAAATACAAGACTAGAGAGAAGCATGAAGAGGTAAACAGGAAAGAGAAATCATAAGGGACTTATTAAGGTTGAACTGTTAAATTCCTACATGGAAAGATGATATTTGTAACTCATGAGACCTTTGTCAGTATTAGGATAGTGGAGGGAAAAAATATATGTATATATAGATAGATAATCACAGGGGATTTTCTCTTTTAGTCATTGCTGGCAAGATTCTTGCCAGAGTCCTCCTTAACAGGCTGATCCTTCACCTGGAAGATGGTCATCTACCTGAGGGCCAGTGTGGCTTCAGAAAGGGCTGAGGAATGGTTGGTGTGGAGTTTGCTGCCCAACAACTCCAGGAGAAATGCCAGGAACAGAACAGAGGTCCACATACAACATTTGTAGATCTGACGAAGGCCTTTCATCAACAGGGTAAAGACTCCCTACACCAAGCTTTCTTAACCCTTTCTGCATTATGGACCCCTTGAGCAATCTGGTGAAATCTATAGATGCCTTCTCAGAATAAGGTTTTTAAATATATAAAATAAAATACATGGGATTATAAAGGAAATATTGAAATACAGTGATCAAAACTTATTGTTTAAATTCATAGACCTCAGTTGCAGAAATCCTTCTCTGGATACTGTCTTACTACCCACAGCAACCCAGTCTAAACTAGTGATCAAGAGATGAAGATTGAAACCTCATTTTTGATGGCTAAAGTAGCTCAATGTACATTTTGGGTAGCCAAAGCAACCAAGTGATTTAGTATTTAACAAATTTTAGTATTTAACAAAAAAGAGAAGAGTGTAATGTAGAATGGCTTTCAAGAGGCAGTAACACTCAGTCATTTATTCATTTCACATCTTGCAATTTTTTTCTTCCAACAATGGCATGCCTTGTTGTAAGTGGCAAATACAAAGATTCTAAAACACTGCTAGCATTTATGATCCATTGTAGAATGTAATAGTGACTTTATTCCTGTTCATTTCAGGGACATGTGACAAGAAGGACATTTTTCTGTTCTCATCAGGGAGGAGAATCAAGATGTTTGGTTTTGCTTCTACTCAAAAGGCAGAAAGACAGGTGTAACGGAGGAAACAGAGGGTGAGGATGTGACTGGGGATGGACTGTTCGCTTCAGGCAATGGTTTGGCTCATTTATTACACAGATTGAGAGAGCGTTAGATGCATGTTTGATGTTTGTTCCAGTCTTGTTGCTTTGATTAGATGGAGCCATCCTCTGTGCTGGAAATAATACTTCACGAGTTTTTACTTCTATTCATAAGAGAGAGGGGGAAAATTCCACTATTTGATGAGTATTGGCACTCTAACAATGGTCCTGGGAGTTGGAACAAATTCAAATGTCCATTAAGTTTGATCAGTGTAAATAAGTAATAGAGGGTAGATTTAAGCCTCATTATTTGTGGTTTGCTTCACCCTTTACTGTTGATGATTAATGGCATTGTTGAGGTTGGATCTGGTCATGGGGATATAGGGCTTTAATAGATGTGTAATGGTTGACTGCTCAATAAGGGCTTGTCTGAGGAGCATGTGCATTCGATAAGCTTGCTTCTGGAAGTTCCTGTTGATATGTAACACAGGGGACCTGATCTCTACCTCAGAGGGGATTGTTTTTTGGTCCAGTAACTGTGGTAAACAAATAGACTTTAGATTGGCTCCTGAGTTGGAACTGGTTGTAAATCTAAAAGGCACAAACTGGATAAGATGAGTCTCTTTCAGGGGTGGCTGTGTTCGAAGTAGGAGTTGAGGACTTCTGTAAGCCTCTGAATAGAGAGAGACAGACACAGAGACAGAGACAGAGAGAGATGGAGAGGGAGAAAGATGGAGATGGGGACAGGGAGGGAGGGAGGGAGGGAGAGAAAGAGAGAGAGAGAGAGAGAGAGAGAGAA